>NC_083424.1:2737998-3080498 GCF_020745735.1 Hemiscyllium ocellatum | reverse complement strand
CCTCCCATTTATCTCTCCATCCCTGAGGCTTCCAGCCTCATTCCTGATGAAGGGCTCCGGCCTGAAACATCGATTTTCCTGCTCCTCGGATGCTGCCTGACCTGCTGCGCTTTTCCAGCAGCACACTGTCGACTCTGATCTCCAGCATCTGCAGTCCTCCCTTTCTCCTGCAGGACCTAAGGGTCAGGATTCAAATTTACGCATCAAAAAATAATTTCTGATATTTACAAACCAGCTCAGAGCAGAGCGCATTCCTGCTCCATCATTGCTCTCACTCAGGTCGACAGCATGAATCATATATCATCTCCCATTCTGTCCGCACTAAAAGATTCATCAACGTTTAACATTCTTCAGTAAACATCACAATAAAAAGTGTGAAAGAACATCATGAGAATATAATGCGCCAAGCTGACTGCATTTTCGCTGAGGAAGGCAGCGTGGACTCAGATACCTCAGGGCCAGAACCTTCTGGAAGCTGGAGATGGTCAGTTTGGAGCCAGAAAGGAGGCTGGGGTACCCAATCCCCCACCACTTAGTCACAGGAGACAGAGGGTAGCGGTGATGATTAGATTCCCTACAGTGTGGAAACAGGCCCTTCAGCCCAACACGTCCACACCGACCCTCTGACCCTCTCGGTGGAAGGGTGCCTCTCGGAATGGAGGGCTGTGTTTAGTGGTGTTCCTCAGGATCAGTGTTGGGAGCTCTCCTGTCTGTGCTCTATATAAATGACTTGAAGGAAGGCATATCCAGTCTAATTTGTAAGTTTGTGGACGATACAAAGATTGGTCGAGTTTCGGATAGTGAGGACAGCAGGATATAGATCAGATGGAGGCAGGTGCAGAAAAATGGCCGATGGAGTTTAATCTGAACAAATGTGAGGTGATGCTTTTTGGAAAGTCACGTACAGGTGGAAATTATACTGTGTATGGCAGAACCCCTTGGAGTGTTGAGGCATCGAGTATAAGGATAGGCAAGTAATGCTGCAGCTTTATCAAAGTTTAGTTTGGCCGCACGTGGAATATTGCTTATAGTTCTGGTCACCATATTACCAGAAAGATGTGGATGGTTTGGAACGGGTGCAGAAAAGGTGTCCCAGGATGCTGCCTGGTATCGGGGATTTTAGCGATAAACTGGATTGGTTTTCACTGGAACACGGGAGGTTGAGGGGTGACCTGATAGAAGTTTATTAGAGTGTGAATGGCCTGGATAGAGTGGGAAGTATGAGGCTTTTTCCCAGGGTGGAAGGGTCAGTTACTGGGGGATACAGGTTCAGGGTGCAGGGGGATGTTTAACAGAGATGTGCGAGGGATGTTTTTCACACACGGGCTGGTGAGTGCCTGGAACCTGCTGCCTGAGGAGGGCTGGAAGCAGACACATTCAAGAAGCACCTTGTTGGATATGGGGAATAGGAAGGGAATAGAGGGATACGGATCCTGTAAGTGAAGATAGTTTTGATATGGAAGGAAAGAATGTCTCAGTGGGCCGAAGGGCCTGTCCTGTGCTGTGCTGTACTCGGTCTTTGTTCTTAGCCTGACCACTTTCCAACCCCATCATCAATGAACCTTCACGTGGTCAAGGTTAATAATTCCACCCTGTCATCAACCACTGACCAAGAGTGGACAGTCACCAGCCATGGGTTACCCTCCTGTCACCACGATGGCATTGCCATCTTTGGGCTGGGCGAAGGCTTGACCAGAGTGTTAGGGTCAGGAGATGGGAGGGACCGATCTCTGCTGTGCTGAGGTTAGGGCAGATGGTTTGAAATTACAGGAAGTGGACTTGGTGCCCCTGAGTCACCCAGCACTCCACCATGTTCAATGACTGTTGGATTCCAATAGGCTCCTCGCCAATGAGCTGCCCAGTCCACCCTCCTCCAAATCATCAGCCAATTCAAATCCTCCTGACTGGATCAGATCCATCATACCTCACACTCAGCCATCCAAGAATCTCATTCACCTGATTATGTCCCTCCCTAACAAACCCCCTCCCTATCACTGTCACATCCTCCAGCCCCTACACCCCCTCCCTATCACTGTCACATCCTCCAGCCCATACACCCCCTCCCTATCTCTGTAACTCCCTCCAGCCCCTACATTCCCTCCCTATCTCTGTAACCCCCTCCAGCCCCTACACCCCCTCCCTATCTCTGTAACCCCTCCAATCCCCACACCCCCTCCCTATCTCTGTAACCCCCTCCAGCCCCTACACCCCCTCCCTATCTCTGTAACCCCTCCAGCCCCTACACCCCCCCATCTCTGTAACCCCCTCCAACCCCCACACCCCCTCACTATCTCTGTAACCCCCTCCAGCCCCTACATCCCCTCCCTATAACCCCCTCCAGCCCCTACATCCCCTCCCTTTCTCTGTAACCCCTCCAGCCCCTACACCCCCTCCCTATCTCTGTAACCCCCTCCAGCCCCTACATCCCCTCCCTATCTCTGTAACCCCCTCCAGCCCCTACACCCCCTCCCTATCTCTGTAACCCCCTCCAGCCCCTACACCCCCTCCCTATCTCATTCTGGGGTGGCTGGGATTGAACCTATTCCACCTGAGGCCTCTGTACGCCTCAGCCCAGTGACATTGCCACAGCACCAGCCCCTTCCCTGAGCAGCCCATGGCCAGCTCAGTCTGAGTGAGGGAGCCCCTGCTCATTGTCACAGACCAGAGTCACAGCCTCTCACTGACCCTGCCCAGGGGGTAGCTGCCATACAGCTGATCATTCCACACAAACCTGATTCACAGTCCCTGCTAAACCAGCTGAGGCTGCTCTCTCTAACATTAGAGAGCCAACAGTCACTCTAGGTTTCACCGGGGGGGTGGGGGGGAATGGGGTTATCCCTCAGTATCTCTCTCTGTTGCTGAAAAAGATTGTATTCAGTCCTGGTCCCCATATTTCGGGAAGGATGTGGAAGCATTGGAAAAGGTGCAGAGGAGATTTACCAGGATGTTGCCTGGTCTGGAGGGAAGGTGTTATGAGGAAAGGCTGAGAGACTTGGGTCTGTTCTCATTGGAAAGAAGAGGCTAAGGGGGGATTTGATAAAGACATACAAGATGATCAGAGGATTAGATAGGGTAGACAGTGAAAGTCTTTTTCCTAGGATGGTGATGTCAGATTATACGAGGAGGCATAGCTGCAAATTGAGGGGTGTTAGATTTAAGACAGATGTCAGAGGCAGGTTCTTTACTCAGAGAGTGGTAAGGGTGTGGAATGCCCTACCTGCTAATGTAGTCAACTCAGCCACATTAGGGAGATTTAACCAATCCTTGGATAAGCACATGGATGATGATGGGATAGTGTAGGGGGACAACCTGAGAATAGTTCACAGGTCAGCACAACATCGAGGGCCGAAGGGCCTGTTCTGCGCTGTATTGTTCCATGTTCCATGTTCCATGTTCCATGTTCCATTTTCTATGTTCCATGTTCCAATTTCTATGTTCCATGTTCTATGTTCCACGTTCCATGTCCCATGTTCTATATTCCATGTTCCATGTTCCATGTTCTATGTTCCACGTTCCATGTTCCATGTTCCATTTTCTATGTTCCATGTTCCAATTTCTATGTTCCATGTTCTATGTTCCACGTTCCATGTCCCATGTTCTATATTCCATGTTCCATGTTCCATGTTCTATGTTCCACGTTCCATGTCCCATGTTCTATATTCCATGTTCCATGTTCCATGTTCTATGTTCCACGTTCCATGTTCCATGTTCCATGTTCCAAGTTCCATGTTCTATGTTCCACGTTCCATGTTCCATGTTCCATGTTCTATATTCCATGTTCCATGTTCCATGTTCCATGTTCTATATTCCATGTTCCATGTTCCATGTTGTATGTTCTCTATGTGAGGGTGAGGCTTGGCTGAGGATGAGATAGAAGCTTCTCAGTACTACCCACTTGTGACCAGATTACCAGCAGCTGTTACTGACTGCCTGAAAATTCCTTCCAGTTGCTCCTAGGATCGATGAGGACGTGTGTGTTTGGGAGTTCCTTCCCCATGCCACATGAAGGTACAACATGAAGCAGCTAACCAGCGAAGGTTAATGAGATATTGTTATAAGTGACATTATACAGCGAGCTATTGTTCTGTGATGTTTTATTTGAGAACTCCTGATGGGACAGTATAATTTTAGATTGTTCTGGCAGTGACAGGGATTTTTACAGAATTTGCAGAGCACTTTGTAAATAATTTGTTGGAAAGATTTGATTTCTTTACTGTCATTGATTCACTTTCCCTTTCTCCTCATCCTCCAGGGGAATACACTTTACAGCTTCCGGATTGGCCAGTAGTTCCCCACCTCTGACTGGTCAACCTGACCGATCTTGCTCCTTCTCAGACATTGAGTGCCACCCAGGGGTCAAAGAGAAAAGTGAAAAACTTCACCAAAACCAGGAAAGCTGACCAATGGGAACACACACAGGAACCTGGCCCCCACCCTGTCTGCGGGTGTCTGTGTGATCTCCCCCACTGCTGCACGTAAGTGCCCCATGTCATGGACCCAGCAAATCCTGGCCCCATCCTCTCTCACCCCCAACCCTGTAAAGACCTCCCTTGCCCTCCATCCTCACTCACCTCTACATCACTCTCCCCACACCTTCCCTCTGGTCCTTCCTCCACTCCCTCTGTTACTGACCAGCAACGTTTGGGAAGCAGGGGGTTTGATCACTTGACAGGGGTGAGGGGGGACTGCAGCTGGGATTGGGGATGGTGTTGGAGTTGGTTTCAAGTTGGGGGTAGGATTGGTGTTGGTGTTTGGGGTTGGTTTTGGGATTAGAGTTGGGGTTTTGGGTTGGGAATGGATATGGGGTTAGAGTTGTATTTGGAGTTGGGGGGTTTGGAGATTGGAATTGAGGTTGAGTTGGAGTTGAGGTCAGGGAGGAGGCTGGGGTGGGGCTTGGGATTGGAGTTGGAGTTGAGGGTCAAGAGGGGTTGGGGTGGTGTTGGCGTGATGTTAGGTTTAGTATTGGGAAGGTGGGGTTATTGGATGGGGTTTGCCATTAGGTTTGGGGTTAGAAGTGGAGTTGAAGGTTGGATTGGGGTTGGTGTTGTCGGGGAGTTGGAGTTAATGTTGGGAGGTGAGGTTGAAGGAAGGGCTTTGGAGTTATAGAGTCATAGAGATGTACAGCATGGAAACAGACCCTTCTGTCCAACACGTCCATGCCAACCAGATATCCCAACCCAATCTAGTCCCACCTGCCAGCACCCATCCCATATCCCTCCAAACCCTTCCTATTCATATACCCATCCAGATGCCTCTTAAATGTTGCAATTGAACGAGCCTGCACCACTTCCTCTGGCAGCTCATTCCATACACGTACCACCCTTTGCGTGAAAAAGTTTCCCCTTAGATCTCTTTTATATCTTTCCCCTCTCACCCTAAACCTATGCCCTCTAGTTCTGGACTCTCCAACCCCAGGGAAAAGATTTTGTCTATTTACCCTATTCATGCTCCTCATAATTTTGTAAACCTCTATAAGGTCACCCCTCAGCCTCCGACGCTCCAGGGAAAACAGCCCCAGCCTGGTCAGCCTCTCCCTGTAGCTCAAATCCTCCAACCCTGGCAACATCTTTGTAAATCTTTTCTGAACCCTTTCAAGTTTCAAAACATATTTCCGATAGGAAGGAGACCACAATTGCACGCAATATTCCAACAGTGGCCTAACCAATGTCCTGCACAGCCGCAACATGACCTCCCAACTCCTGTACTCAATACTCTGACCAATAAAGGAAAGTATACCAAATGCCTTCTTCACTATCCTATCTACCTGCAACTCCACTTTCAAGGAGCTATGAACCTGCACTCCAAGGTCTCTTTGTTCAGCAACACTCCCTAGGACCTTACCATTAAGTGTATAAGCCCTGCTAAGATTTGCTTTCCCAAAATGCAGCACCTCACATTTATCTGAATTAAACTCCATCTGCCACTCCTCAGCCCATTGGCCCATTTGGTCAAGATCCTGTTGTAATCTGAGGGCATCTGCAAACTTACTTACTGTACCTCTTACGCTTGCATCCAAATCATTTATATAAATGACAAGAAGTAGAGGGCCCAGCACCAATCCTTGTGGCACTCCACTGGTCACAGGCCTCCAGTCTGAAAAACAACCCTGCACCTCCACCCTCTGTCTTCTACCTTTGAGCCAGTTCTGTGTCCAAATGGCTAGTTCACCCTGTATTCCATGAGATCTAACCTTGCTAATCAGTCTCCCATGGAGAACCTTGTTGAACGCCTTACTGAAGTCCATATAGATCACATCTACTGCTCTGCCCTCATCAATCTTCTTTGGTACTTCTTCAAAAAACTCAATCAAGTTTGTGAGACATGATTTCCCACGGAAATCATGGTACTCCCATGTTGACTATCCCTAATCAGTCCTTGCCTTTCCAAATACATGTACATCCTGACCCTCAGGATTCCCTCCAACAACTTGCCCACCACTGAGGTCAGGCTCACTGGTCTATAGTTCCCTGGCTTATCCTTACCACCTTTCTTAAACAGTGGCACCACGTTTGCCAACCTCCAGTCTTCCGGCACCTCACCTGTGACTATCGATGAAACAAATATCTCAGCAAGAGGCCCAGCAATCACTTCTCTAGCTTCCCACAGAGTTCTCGGTACACCTGATCAGATCCTGGGGATCTATCCACTTTTATGCATTTCAAGACATCCAGCACTTCCTCCTCTGTAATATGGACATTTTTCAACATGTCACCATCTATTTCCTTCAGTCTATATCTTCCATAGCCTTTTCCACAGTAAATACTGATGCAAAATACTCGTTTAGTATCTCCCCCATTTCCTGTGGCTCCACACAAAGGCCGCCTTGCTGATCCTTGAGGGGCCCTATTCTCTCCCTAGTTACCCTTTTGTCCTTAATGTATTTGTAAAAACCCTCTGGATTCTCCTTAATTCTATTTGCCAAAGCTACCTCATGTCCCTGTTTTGCCCTCCTGATTTCCCTCTTAAGTATACCCCTACTGCCTTTATACTCTTCTAAGGATTCACTCGATCTATCCTGTCTATACCTGACATATGTTTCCTTCTTTTTCTTAACCAAACCCTCTATTTCTTTCGTCATCCAGCATTCCCTATTCCTACCAGCCTTCCCTTTCATCCTGACAGGGATATACTTTCTCTGGATTCTTGTTATCTCATTTCTGAAGGCTTCCCATTTTCCAGCCGTCCCTTTACCTGCGAACATCTGCCTGAAAGCTCTTGCCTAATACCGTCAAAATTGTACTTTCTCCAATGTAGAACTTCAACTTTTAGATCTGGTCTATCCTTTTCCATCACTATTTAAAGAGTAAAAAATGAGGTCTGCAGATGCTGGAGATCACAGCTGAAAATGTGTTGCTGGTCAAAGCACAGCAGGTCAGGCAGCATCTCAGGAATAGGGAATTCAACGTTTCGAGCATAAGCCCTTCATCAGGAAAACAAATAGAGTTATGGTCACTGGCCCCAAAGTGCTCCCCCACTGACACCTCCGTCACCTGCCCTGCCTTATTTCCCAAGAGTAGGTCAAGTTTTGCACCTTCTCTAGTAGGTACATCCACATACTGAATCAGAAAATTGTCTTGTACACACTTAAGAAATTCCTCTCCATCTAAACCTTTAACACTATGGCAGTCCCAGCCAATGTTTGGAAAGTTAAAATCCCCTACCATAACCACCCTGTTATTCTTACAGATAGCTGAGATCTCCTTACAAGTTTGTTTCTCAATTTCCCTCTGACTATTGGGGGGTCTATAATACAATCCCAATAAGGTGATCATCCCCTTCATATTTCTCAGTTCCACCCAAATAACTTCCCTGGATGTATTTCCAGGAATATCCTCCCTCAGCACAGCTGTAATGCTATCCTTTATCAAAAACACCACTCCCCCTTCTCTCTCACCTCCCTTTCTATCCTTCCTGTAGCATTTGTATCCTGGAACATTAAGCTGCCAGTCCTGCCCATCCCTGAGCCATGTTTCTGTAATTGCTATGATATCCCAGTCCCATGTTCCTAACCATGCCCTGAGTTCATCTGCCTTCCCTGTTAGGCCCCTTGCATTGAAGTAAATGCAGTTTAATTTATTAGTCCTACCTTGTCCCTGCCTGCCCTGACTGACTCACTTCTGTTCTCAGCTGTACCCATCTCAGATCGATCTCTTTCCTCACTATCTCCCTGGGTCCCACACCCCCACCTTACTAGTTTAAATCCTCCCAAGCAGTTCTAGCAAATTTCCCTGCCAGTATATTAGACCCTTTCCAATTTAGGTGCAATCCGTCCTTCTTGTACAGGTCACTTCTACCCCAAAAGAGATTCCAATGATCCAAAAATGTGAATCCTTCTCCCATGCACCAGCTCCTCAGCCATGCATTCATCTGCTCTATCCTCCTATTCCTGTCCTCACTAGCTCATAGCACCGGGAGTAATCCAGATATTACTACTCTCAAAGACCTCCTTTTTAAATTCTTGCCTAACTCTCTGTAATCTACCTTCAGAATCTCAACCTTTTCCCTTCCTATGCTGTTGGTTCCAATGTGGACAATGACCTCCTGCTGGCCCCTCTTCCCTGTGAGAACATTCTGCACCCTCTCTGAGACATCCTTGATCCTGGCACCAGGGAAACAACACACCATTCTGCTTTTTCGCTGCTGGCCACAGAAACGTCTGTCTGTACCTCGGACTAGGGAGTCCCCTAATACGTTTGATCTCTTGGAGCCGACGTATCCCTCGATGCATTAGAGCCAGGTTTGGGGTTGGAGTTGGTATGGAGGATGGGGATTGGGAGTTGGGGTTTGGGAGTTGGGGTTTGGGGGTGGGATTGGTTGGTGGTGTTCCAGATGGTATTGGGGGCATGAGTTGTAGTTGGATTTGTGGGTGGGGTGGTAATGGGGGATAGGGTTGGAGGATGGGGTTTGGGGTTGGGTTAGGAGATAGGGTTGGGGTTGGGGTTAGGGGTTAGTGTTTGGGGTGCATTTGGAGGTGGGGCTGGTATTGCATTTTGGTGCTGGGGTAGGGTTGGGGTGTGGGGTTTAAGATTGGGTTTGGGATGGGATTGGTATTAGGTGTTGGTATTGGAAGGTAGGGTTGGGAGGTGGGTTTTGGGGTTAGTGGTGGGGTTGGTTTTGGGTTGGGGTTGAGGTTGGGGTTGGGATTGGGGTTGGTCTTGGGGTTTGGGATTGGGGTTTGGGATTGGGGTTGGTATTGGGGGTTGGGTTGGGGTTGGGATTGGGGTGTGGAGTTCAGGGTTGGGGTTAGTGTTGAGGTTCGGGTGTGGGGTTGGTGTTGGGGTTGGGGAGGTGGGGTCAGGGTTTGTGTTGGGGTTGGTGTTGCGTTGGGAGTGGGGTCAGGGTTGGCATTGGGGTCAGGTTGGGGTTGGTGTTTGGGGGGTTGGGGTTGGGGGTAGGTTTGGAATTGGTGTTGGGTTTGGGATTGTGGGGAGGGGTTAGTGTTGGGGTTGAGGTTGGGGTTGAGTTGGGATTGTGGGGTGGGGTTTGGGGGTAGTGGTTGGGGTTGGGATTGGGGTTGATGTTGGGATTTGGGTTGGTGTTGGTATTGGGGTGTTGGGGGTGGAGCTGAAAAATGTGTTGCTGGAAAAGCGTAGCAGGTCAGGCAGCATCCAAGGAGCAGGAGAATCATTCCTGAAGAAGGGCTTATACCTGAAACGTCGATTCTCCTGCTCCTTGGGTGCTGTCTGACCTGCTGCGCCTTTCCAGCAACACATTTTTCAGCTCTGATCTTCAGCATCTGCAGTCGTCACTTTCTCTGTGTTGGGGGTGGAGTTGGATTGGGGTTGGGGTGTCGGGGTGGGTTGGGGTTGGTTTTGGGGTTGGTATTGGGGGTCGGGTTGGGGTTAGTGTTGAGGTTGAGGTTGGGGTTGGGGTTGGAAGGTGGAGTCAGGGTTGGTGTTGGGGTTGGTGTTGGGTTGGGAGTGGGGTTGTGGTATTGGGGGTCAGGTTAGGGTTGGGGTTGGTGTTTGAGTTGGAGTTGGTTTTGAGGGTTGGAGTTGGTGTTTGAGGGTTGGAGTTGGTTTTGGGGTTGGTATTGGGGGTTGGGTTGGGGTTGGGGTTGGGGTGTGGGGTTCGGGGTTGGGGTTAGTGTTGAGGTTGGGGTATGGGTTGAGGTTGGGGTTGGGGAGTGGAGTCAGGATTGGTGTTGGGTTGGGAGTGGGGTTGGGTTTGGTATTGGGGGTCAGGTTAGGGTTGGTGTTTGGGTTGGAGTTGGTGTCTGGGTTGGAGTTGGTGTTTGGGCATTGGAGTTGGGGTGGGTTTGGGGTTGGGGTTGGGTTTGGTGTGGGATTGGTGTTGGTGTTCGGGTTGGAGGTGGAAGTTGGGGTTTGGGTCAGGGTGTGGGGATGGAGTTGGGGTGTTGGGGTTGGGGTTGGTGTTTAGGATTGGGGTTGGGGTTGGGGTTGGGGGTGGGTCAGGGTTGGGCAGTGGGTTTGGGATTGGAGTTGGGAGTGGGATTGATGGGGTTTGGGAGTTGGGGCTGGGGTTGGGATTGGGGGTGGGGTTTGGGACGTGTTTGGGATTGGGTTAGTGTTTGGGGGTTGGAGTTGGTGGTGGGTTTGGGGTTGGCATTTGAGATTGGGGTTGGTATTGGGGGTCGGGTTGGGGTTGGGGTTGGGTTATGGGGTTCAGCGTTGGGGTTAGTGTTGAGGTTGGGGTGTGGGGTTGATATTGGGGTTGGGTTGGGAGTGGGGTCGGGGTTAGTATTGGGGGTCAGGTTGGGGATGGTGTTTGGGGGGTTAGAGTTGGGGGTGGGTTTGGGGTTGGGGTGACGGTTTGGGAGGTGTTTGGGATTGGGTTGGTGTTGAGGTTGGGGTTGGGTTTGGAAGTTGGGGTTAGTGTTGGGTTTGGGAGTTGGGGTTGGGGTTGGGTTTGGGGGTGGGGTTTGGGTGGTGTTTGTGATTGGGTTGGTGTTGGGCTTGGGAGTTGGTATTGAGGTTGGGTTTGGGGGTGGGGTTTGGGAGGTGTTTGGGATTGGGTTGGTGTTGGGGTTAGTGTTGGGTTTGGGAGTTGGGGTTGGGGTTGGGTTTGGGGGAAGGGTTTAGGAGGTGTTTGGGATTGGGTTGGTGTTGGGGTTAGTGTTGGGTTTGGGAGTTGGGGTTGGGGTTGGGTTTGGGGGAAGGGTTTGGGAGGTGTTTGGGATTGGGTTGGTGTTGGGGTTAGTGTTGGTTTTGGGAGTTGGGGTTGGGGTTGGGTTTGGGGAAGGGTTTGGGAGGTGTTTGGGATTGGGTTGGTGTTGGGGTTGGTGTTGGGTTTGGAAGTTGGGTTTGGGGTTGGGTTTGGGTGTTGGGTTGGGGTTGGGTTTGGGAGAAGGGTTTGGAAGGTGTTTGGGATTGGGTTGGTGTTGGGGTTAGTGTTGGGTTTGGGATTTGGTGTTGGGGTTGGGTTTGGGGAAGGGTTTGGGAGGTGTTTGGAATTGGGTTGGTGTTGGGGTTAGTGTTGGGTTTGGGAGTTGGGGTTGGGTTTGGGGGAAGGGTTTGGGAGGTGTTTGGAATTGGGTTGGTGTTGGGGTTAGTGTTGGGTTTGGGAGTTGGGGTTGGGTTTGGGGGAAGGGTTTGGGAGGTGCTTGGGATTAGGTTGGTGTTGGGGTTAGTGTTGGGTTTGGGATTTGGTGTTGGGGTTGGGTTTGGGGGAAGGGTTTGGGAGGTGTTTGGGATTGGGTTGGTGTTGGGGTTGGTGTTGGGTTTGGAAGTTGGGGTTAGTGTTGGGTTTGGGAGTTGGGTTTGGAAGTTGGGGTTGGGGTTGGGTTTGGAAGTGGTGCTATCATAGGCCTGTCAGGTTCCAGTGTGCCACATGATGGGACCTCCTGAAAAGAGGTGCCTCTCGTGTGGTTCCCCATATTACAATACAACCACCAATTCATGCACAGCATGATCCCACAGGTAGGGGTGGAAGGAGCGTCAGGCTGTTCCGACAGTATACGGTGAGGATTCACTATTGGCTAGTGGACACATTACCAAAAGACAGGAACATGGCTTCCCCACTCAGTGAAAAGGAGGCCCCCACAGACTCCAAGAGGGAGTCACTTTGCCCTCTGGAATCAGGCGGTAATTTGTTTGAATTGTTTCCATGTCATGGCAGGAAATTTGAGGTTGTCAAGGGAACGTCAGGGAGCAGCCTTCAGATGGGTCTTTGAATATTTGCACATTGTCAGCTTCCTATCCCTCTTCCAATCAAAGTACACCTCAGTCATTGCTGTCAGAGAACCTGATTATACATTGAACTCAGCCACAGGATTCATTGCAACGATACCGCTTCTCAAGGAGTTTTTACTCAGATCGCAGTGTGCCTCAATGTTCCTGAACTCCTTTTGGTCTGATCTCATTTGGACTGAGCCAGTTGTGAACGATGAATCGATGCTAATTTCCTCCTGGAAGCACCACCCAGCAGTAAGTAATTACATTTTGAATAGATGAATTGAATTGGCCACGATTGTGCGAAATATTACAGACCAACAGAGACTGATGGGACGAAACAGCTTGAGGTGATTTTAACAACACGATTTATGTCAGAATCAGCTAGTGATTGGATCGCTCCTGTACTTTGCCAGTGTTTTGGTGCATTCTTTATCCCAGTGAATCAGGAATGGAAACAGCATATGCACATGAGTTTTGAAAATATTTGCCCAGTTTGTTTTCCACTGATAAAACTGTCACAATCATAGAATTCCATTCATTTCCATTTTACACAATTTGATTTACACAAGAACGGAAATTCCCCGATCGCCTTCCTGTTTGAGGATTTTACCAATATGAAACAGTTAACGTGCAGAGGCAGAGACAGAGTCTCTATTGGTGTAGGACAGCAAAGTTAGGGGTCATTATAACAAGATAACCTAAAGAAATCAAATAGGACATAGGGATGTTGTAAGGGAGGCTGAATGAGGGTTAGACTGTAACTGTTTAGTAAGTAAAGATGGGAAGAGATGACTGGCCCCTTTCTGAGCTGTGTATCCAATGGAATATTTTGTTCCTGATAGACCTGCTGTGCACTTCCAGTGCGTCTCATTTACAGACTCTGTTTCCAATATTCCCAAAATTTTGCTTCCAAAAAAAGCCTAGTTTAAAGGATTTGCTTAAATGTGGCCAGATCACCCAAAAACAATGATATCGGGGTAAGGTGCCAGGCACAGTACACACTGACTGGAGTTAAGCCAGCCATCAGACTCTCCCAGTTAGATAGCGGATCTCAAAGATAGTGCTTGGCAGACCAACTCCCACCGCCCAGGTCACTGTCATTACCAGTCACAGCCTGGTCTCACAAACAGCTTCTTTATTCCCATAAACAGTCTCTTTATAAATGAGCCAATCCATGCACATCGTGAACAGCTTCAAGCTTCAGTGCACGTTGAAACACAGAATAAAACATCACTTCACTTGATCAGCTTTCAGCGAGATATCAAAGGTTTAGGAGACATCTCAGACTGTTCACAAGTCTCAGACAACCCCAACCCCAAGCCTAACTCTAACCCTAACCCTAACCTTATCTCAAACAACCCCAACCCCAAGCCTAACTCTAACACTAACCCTAACACCTCACCCAAACCTGAATCCTAACCCTAACCCTATCTTTAACCCTAACCCTCCAACCAGAAACCTAACCCTAACCTTAACCCTAACCAATCTTAACTGTAACGCTAACCATATCCGCAATACTAACCCTAACTCTAACCAAACCCTCACCTAATCCTAACCCAACCGCTCACCCTAACCATAACCATAACCAAACTCTAACCTAACCCTAACCCTAACCCTAGTGGGCAGCATGGTGGCTCAGTGGTTAGCACTGCTGCCTCACAGCGCCAGAGACTAGGCTTTAATTCCCGCCTCAGGCGACTGACTGTGTGGAGTTTGCACATTCTCCCCGTGTCTGCGTGGGTTTCCTCCGGGTGCTCCGGTTTCCTCCCACAGTCCAAAGATGTGCGGGTCAGGTGAATTGGCCATGTTAAATTGCCGGTAGTGTTAGGTAAGGGGTAAATGTAGGGGTATGGGTGGGTTGCACTTTGGCGGGTTGGTGTGGACTTGTTGGGCTGAAGGGCCTGTTTCCACACTGTAAGTAATCTAATCTAACCTAACCCAAGCCCTAACCCTACACAAAACCTCACCCTAAACCTAACTCGACCCCTTACACTAACCCTAACCCTAATCCCAACCCTGACCTTAACGCTAACCTGAACTAAACCCTAACTCCAACCCTAACCCAAATTTTAACCTTAGACCCAGTTCTAGCCCTACCCCTAACCCTAACCCTAACCCTAACCCTAACCCCAACCCTAACCCCAATCCTAGCCCTAACCCCAAACCTAATCCTAACGTTAACTCGAACACAAACACAAGTCCTAACTGTAACCCCAAACCTAAACCTAACCTTAAGTATAACTTTGACCCGAACTCCATCTATCACCCTAACCCTAATACTAACCCTAACTGTAGCCCCAAAACCTAACCCTAACCTCAACTCTAATCCCAACCCTAAACCAAACTCTATCCTAACTCTAACCATAACCCTAAACCCTAAATGATAAACCTAACTCTAACACTAACCATAATGCTAACCCCAAATTTAACTTAGGCCTAACGCTAAACCTAAACCAAACCCTAACTCTAACTCTAACTATAACCCTAACCCTAAACCTTACCCTAACCTTAACCATAGCCCTAGCCTTAGCCCTAGCCCTAGCTCTAACTAACTTTAACTCATGATGTGGAAGGAATTAAGAGTCTAATAATGATGTGGAGGTGCCGGTGTTGGACTGGGATGGACAAAGTTAAAACTCACACAACACCAGGTTACAGTCCAACAGGTTTAATTGGAAGCACTAGCTTTCAGAGCGCTGCTCCTTCATCAGGTGGTTGTCTTTAACTCTAACTCTAACTGAAGCCCAATCACGGCCACGGCTTTACTGGGCCGGGGTCCTAAGCTTCCTCCCTGGACCCCTCCATTTCTTTCCTCTTGTAAGAAGCTCCTAAAACCAAGGCTCCTTCCCCCGGCCTCTGGGTCAGTGGGTCGGACATCTCCTTATAGGTCTCGAGTCTTGTTTGCTAATCCCTCATCTGTAACACCTCAAGGAGCCATGAGACACCCACCGTCAGGGAGAGGGGAAAGGCGGGGGAGTGCAGGGGAATTAGGAAGAGGGGAAACCAAACACTGAAGAAGCACACGGTGATTTGTCCGTCTTTCTGAGGAGGGTCAGCCACAACATGACAAATTAAACCTACCCCCCCCCCAACCCCGCCCCCACCCACCCCCAGTGAAGAACTATTCAAGAAAGCCTCCAGGTGACAGCATTCCCTGGAAAACTGAGAGGGATTAAATTTGCTCCAACTGGGGGGCAGGGGGTAACTGTTAAACTCACTACTGACACCCTCCCCCTCCCTCACAACACAAATGCACCACCCCACCTCACTAGCATCTGCCCCTCTGACAACCCACTGCCCCTGAGTCCCCCCGACTCCCTCTCTGACACACAACAATGCCCCCACCCTCATCACTCTGGAAGCTATCCCTACTTCCCCACTCCCCCACCTCCCGTCTTCCACCCCGGATACTCCATTAACCCGACACACTTTCCCGGCTCCCAGGCTCTCCCTCATTCTGACCCGACCTGCCCCAATCCATCCCCCTTACACCACCCAACCCACCCCTACCCTGGCAGACAGCACCCCCTCACTCCCTCCTCCTGGACCTACCATAATCTTCACCCACTTCTCTGGGACCCTGCATCCTCCCTCCCACCTGGTGCCCCATCTCCAGTACCACAGAACTGTTACAGTGTAGGAAGAGGCCATTCTGCCCATTGTGCATGTACCGGTTCTATCCCTGAGGGCCAATCTCCTGCCCTTTGCCACATTTCCCTGCAATCCATTTCCACCCAAATAACCATCCAATACCCTCACCGATGGTTCAATGGAACCCCCATATTTCCAGGCAGTGCCTCCCACTCCCTAACCACTCACTGGGTGACAAGGTCCTACCTCCCAATACTCATCCTCCAACTGCAGATCACTTTAAATCTGCACCTTCTCCGAGTGGGAACAGTTTCTCCTTCTCTACACTGTCATCTCCATGCTCATGGCTTTGAAAACCTCAATCAAATCTCCTCTCAACCTCCTCTCCAAGGAGAACGGTCCCACACACTTGGTACCTACCCCCTTCCACCTGGCACCCTACCCCCTCCCACCTGGAACCCTACCCCCTCCCACATGGCACCCTACTCCCCTCCCACATGCCACCCTACCCACCTCCCACATGGCACCCAACCCCCCTCCCACATGGCACCCTACCCTCCTCCCACATGGCACCCAACCCTCCTCCCACATGGCACCCTACCCTCCTCCCACATGGCACCCTACTCCCCTCCCACATGGCACCCTACCCCCCTCCCACCTGACACCCAACCCTCCTCCCACATGGCACCCAACCCCCCTCCCACATGGCACCCTATCCCCTCCCACATGGCACCCTACCCCCTCCCACATGGCACCCTACCCTCCTCCCACATGGCACCCAACCCCCCTCCCACATGGCACCCTATCCCCTCCCACATGGCACCCTAACCCCCTCCCACATGGCACCCTATCCCCTCCCACATGGCACCCTACCCCCTCCCACATGGCACCCTACCCCCCTCCCACATGGCACCCTATCCCCTCCCACATGGCACCCTACCCCCCCACATGGCACCCTACCCTCCTCCCACAAGGCACCCTACCCCCCCACATGGCACCCTACCCCCTCCCACATGGCACCCTACCCTCCTCCCACATGGCACCCTACCCCCCCCCCACATGGCACCCTAACCCCCTCCCACATAGCACCCTACCCTCCTCCCACATGGCACCCTACCCCCCTCCCACATGGCACCCTACCCCCCTCCCACCTGACACCCAATCCTCCTCCCACATGGCACCCAACCCCCCTCCCACATGGCACCCTACCCTCCTCCCACATGGCACCCAACCCTCCTCCCACATGGCACCCTACCCTCCTCCCACATGGCACCCTACTCCCCTCCCACATGGCACCCTACCCCCCTCCCACCTGACACCCAACCCTCCTCCCACATGGCACCCAACCCCCCTCCCACATGGCACCCTACCCTCCTCCCACATGGCACCCAACCTTCCTCCCACATGGCACCCTACTCCCCTCCCAAATGGAAATATAAAACAAAGAACATGATAGTGCAGTGCAGGCCCTTCCAACCTGTGGAACCAATCTGAAGCCCATCTAACCTACACTATCCCATTTTCATTGATATGTTTATCCAATGACCATTTAAATGCCCTTAAAGTTGGCGAGTCTACGACTGTTGCAGGCAGTGTGTACCACGCCCTTACTACTCTCTGAGTAAAGAATCTACCTCTGACATCTGTCCTATATCTATCACCCCTCAATTTAAAGTTATATCCCCTCGTGCTAGCCATCACCATCTGAGGAAAAAGGCTCTCACTGTCCACCCTATCTAACCCTCTGGTTATCTTGTAAGTCTCTATTAAGTCTCCTCTCAACTTTTTTCTCTCTAATGAAAACAGCCTCAAGTCCCTCAGCCTTTCCTTGTAAGGCCTTCCCTCCATGGAGGAGAAAGTGAGGACTGCAGATGCTGGAGATCAGAGCTGAAAATGTGTTGCTGGAAAAGCGCAGCAGGTCAGGCAGCATCCAAGGAGCAGGAGAATCGATGTTTCGGGCATGAGCCCTTCTTCAGGATTCCTGAAGAAGGGCTCATTCCCGAAACATTGATTCTCCTGCTCCTTGGATGCTGCCTGACCTGCTGCGCTTTTCCAGCAACATATTTTCAGCTCAGACCTTCCCTCTATACCAGGCAACATCCTAGTAAATCTCCTCTGAACCCTTTCCAAAGCTTCCACATCCTTCCTATAACCAGACTGTACACAATACTCCAAGTGCAGCCACACCAGAGTTTTGTACAGCTACAGCATGACTTTGTGGCTCCAGAACTCAATCCCTCTACCAATTAAAGCTAAAAAAACTGTATGTCTTCTTAATAACCCTATCAACCTGGGTGGCAACTTTCAGGGATCCATATACATGGGTACTGAGATCTCTCTGCTCATCTATACTACCAAGAATCTTACCATTAGCCCAGTACTCTGCATTCCTGTTGTTCCTTCCTAAGAGAATCACCTCACACTTTTCCTCATTAAACTCCATTTCCCACTGCTCAGTCCAGCTCTGCAGCTTATCTGTGTCCCTCTGTAACCTACAGCATCCTTCCATACTGTCCACAACTCCACCGACCTTAGTGTCATCCACAAAGTTACTAGCCCATCCTTCTACGCCCTCATCCAGGTCATTTATAAAAATGACAAACAGCAGCACCCCAAAACAGATCCTTGCGGCACCCCACCAGTATCCACTAACCTCTCCCTTCTTTCAGCTATCCAATTTCTGATACAAACCAATAAATCACCCTCAATCCGATGTCTCTGTATATTCTGCAATTGCCTACCATGGGGACCTTTATCAAACACTTTACCTCATCCACCTGTTTGATCACATTCTCAAAGAACTCAATAAGGTTTGTGAGGCACGACCTACCCTTCACGAAACTGTGTTGACTATCCCTAATCAAATTATTCCTTTCTAGATGATTATAAATCGTATCTCTTACGATCCTTTCCAACACTTTACCCACAACCAAAGTAAGGTTCACTTGTCTGTAATTGCCAGGGTTGTCTCTACTCCCCTTCTTGAACAAGGAGACAACATTTGCTATCCTCCAGTCTTCTGGCACTATTCCTGCAGACAATGACGACATAAAGATCAAAGCCAAAGATTCTGCAATCTCCTCCCAACTTCCCAGAGAATCCTAGGACAAATCCTATCCAGCCCAGAGGACATAGCTATTTTTAAATTTTATTTGGTTTTACACTTTCCAGAATTGCTAACACCTCCTCTTTGCTAACATCAATCCCACCTGATGAAACGCATGTCCGAAACGTCGACTCTCCTGCTCCTCGGATGCTGCCTGACCTGCTGTGCTTTTCCAGCACCACACTCCCGACTCTGATCTCCAGCATCTGCACTCCTCACTTTCTCCTAGTCTATCCTGTCTAGTCTAGTAGCCTGTATCTCAGTATTCTCTTCCACAACATCATCATTTTCCCGTGTGAATGCCAATGAAAAATATTCATTTAGAGCCTCTTCTATCTCCTCAGACTCCTCACAAAAATTCCCACTACTGTCCTTGATTGGCCTTAATCTTACCCTAGTGCAGTCATTCTTTTATTCCTGGCATACATATAGAAAGCTTTCGGGTTTTCCTTGATCCTATTCACCAAAGACTTCTCATGTCCCCTCCTGGCTCTTCTGAGCTCTCTCTTTAGCTCCTTCCTGGCTAACTTGTAACTCTCAAGTGCCCTAACTGAGCCTTCACATCTCATCCTAACATAAGCCTCCTTCTTCCTCTTGACAAGAGATTCAATTTCTCTAGTAAACCACAGCTTCCACACTCAACAGTTTCGTCCCTGCCTGACAGGTACATACTCATCATGGACACGCAGTAGCTATTCTCTGAATAAGCTCCATATTTCAAGTGTGTCCATTCCCTACAGTTTCCTTCCCCATCCTAGACATCCTAAATCTCACCCAATCACATCATAATTGTCTTTTCCCCAGCTATAATTTTTACCCTGTGGTATTATACCTATCCTTTTCTATCGTTAAAGTAAACATAACCGAATTGTGGTCACTATCACCAAAGTGGTCACCTACCCCCAAATCTAACACCTGGCCGGGTCCATTACCCATGTGGCCTTGCCCCTTGTTGGTGTGTTTACATACTGGGTCAGGAAACCCTCCTGCACACACTGGACAAAAGCTGACCCATCTGAAGTACTTGAACTATAGTATTCCCAATCAATATTTGGAAAGTTAAGGTCAACTACCCTGTCACTCTCGTTCCTATCGAGAATCATCTTTGCTATCCTTTCCTCGACATCTCTGGAACTATCCAGGGGCCTATAGAAAACTCCCAACCTCTCCTTTCCTGTTTCTAACCTCAGCCCATATTACCTCAGTGGATGAGTCCTCATTAAACATCCTTTCTGCCACCATAATACAGTCCTTGACTAACAATGTCACACTTCCCCCTCTTTTACCATCTTCCCTGATCTTACCAAAACATCTCAACCCCGGAACCTGCAACAACCATTCCTGTCCCTGCTCTATCCATGTCTCCAACATGGCCACAACATCGAAGCCCCAGGTACCAACCCATGCTGGTACCTATCCCCCCTCCCACACGGTACACCTCCCCTTTCCACCTGGCACTCAAGCCCCTCCCACATGGCACTCAAGCTCCTCCCATATGGCACCCCAGCCCCTCCCACACAGCAGTCCAGCCTCCCTATCTGGCACTCAACCCCCCTCCTACTTGGCAACCCAGCCCCTACCATCTGGCAGTCCAGCCCCTCCCACCTGGCACCACTGCCCCTCCCACCCAACAGTTCAGCCCCTCACTGACCTTACAGAGTCCCCTCTCAGTAGTTGTTGCAATGATTGTCAGATGGGGACCCAGTCTCTCTGTGATACAGTCAGGGCCATGCCAGGTTCCTGCTTCCCCTGGGGGGTGGGGTATGGAGGATGAGGGGTGGGGGGTGGGGGGGTGGAGGGTGGAGGGTGAGGGATGGAGGGTGGAGGGTGAGGAGTAGGGAGTGTGGGGTGGAGGGTGAGGGGTGTAGGGGTGGAGGGTGAGGGATGGGGTTGGGGGGTGAGGGGTGGGGGTTGAGGGGTGGGTGGTGGGGGTGGAGGGTGAGGGGTAGGGGATGGGGGTGGAGGGTGAGGGGTGGGGGGTGGAGGATGAGGGGTGGATGTGGTGGGTGTGGGGTGGTGGGTGTGGGGTGGAGGGTGGAGGGTGAGGGGTGAGGGGTGGGGAGTGAGGGGTAGGGGGTGGGTGTGGAGGGTGAGGGGTGGAGGGTGAGGGGTGAGGGATGGAGGGTGGGGGTCGGGGTGAGGGATGGGAGCTGCTCTTGGCTGCATTCCCATCTCGTTAACTCCGTCGGAAAGTTTCAGTTCAGGATTCTGACACAAGTCGGATCATTTGGAGCAACGTGATGTCCAACAACAGAAGTACTTTAAACAGCCAATTTAGGCACAGCAAGATCCCACAAACAGCAGGGCGGTAATGACCAGATAAACAGCTTCACTGATGTTGGTTAATGTGAACGTATTGATCGGGACACTGTTGTCTGAATAAATCGATGCTCGGTCAGATAGCAGTCAGGACACTGTGGGGATGTGAACATCCCTCACTGGGCGCTGCTACATCACACTGACAGTGAGCTCACAGTCTCGACTCTGAGCTAAATCCTCACAAGTAACCTGCAGGAGGTAGTGACACTCCCTCAGGCTCATCGTTTTGAAAGTAAGAAGCAGGTTTCTGACTCCAGGCAAGATAATTCCTGTGTGGTGTATCGAGCTGACATTTCACTCAGTCAGAATACCACGGGCTGCCTTCCCAAAGTCTCCTCCTTGAGATTTCTGACCATCTCCAAATACAAACCGGGAGAGAAAAACATCAGCAATTTCAATATCTCTCAAATCCTGCATTTTCCAATTGTCCCAGCGCAGAAACAATTACTGTCCTGCACTGTTGCACCCAGTCTGACCCCACACTACCCCCTCACCCAGTCTGACCCCCCCTCTTCCACTACCCCCACCCAGTCTGACCCCTCACCCCACTCCCACCCACCCAGTCTGGCCCCCTCCCCCACTCTGACCCCACAATACCCCCTCACCCAGTCTGACCCCACACTACCCCCACCCACCCAGTCTGACCCCCCCTCTCCCACTACACCCACCCAGTCTGACCCCTCACCCCACTCCCACCTACCCAGTCTGAGCCCCCTCCCCCACTCTGACCCCACACTAATCCCTCACCCAGTCTGACACCCCCACCCACCCAGTCTGACCACCCCCACTCAGTCTGACCCCACACTACCCCCACCCATCCAGTCTGACCCCCTCCCCACTCACTCCCCCCACACCCCCCTCACCCAGTCTGACCCTCCTCACCCATCCAGTCTGACCCTCCCTCACCCACCCAGTCTGATCCCCCTCGCCCCTCACCCAGTCTGACCCCCCTCCCACCCCATCCAGTCTAACCCCACTCCCCCCTCACTTCCCACTCCCTTTAATATCCCACCCAGTCTAATCCCACTCTCCCCCTCACTCCCCACTCCCTTTAATATCCCACCCAGTCTAATCCCACTCTCCCCCCTCACTCCCCACTCCCTTTAATATCCCACCCAGTCTAATCCCACTCTCCCCCTCACTCCCCGCTCCCTTTAATATCCCACCCAGTCTAATCCCACTCTCCCCCCTCACTCCCCGCTCCCTTTAATATCCCACCCAGTCTAATCCCAGTCTCCCCCTCACTCCCCGCTCCCTTTAATATCCCACCCAGTCTGATCCGGGAGATTCCAAAAGGCATTTGATATGTGCGACACCAAAGGCAAACACACAAGATCAGACCTCTCGGCGTGTGGAATAAAATATTGCCGTGGATGGAGGATGGTTCTGAGACCGGAAACAGACGGCTCGATTCACAGAGAATTTTCAATGACAGTACCATGAACTGAGCGTGGCTATGTGGGAAGGCCAACTGAGGCAGATACAAACAGTTTACAGAGAGATATTAAAAACTGAAAGAATTGCAGATGCTGTAAAATCAGAAACAAACAGAACTTGCTGGCAGCACCTGTGGAGAGAATACCGTTTCAGATTCAGAACCATCATTTCTGAGGAAGGGTCACCGGACCCGAAATGTTTAACTCTGATTTCCCTGCACAGATGCTGTTCGACCTGCTGGTCTTTTCCAGTAATTTCTGTTTTTGTTACAGAGAGATACTGATAGGTCAAGAACATGTAAGATGGAGTGTAATGTGGGGAAATGGGAATTGTTCATTTTGGAAGGCACAATGAAAGAGGAGAGTATTATTGAAATGGAGAGAAACTGCAGCCAGCTGTGACACAAGGGGCCTTGGGAGGATGTGTAACACAGAAAGCCAGCACACACACAGACACCGGGAATATTGGCCCTTACATCAATGCAGTATAAAAGTAAGGAAATCTTACTGCAACTGTACAAGAGGCTGGGGAGGGCAGCTTGACAGGGTAAACGCTGAGAGGATGTTTCCCCTCAGGGGACAGTCTAGGACCAGAGGGCACAGTCTCAGAATAAACTCAGATGAGGTGGGATTTCCTCTCTCAGAGGACGGTGGGCCTTTGGAACTCCTTGTCATGGAGGGCTGGCGGGGCAGAGTCGTTGTGGTTATTTATGACTGAGAGAACAAGATTGGTGATCAGTCAGGGAATCACCGGTCACAGAGAAAGGGCAGGAAAGTGAACATGAGGAATGCCGGGTCAGCCAGATTCCCATTGAATGGTGGGAGCAGGCTCAAGGGACTGAATGGCTTTTTCCTGTTCCTATTTCTTCAGGTTTTATGGAGTGGAGTGTTGCGAGGATCAGCACAATTTACATTCGTGGTGTGGATAAAGGACTGGGAGCCATGTAACACCGTGTATTCGAGCTACAAGTCGAGGCAAAGCTGTGGGGAGGGGTACAAAGAGGGGGGGCTTCACCAGGTTGATACTGAGTGGCGCGGCAGGTTTCTGGAGCTGTATGCCCCACTCCTCATGGTCCTGGTTGTATAATCAGTGAGAACGTGGCTGGAGTCAGCAGGTTCCATGGGCTGAGACAAAATCTAAAACGGAAATATAATGTGTTTGCTTCACCTGTGAACAGTTCCTCATTTCAAAAAAACAAGAATGGGACAGGCATAACCAATAAACCATACCCAATAAACCATGAACAGTGTTGGAGAGAGTGGTGCTGGAAAAGCACAGCAGGTCAGGCAGCGTCCAAGGAACAGAACACTCAATGTTTCGAGCATAAGCCCTTCATCAGGAATGCATTATTGTCAGTGTGTTATTGTTAATGATTCCTGATGAAGGGCTTATGCCTGGAACGTCGATTCTCCTGCTCCTCGGATGCTGCCTGACCTGCTGCGCTTTTCCAGCACCACACTCTCGACTCTAATCTCCAGCATCTGCACTCCTCACTGTCTCCTAATAAATCATTGACAATAAAACATTAACAATATACACACCAGAGTCCAAAAGGAGAACGCGAAAACTTGCTACAGCATTTAATACAATTGTGGCTGACCCTGATCATGACCCCAACCCGCCTACCCCTCCCTGATGTACTGAGACCCTCTTGTCAGTCACTGCTGCCTTCAAAGTTCTCAATGGCTCAGTCTCTACCGCACTCTGGAAAAGGGTTCCACTGGCACGTGACCATCTCATCTCCACCTCCAATAGGAGAGCCCCTCTCCATGCTTTCACCTCTTCCATTCGGGGAAGCGTCCTTACCTCACCCACCCTCTCAAGAGCCGCAGCATCTGGTAGGGTTCAGCGATTGCCCCTCTCATTTTCCTAAACTCCAAGGGGTGCAGACCCAACCTGTTCAATGTTTGCTCATGGGGTCACCCCTTCATCCCAAGAATGCACTGAGTGAACGTTTCCAATATAACTGGGTCCTGTCTTCAGGAAAGTGACTGAAAAACCAGACACGGGCACTTTGGTTAATTCTCTCCTGAAATATGGGTGTTACCAGTTTTTATGCCCACCTGCCCCGATAACTGCAGCAAAATATCCGTCTGTTTATATTCCATACCCTGTATTGAATGTGTACTTTACCTTTAAGAGAGTTTGCCTTTAAGGGTTCCTTACACTGTGCAGTTGCAACACTAGGCCCCTGCTGGCTGTTTCTTTGCAAATTGTTCAGATGGAAACCTGGTGTAATGTCTGCTTTATAACTTAGAACGTGTTTTATGGTTTTACATAAACTAACCCACAGAGTTAGTCAATCACTGGTGATTGAAAGTTAGTGAACCAGCTGGGTTTTTCCAACAATTGACAATGGATTCATGATCATCATTAGCCTCTGAATTCCAGATACGTATTGATGTGTATAAAGGTGATTGTATTCTATGGCAGGATTTGACTCCATCTCCCCAGGACATTACCTGGGTCTCTGGATTAAGAGTCCACCAATATTATCAATAAGCCATCATCTCCCCATGTTAAACAACATAAAACATCCAATTTGCTTTCCTAATCACTTGCTCTGCTGATATACTCACCTTTTGTAATTCCTGTACCATCTGCCGGACCACAACTTTCTGCCTCTCTCCCTATTTAAACAAAATGCTGCTTTTTCAAACTCATCCTGCCAAAGTGAACGAGTTCACAATTCCTGTCATATACTCCTTACTTGCCCAGACACTGACTTATCCACCTCTCTCTGCATACTCCCAGACACTGACTTACCCACCTCTCTCTGCATACTCCCAGACACTGACTTATCCACCTCTCTCTGCATACTCCCAGACACTGACTTATCCACCTCTCTCTGCATACTCCCAGACACTGACTTACCCACCTCTCTCTGCATACTCCCAGACACTGACTTATCCACCTCTCTCTGCATACTCCCAGACACTGACTTATCCACCTCTCTCTGCATACTCCCAGACACTGACTTATCCACCTCTCTCTGCATACTCCCAGACAATGACTTATCCACCTCTCTCTGCATACTCCCAGACAATGACTTATCCACCTCTCTCTGCATACTCCCAGACACTGACTTATCCACCTCTCTCTGCATACTCCCAGACACTGACTTACCCACCTCTCTCTGCATACTCTCAGACACTGACTTATCCACCTCTCTCTGCCTACTCCTGGGCATTTCTTCACAACTCACTCCAAAACCTGTTTTTATGCTGTCAGCAAAGTGAGCTCACCCATTGGCTATTGGGGCTGAATTCTACCCCTTCCCCCAACCTCCCCCTCCCCTTTGATGGTCAGCATCGCCCTTACTGGGGTTAGTGTGTAAATTAATCAGCTGGAAACACAGGACATTTACTGGGGGTGATTTAGAGGTGAAAGCAAAATGATTTGGTGATGGGAAAAATACTGCGAGAGCACTTTTGGATATGACAAGAAAGGTCAATTGGGCTTTTCCTCAGTGGGATATTGGCTCTAGACAGGGTAAAGGTCGAGAAAGAAACTGTGAAGACTGATGTTCGTGCAAAACTGGAAATTAATAATAAAACCTTTGTAAATTTCTAAATTACTTTTCGCAGCCTAATGCAAGATGTGGACATTGGTGTTTAAACCAGAGGAGTAACATTGAACTTCAGGCGGAAACTAATTCCTGCTCCTAGACACAAGCAAAGCCCCTGATGAGTTTTTAAAAAGTGAAATAGATAAGTCTCACTGCGGGAAAGTGAATAAAGATTATCCACCAGTGTTATCGGAACTGGAGAGCTATGAGGATGAAGAGGTGGACTGTGTCAAGAAGCAACTCATTTATCCCAACCAGGCAGGACGAACATTAGAAATAAAGTATTACCAGCCTCTACCACTGAGATGTTACTGGAGATTCTAATACAATTTATGGACAGAATTTACGAAAAGGATTTCACGTTGGAGGTATGTATTTGATCAATTTAAGAAAAGTAATTTAAGTGAGTCTGCAGGACAATGTTTCATGGAGTTTTAAAAGTTACATAAAATACATTTAATCAAGAGGCTCTGAAGTCTGTGCTGCTGTTTAAACCGAGTGGAACGTACAGAAAATGGAATGTACAGAAACCAATTTCTCCGTTTTGATGGGTATTCACTTTCAGGCTGATACACTCTTTTTGAACAAATGGCTGCTTCCCCAGAAAGTGGCTGAGGGAGAGAATGGTTTGCTGGGAGCTACTGGGGATCCTGGATGACAGAGGAGATGGAGTTCCCCCTGAGGACAGACTCTCAGAAGAGAAACACATTCCAGACATGGATGGAATTGCTCGAAGATGGTTGAGGGAGGACATCACACCTTCAATCGGTTTGTGAGTCTGAGGAGAACACAGTAATTGGTGACAATGACTGAATCCCAGATATTCATGAGGTTTTAACAAGCAGATGTTTCCTGTAGATACCACAATGGCAGGAACCGTCAACAAGAATTAGGAGACAGATTCTCAAAGTAACCCTGAAAACAATGATGCTTCTGAGAGGGAAGGTGTAAAAGCTGAGCAGTAAGAAAACAGTCAGCGACTCAGCATGTTTGAGCTGATTTGATTGAACTCCCTGGCCACCCACCATTTATGGCCCATTCCATGTTGAGACATCACATGGGAGTGTCTGGGGGAGATTTATGATCTGCTGACATGGTTTAGTCCAAGAGAGACGGACACAGGGGATAGAAGGGGCTCAGGAAGGTTATTGGGAGTAATGGGACAATATTCCTAATAGCAATGCGAGAATTACACTGGAATGGGCACGTTCCTCATGAGTATTGAGAAGGATTTGTCAATTCCCAAACTCTGTGAAACCTCACGTACCCATCAGTTTGACAGGTTGGAACTGGAAAGGCAGCAGCTGCAGGCTTCAGGAAACACCATCCCTGAGACAGACACAAACTGGGAAGCATGTGAGAAAGGAATGTCAGCAATGGATCATTTGCCCGAAATAGGGTGGAGAATTTCCAGCACACATCCTGATTGGAGCAGTCCAGAGAGATCTCACCATGAGGAAAGAGACTGCAGCTGAGTAACATGGAGAGCAGACAATGCTGTGGGTCAAGGGCTGGCAAGTGGGACCAGTGTAGATTTGGAGTAGTTTTGTCAGTGCAGACTCATCGAGTTATCGAGATGTACAACATGGAAACAGACCCTTCGGTCCAACCCCTCTATGCCGACCAGATATCCTAACCCAATCTAGTCCCATCTGCCAGCACTCGGCCCATATCCCTCCAAACCCTTCCTATTCATATACCCATCCAAATGCCTCTTAAATGTGTCAATTGTACCAGCCTCCACCACATCCTCTGGCAGCTCATTCCATACACGTACCACCCTCTGCGTGAAAACGTTGCCCCTTAGGTCCCTTTTATATCTTTCCCCTCTCACCCTAAACCTATGCACTCTAGTTCTGGACTCCCCAACCCCAGAGAAAAGATCTTGCCTATTTACACAATCCATGCCCCTCATGATTTTATAAACTGTTATAATGTTACCCCCAGCCTCCGACACTCCCAGGAAAACAGTCCTGTAGCAGGGAGACAGAATTGAACGCAGTAGTCTAAAACTCGATGGACCGAAGGGCCTTTTCTGTATAATCTATGACAATGGAGCTCTCAGACAATGGGTAAAGAGGCTTTTGTAGCTACAAGTGGGATGGAAGAGAGGGTGATAAATGAGTCAGGGCTAGACATGACCAAACTGGAAAGAATTTGGAGCCCAGTATATTCAGAGGTTGCTGATCCAGGTGGATCTCCTCCTGCTGGGTGGAGGCCATAAGGTCAAGCTGAGGATTGAGGAATATAGGGGGGTAAAAAAAGATTGGGGTAAATTCTCCTAAGGATGGGAAGGCCATATTTAAAATCATTTTAGATATTTTAACAAAGTTTCCAAAGAAAGGTAGATATCACAGCAGTGCTCCGTCAGGGTAATCCGGGGAACACAACATTTATACAATGCTTCCGGAGTTTGGACTAGAATTTAACCCAAAAGTCCATCTCAGAGGCATGAGTATTTTGCATCAGTATTTACTGTGGAAAAGGATGTGGAAGATATAG
This sequence comes from Hemiscyllium ocellatum, assembly GCF_020745735.1. Taxonomy (NCBI): domain Eukaryota; kingdom Metazoa; phylum Chordata; class Chondrichthyes; order Orectolobiformes; family Hemiscylliidae; genus Hemiscyllium; species Hemiscyllium ocellatum. The sequence goes on along the minus strand of NC_083424.1, from coordinate 3,051,841 downwards.
ACTGTAGGGAAATAGATGGTGACACCTTGCAAAATGTCCCGATTATAGAGGAGGAAGTGCTGGATGTCTTGAAACAGTTAAAGGTGGATAAATCCCCAGGACCTGATCAGGTGTACCCTAGAACTCTGTGGGAAGCTAGAGAAGTGATTGCTGGGCCTCTTGCTGAGATATTTGTATCATTGATAGTCACAGGTGAGGTGCCGGAAGACTGGAGGTTGGCAAACGTGGTGCCACTGTTTAAGAAGGGTGGTAAGGACAAGCCAGGGAACTATAGACCGGTGAGCCTGACCTCGGTGGTGGGCAAGTTGTTGGAGGGAATCCTGAGGGACAGAATGTACATGTATTTGGAAAAGCAAGGACTGATTAGGGATAGTCAACATGGCTTTGTGCGTGGGAAATCATATTTCACAAACTTGATTGAGTTTTTTGAAGAACTAACAAAGAAGATTGATGAGGGCAGAGCAGTAGATGTGATTTATATGGACTTCAGGAAGGTGTTCGACAAGGTTCCCCATGGGGGACTGATTAGCAAGGTTAGATGTCATGGAATATAGGGAGAACTAGCCATTTGGATACAGAACTGGCTCAAAGGTAGAAGACAGAGGGTGGTGGTGGAGGGTTGTTTTTCAGACTGGAGGCCTGTGACCAGTGGAATGCCACAAGGATCGGTGCTGGGTCCTCTACTATTTGTCATTTATATAAATGATTTGGATGTGAGCATAAGAGGTACAGTTAGTAAGTTTGCAGATGACACCAAAATGGGAGGTGTAGTGGACAGTGAAGAAGGTTACCTCAGATTACAACAGGATCTGGACCAGATGGGCCAATGGGCTGAGAAGTGGCAGATGGAGTTTAATTCAGATAAATGTGAGGGGCTGCATTTTGGGAAAGCAAATCTTAGCAGGACTTATACACTTAATGGTAAGGTCCTAGGGAGTGTTGCTGAACAAAGAGACCTTGGAGTGCAGGTTCATAGCTCCTTGAAAGTGGAGTCGCAGGTAGATAGGATAGCGAAGGTGGTGTTTGGTATGCTTTCCTTTATTGGTCAGAATATTGAGTACAGGAGTTGGGAGGTCATGTTGCAGCTGTACAGGACATTGGTTAGGCCACTGTTGGAATATTGCGTGCAATTCTGGTCTCCTTCCTATCAGAAAGATGTTGTGAAACTTGAAAGGGTTCAGAAAAGATTTACAAGGATGTTACCAGGGTTGGAGGATCTGAGCTACAGGGAAAGGCTGAACATACTGGGGCTGATTTCCCTGGAGTGTCGGAGGCTAAGGGGTGACCTTATAGAGGCTTATAAAATCATGAGGGTCATGTAGAGGATAAATAGACAAAGTCTTTTCCCTGGGGTTGGGGAGTCCAGAACTAGAGGGCATAGGTTTAGGGTGAGAGGGGAAAGATATAAAAGAGACCTTAAGGGCAACGTTTTCACACAGAGGGTGGTACGTGTATGGAATGAGCTGCCAGAGGATGTGGTGGAGGCTGGTACAATTATAACATTTAAGAGGCATTTGGATGGGTATATGAATAGGAAGGGTTTGGAGGGATACAGGCCGGCTGCTGGCAGGTGGGACTAGATTGGGTTGGGATATCTGGTCGGTATGGACGGGTTGGACTGAAGGGTCTGTTTCCATGCTGTACATCTCTGTGACTCTATGTCAAAAAATCCTACAGCCCTGTTGGAAAGTTTGGGGGAGGATGTCCTGGAGTTGTAGCGAATTATTATTTCCAAACCAACCTCACTAAAGTAGATTATCGAGTTGTTATCACAAGCTCTTAATGGGAGCTTGCTGCATACAATTTTCACTGCTGCATTTCCTTCCGTGATTTAATTAACAAAATAAATAGCTCAAAAACACTTCACCACATCCTGAGTTTTGATCAGAATGCAAGAAACATTTGTTGCATATTTAAAACCGGTGCAAAAGTAAGATAATGCATGAACGACAAGAAGGAAGTTAAAGGCAAGAAAAGTTGTCTGTGAGAATGTAAAAGATCACCAATAGAGAAGAACTCTGAAGCACAGAGGCTGAGATGAGAGAACATTCAGTGCTGAGATAAAGCTCACTTTACCCCAGAGTCGTTCATTGTTTGCGTTTCCTATACAATACCGCCACCTACTGTCAGAGTAATGTACAGCAGGTCAACACTGGACAGCCTGCCAATTAATTTCTAAACGTGACAAATTGATCATTTAACTGAGATGCATGTTTTTAGTTTACAGAGCAGATGTTGAGAATTTCTTGATGAGTTGATTTATTTCTGGTAGACATGAGACCAATGGCGAAGTCAGACTGGTTTCGCTTCTGTACTTAGGCAGATTTTCAATGAGAATTACTCATTATCATAAAGACAAATTCTAAACAAAGGAAATAATTATAAGAGTCATAGAGTCATAGAGATGTACAACACGGAAACAGACCCTTCGGTCCAACCCGTCCATGCCGACCAGATATCCCAACCCATTCGAGTCCCACCTGCCAGCACCCGGCCCATATCCCTCCAAACCCTTCCTATTCATATACCCATCCAAATGCCTCTTAAATGTTGCAATTGTACCAGCCTCCACCACTTCCTCTGGCAGCTCATTCCATACACGTACCACCCTCTGGTGAAAAAGTTGCCCCTTAGGTCTCTTTTATATCTTTCCCCTCTCACCCTAAACCTATGCCCTCTAGTTCTGGACTCCCCAACCCAGGGAAAAGACTTTGTCTATTTATCCTATCCATGCCCCTCATAATTTTGTAAATCTCTATAAGGTCACTCCTCAGCCTCCAACACTCCAGGGACAAAAGCCCCAGCCTGTTCTGCCACTCCCTATAGCTCAAATCCTCCAACCCTGGCAACATCCTTGTAAATCTTTCTGAACCCTTTCAAGTTTCACAACATCTTTCTGATAGGAAGGAGACCAGAATTGCATGCAATATTCCAACAGTGGCCTAACCAATGTCCTGTACAGCCGCAACATGACCTTCCAACTCCTGTACTCAATACTCTGACCAATAAAGGAAAGCATACCAAACACCACCTTCACTATCCTATCTACCTGCAACTCCACTTTCAAGGAGCTATGAACCTCCACTCCAAGGTCTCTTTGTTCAGCAACACTCCCTAGGACCTTACCATTATGTGTATAAGTCCTGCTAAGATTTGCTTTCCCAAAATGCAGCAACTCGCATTTATCTGAATTAACCTCCATCTGCCACTTCTCAGCCCATTGGCCCATCTGGTCCAGATCCTGTTGTAATCTGAGGTAACCTTCTTCGCTGTCCACTACACCTCCAATTTTGGTGCCATCTGCCAACTTACTAACTATACCTCTTATGCTCACATCCAAATCATTTATATAAATTACACAAAATAGAGGACCCAGCACCGATCCTTGTGGCACTCCACTGGTCACAGCCTCCATTCTGAAAAACAACCCTCCACCACCATCACCCTCTGTCTTCTACCTTTGAGCCAGTTCTGTATCCGAATGGCTAGTTCTCCCTGTATTCCATGAGATCTAACCTTGCTAATCAATCTCCCATGGGGAACCTTGTCGAACGTCTTACTGAAGTCCATATGGATCACATCTACTGCTCTGCCCTCATCGATCTTCTTTGTTACTTCTTCAAAAAACTCAATCAAGTTTGTGAGACATGATTTCCCACACACAAAGCCATGTTGACTATCCCGAATCAGTCCTTGCCTTTCCAAATACGCGTACATCCTGTCCCTCAGGATTCCCTCCAACAACTTGCCCACCACTGAGGTCAGGCTCACCGGTCTATAGTTCCCTGACTTGTCCTTACCACCCTTCTTAAACAGTGGCACCACATTTGCCAACCTCCAGTCTTCCGGCCCCTCACCTGTGACTATCGATGATACAAATATCTCAGCAAGAGGCCCAGCAATCACTTCCCTAGCTTCCCACAGAGTTCTAGGGTACACCTGATCAGGTCCTGGGGATTTATCCACTTTTAACCATCCAGCACTTCCTCCTCTGTAATCTAGACATTTTGCAAGATGTCACCCATCTGTCTCCCTATAGTCTGTATCTTCCATATCCTTTTCCACAGTAAATACTGATGCAAAATATTCATTTAGCACCTCCCCCAATTTCTGTTGCTCCACACAAAGGCTGCCTTGCTGATTTCTGAGGGGCCCTATTCTCTCCCTAGTTACTCTTTTGTTCTTAATATATTTGTAAAAATTCTTTGGATTCTCCTTAATTCTATTTGCCAAAGCTATCTCATGTCCCCGTTTTCCCCTCCTGATTTCCCTCTTAAGTATACTCCTGCTTTCTTAATACTCTTCTAAGGATTCACTCGATCTGTCCTGTCTGTGCCTGACCATAAGATAGAGGAGTGGAATTAAGATCATTCAGCCCTTTGGGTTCACTCCGCCATTTAATCGTGGCCAATGGATGTTTCAACTCCACTTACCCGCATTCTCCCTGTCGCCATTAATTCCTCGAGACAACAAGAATCTATCAATCTCTGCCTTGAAGACATTTAGCGTCCCAGCCTCCACTGCACTCTGTGGCAATGAATTCCACAGGCCCACCACTCTCTGGCTGAAGAAATGTCTCCGCATTTCTGTTCTGAATTGACTCCCTCTAATTTTAAGGACTTTACTTAATTTTAAATAATTAAACAATTGTCATTTATTAGGTTTTCTTTGCAGAGTCTCCTGTTTCCTGTTTTATTTTTGGATCATAGTTGTATTATTGAGTTGCTCCTGCGGTTATACATGTGTGTGGGCCTTCATTGGGAGAGGTTGAGTACAGGAACGGGGATGTGTTGCAGTTATACAGGGCCTTGTTGAGGCCACATCTAGAATACCGTGTGCTGTTTTGGTCTCCTTATCTGAGGAAGGATGTTCTTGCTCTCGAGGGAGTGCAGTGAAGATTTCCCAGGCTGACTCCGGGGATAGTGGGATTGGCGTTATGAAGAGAGATTGACTAGATTAGGATGGTTTTCACTGGAGTTCAGACAAACAAAGGGGGAATGTCACAGAGACTTATAAAATTCTGACAGGATTCGACAGGGTAGATGCAGGGTGGATATTCCTGATGGTGGGTGTGTCTCAGGATTCGGGGTGGATCATTTAGGGTGGAGATGAGGAGACATTCCTGCACCCAGAGAGTGGGGAGGCTGTGGAATTCATTACCACCTTCTGTGTGAAAAAGTTGATGCCAAAACATGTAGCACTTGGAGCGAATGGGGCCAAAGGTTAGAGGGAGACAGCAGGATTAGGCTGGATGATCAGCCATGATGGTGATGAATGGTAGGGCAGGCTCGAAGGGCCGAATGGCCTCCTCCAGCTACTATCTTCTATGTTTCTGTTACAGAATGAGCTCAGCAATTTTTACAATGACCAGGTCATGACTGAACTTCAAAGGAATTGGGATGAAAATTGCATAAAATCAATGCTTCTTGTAGAATCATACCGCGCAGAACTTAGTTCCTGCTTCTCTTAAGGAGATGCCCAGAATCTGTCCTACAAAGGGTTGCATAAAGATGCCCGCCTTTCCGACTAAACCCACCTGTATATGGGACCCAAACATACACAAAATCTGATGGTTCTCCCACACACACCAACTTGGAGTATGTCTGGTATAGTCTGGAAGCAATTGTGTTGGAAGCAGAACATAAAACAAGCTAAAAAACAAATCAGTTAATCAGTGGAAAAGGTAACTGTGGCATTTCTGACGACAGAAGTAACCAGCAGCAGCAGCAGCAGCAAGGTTAAAACAGCGTGGGGTGCGTGAAGAGTGCTTCATTCTAAACCCAGCCCTGAGGTAGACAGAGCGGTCAGGCATGAACAGCACCATCGTGCTCTGACCACCTACTCTGCTGGGCTGTTTATTGGCACAGGGACACAGTGCCATAGTGTGGCTGTTACTGGCAAGAGTTCATTTCTCATCACTGCAGCTGGTGATCTAAGTTCAATACCTGATAAAGCCAGTATCAGTCATGGTGACCAGACCACTGACAAAATCACTTCTGCTTGACTGATACCCTCTTCCTCTCCTTAAGACAGTCTGCCTGAATCCATCTCCAAACTCTCAACAGTGAGACAGACTGGGGGGAAATGCCCCAACAAGCCTCTCAGTTCAATTTAGGAAAATGGCTCATCACAGAACACTGATGTTTATTGCAAGGAGGATACAAAAGATAGGTAAGTGTTGCTACAGTTGTGCAGGGTTTGAGCTAGTCCACATAGAGTCATAGAGATGTACAGCATGGAAACAGACCCTTCAGTCCAACCCTGTCCATGCCGACCAGATATCCCAACCCAATCTAGTCCCAACTGCCAACACCAGGCCCATATCCCTCCAAACCCTTCCTATTCATATACCCATCCAAATGCCTCTTAAATGTTGCAATTGTACCAGCCTCCACCACATCCTCTGGCAGCTCATTCCATACATGTACTCCCTCTGTGTGAAAAAGCTCCCCCCTAAATCTCTGTCATATCTTTCCCCTCTCACCCTAAACCTATGCCCTCTAGTTCTGGACTCCCCGACCCCAGGGAAAAGATTTTGCCTATTTCTCCTATCCATGCCCCTCATTATTTTATAAACCTCTATAACGTCACCCCTCAGCCTCCAACACTCCAGGAAAAACAGCCCCAGCCTATTCAGTCTCTCCTTGTAGCTCAGATCCTCCACCCCTGGCAACATCCTTGTAAATCTTTATTGTATTGTTAGAGGGGGACTCAGTGACCCGGGAGGTCTGAGTCTGCTGAGCTTTGCCCAGGACCCAGGCAAAGTGGGGTACCTACCCTCCCCTCACTTTCTAAACTACTAAACATAGCCTTTTCCCAGCAGCTCTGGTCATTCCACATCAAATGTTAGCAGTTTAATACAGTTTAAAATGACCAAAGATAAAAGACAACGGAGTTCGCAACAGACAGGGACCCTTCCCCCAACCCCCACACCCCCTAACGCGGCAACAAAGGCATCCACCACCCCCAGGAGGGACGTACCTGCAGAGGTGAGCCTGATCTCGGAGTTCGTGAAACTCTGAGAGAAGATCGACAGGTCCATCGAGGAGACCCGGTCCAGGTGGGAGTCGATCGCGGTCGTGCTGCAGAAGCATGACCGAGAGATCGAGAAACTCGGGCAGTGCGTTAGATGGGGCAGAGCAACAGGCCGCGGACTCGGAGAACGCTGCTGAATCAGGACTGGGCCTGGCACATCGAGTCCAAAGCTTAGAGGAACATATCGACATCGATTACCAAGGTCGTCAGGAAAATCTGCCGGTTGCTGGGCCTTTCCGAACGGGAGGTAGAACGCCAGTTTGTGGATCTCCAGCTGCTGAAGCTGGAGTGTGGGTTAGGCCGGGTGTGGGTTGAGTGGGCCCAACGGGTTGCTGTGCATAGTCCCAGGTCGGACCAGCGTCCCCGCCCGGTCCTAGTGCAACTCCACCACTACAGGGAAAAACAAATGATGCTGCAGGCCTCCAGAGTTTTGGGGAAGGATCCCTAGGCCATGGGATACAAGGGCTCCAGAATAATGCTGTTCCAGGACTTCTCTCTGGTTGTGGTTTGCAAGAGGAAGGCGTTTGACGAGGTAAAGAAGCATCTGAAGGGTTCAAATATTCAATATTCCATGCGATACCAGGCAACGCTGCGCTTCAGTTATGGAGGGTCTGTGTACAACTCCAGATCGCCGGAGAAAGTAAAATAAATTTTGGATGCTCTCAAATAGACTGATGGACTTGAATTATGTCCGGGCCGAGGGCATGGCTCTAGCTGGGACGGATTATTGGAAGGTAGGAGTGCCCCCTATGCACAAGGGGGAAAATCTTCTCTTGGTTATGTCTTACGTATTTTTTAGGAGTAGTTCTTAGTTGTTTTAAAGGTTGTATTTTTAAGTTTATGTGAATTGTTTATGGTCTCTACTCAATGCTCTTTGAGTGGGGTTCTTCCTCCTGGGGAATCTCGGATTTTCTTGAACAATCATGGTTTGTCATTCATTTAAACGATGCACCTGGAATCTCAAGGGGAATCACTCGCCAATTAAAAAGAAAAAGATATTATCAAGTCTTAAAAAAGAGAACGTTGCTGTAGCCCTCCTACAGGAGACACATCTACTTGATAAGGAGCATTCGAAGCTGCAGCAAGAGGATTTGGTCAGGTGTTCTTTTCATCTTTCAGCTCAAAAAGTAAGGGAGTGGCCATTATTATCTGGAAGAATCTTCCCTTCCAAATGCTAAGCCATATAAAAGATGAGTCCGGATGGTATATATTACTTAAAGCCCTAATATATAGAAAGGAATACGAGATTTTGAACGTATATTGCTCCCCCAGCACATCCTTTTAAATTTGTAACAGATGCGCTCTCCAAGTTGCTGGCTCTCGGGCTGCATCACACATTATAGGGGGAGATTTTAATTGTATTATCGACCCCAAGGTGGACAGGATACCTAAGAGCTCCGCAGGTATATCTCGGAGATCTAGGCAGCTGGGTGATCTGAATAGGGAGTTAGGACTGGGAGATGTGTGGAGGTGTCTTTACCCTAAGGGAAGAGATTTTACTTTTTACTCCAACCCACACCAGAATCGATATGTTTTTTTTGTCCCCTCAACCTTCCTGAATTCGATATTGTCTTGTAAAATAGGTGATATAACTATTTCTGACCACGCAGCAGTGTATATGGAGGTTAAGACTAGTGATGACAAGATGGGTTCCCGACATTGGCGTATGGACCCTTTCCTATTGGAGGATAGTAAGTTCTTAGAATATTTCTTGCAGGAATTTAAAACTTTCTGGGACATTAACTCAGGCACGGCCAGTAACCTGTCGATGATGTGGGAGACTGCTGAGGCACATGCGCAAGGCTTGGTTATCTCATATTCTGCGACCCAGAAAAGACAAAAGGCAGAGCAGCAGTGGCTGAGTCCGTGTATGTTGATAGGCCCTCCATGACTAAACTATAGCGGATCACAGCTGTCAGGGCAACTTTGAATCCGCACTTAGTCAAACAGCAAAGAGGGAGATATTAATTACAAAGCAGAGACTATTTGAATACGGGGATAAGCCAGGCAGGTATCGAGCGTACCTTGTCAGGAAGGAAAAGGCTCCCCAATCCATCACGTCTATTAGAGAAGGTGCTGGTACTCTGACTTGTGATACAAAAAAAATCAATGCGGCCTTTAGAAAGTTTTACTTTGAGTTGTATAAGTCGAAGGGCTGTGAGGATAGAGCGAGGAAGATGGAGTCTTTTTTTAAAAATCTGGCCCTTTCCGACTTAACCTCGGAGCAGGTGTCCCTTTTGAATGACCACCCCCTCCCCAATAAACCAGGAAGTCCAGGAGGTGGTGAGGTAGCTCCAGAGTAGCAAAGCACCCAGACCAGACAGATCCCAGGGTGAGTTCAATAAAGAATTTATAGACAAATCGGCCAGGCCACTTACAGATATGTATAATTATTCATATAGTGGTTAGCACTGCTGTCTCACAGCGCCAGGGACCTGGGTTCAATTCCCGCCTCAGGCGACTGACTGTGTGGAGTTTGCACGTTCTCCCCGTGTCTGCGTGGGTTTCCTCCGGGTGCTCCGGTTTCCTCCCACAGTCCAAAGATGTGCGATTCAGGTGAATTGGCCATGCTAAATTGCCCATAGTGTTAGGTAAGGAGTATATGTAGGGGTATGGGTGGGGTTCGCTTCAGCGGGTCGGTGTGGACTTGTTGGGCCGAAGGGCCTGTTTCCACACTGTAAGTAATCTAATCTAAAGTAATCTAATCTCCCTGAGAGAATATCTCTCTCATTGTTAAGAAAGGAAAAGCCCCAGATGACTGTACCTCGTACAGACCTATATCCTTATTGAATGTGGACTTTAAAATTCTCTCAAAAATGCTGGCAATAAACTGGAGAGGGTTTTACCTTTTATTATAAAAGAGGATCAGACGGAGTTTATCAAGGGTCACAGATTTACCAACAATATGCGAAGAGTGTTAAACATGGTATAAGTCTGCCTGCAGGGAGTGATCCCGGGATTAGTCGTCTCCCTAGATGCAGAGAAGGCATTTGATCGGGTAGAATGGCCACATCTTTTTTATACTATGGAACGGTTTGGCATTGGAGAGGTTTTTACCAAGTGGGTCACAATATTAGACAACGACCCTAGAGCAGCGGTGATTACCAACGGCATAAGATTGGATAGCTTTAGTATTGGCAGGGGCTGTGATCAAGGATGCCCTCTCTCACCACTACTACCTTACACTACTACCTTACACTAGTGATAACTTCTGCCAGCTGGTGAATCTGAACTGACCCTAACATAACGGTTCTGGAGGGAGGATCAGGTTTAGTATTAAATCACTCGTTACACGGAGAACATCCTTCTTTTCTTAAATAACCCATCGATATCCGCATCCTGCTTAATTCAAGTGGTTAACTTGTTTGGTATGTTTTCGGGTTACAAAATTACCTTTACAGAATCAGAGGCCATGCAGCTAGGAGGCCTTATCCAATTTTCCAGATGGATCCAACTTCCCTTTTCAGTGGCCACAGAGGTTTTCTCTATCTAGGTATTTTTTATTACCTCCATAGTTGGTCAGCTATACAAAGCTAATTATATGCATTTATTAAAGAAAATAAGGCAGGACCTCCAAGGCTGAGAAGACCTCCCGATATCCTGACTAGGAAGAGGAGGTTTGGTCAAGATGAATACTCTCCCTCACCTAATACTCCATGAGAATGCTTCCTCTGATGTTGCTGAGACAGGCACTGCGTAAGCTTTATGGTCGGCTTGGCTCCTTTATTTGGAACCATCGACGGCCCCTTATTGAATTAGATAAGTTGCAGCTCCCACAATTAAGGGGAGGTCTAGATTTTCTGGATTTCAGAAAGTACCAACTGGGTTCTCTGTTATCATACGTGCCTGATTGGGTCTCTTGTCACACACAATCAATGTGGTTGGATATTGAAGCTTCCCAAGCAAAATGCCCCCTCATCAATCTATTATTTATGGATAAGATGAGAGTTATTACAGATCATTGTAAAACCCAATTGTATTAAATACAATCAAAGCTTGGAGGATGAGGCAACAGGATGAGGGTAATTTACAAAAAACCTCCCCTTCTACTCCTACAGTGGGAACGTCGGAATTCCAGCCAGACTTGGCTGACACTGGATTGAAAATTTGGGAGTCCAGAGGTATCTCGTGTTTTGGAGATCTGTTCGACGGGGAGGTCACGATGTCCTTCAAATAGTTGCATCAGAAGTTCGGGTTGCCTAGCAAGGACCTTTTTTGATATTTTCAGGTTCTGGATTTCATACAAAAAAAGACCACATTGATGACTAATCGGTACAAATCAGATATGGGTGCACCCTCAGTCAGCACTCTCTACCACTCGCTAGGTAATAAGTTATCAAAGGACATGGAATGGTTATATAAACCCTGGAATCAAGACTTCGGGATAGAAATCTCCTTAGAGATATGGGAGGATATCTGGGAAAATGCCAGGAAGGTCTCGATCTGCAATAGAACTCAGGCTACTCAATTGAAGATACCTCATAGGGCTCATGTGGCACCACAGCAACTTGCAAAGTTCAAGGCAGGAGCATGTCCAGTGGGCCCTACATGTAAAGTAGAAGTTGGACTCTCATTGTTTGTGGACATCCAGAAGATTTGTAGATAGTGGGACAGTGCAGCAAATGCCTTGGCAAAGATTTTGGGAACAGAGATTGGGTTGGACCCAGTGTCTCTCCTTTTGGGCTTTCCAAATTTTCCTTCTCTAGATACATACGGGAAGAAACTATTTACTATCCTTTCCTTTTGTGTGAGGAAACATATTTCAGTAAGTTAGGTATCGGAAAGTCCCCCAGGACATTCGAATTGGCATAGGATAGTTATGGCATATATCCCCCTGGACTTCCGTACAAATATGGTGCATCACAAAAGTAATTGTTTTATAGAACACAGCAGCACTTTTTGAACTACACCGATGCAGATGTATCAGCCACACTGTTTCGGGCCTTTGTTGAGCCGTGAGGCTGATGCTTGTTGGTTTGGGGGAAGGAAGAATCCCTTATAGATACTGGCTTTGTTATGATTTGATAAATATGCATTCAAAATGCAATTATATTTATTTACATTTTTGTTGGTAATGTACTATACTGTTGTCTTTTTTAATATATAGACCTTTCTTATATCTTATTGTGTGTTTTGGTAGCTTGTAGGGTAGATCAGCAGTTAGTTTTAATTTTATATTGATGCTGTTATACTGTAAAGTGGATATACTATTTAATATTAATTTTGTAAAAACTCAAAACATTTCCCTTTCAATAAAAAAATTTAGAAAACAAAAAGCATAATAGAAGAATCGCATTGATGGCCATTCCAGAAATTCACTCAGCTGGTACACCAGTATTCTCCCATTTGAGGGATGTGAAAAGACTAGGTCTGTACCCATTAGTTTAGAACGAGCTGATCTTATTAAAATGTCTGAGGGGAGGGAACAAGGTGGATGTTGAGAGGTTTCCATTTAATAGAAGCATCTAAACAAGATGACAGAGTCTAACTACAGGAAAAGGCCACCTCTTACTTGGCAAGTCCCTCATTCAGCAACATTCCCTAGCCATCCTCCTGGGCATTAAAGAAACCTCCACCTCACAGCCTCAGAGGACAGATCTTTACAATCAAATGCTCCTCTGTAACAAGAGTCAGTAACCGAAGCACATTGGCGAACTGTCCCACCAACTAGAGTCTGCTTCCCTTAGAGAAACCATCAAATTGGTGGAAAAACACCACAGGTCCAGCAGCATCCGTGGAGAGAAACCATTAATGCTTACGGGCCTTCCCCCTTCTTCAGAACCAGACCAGAAATATATTAACTGCGTTCTCAGGCACAGTTTCTCCAGCAATTGCTGAGGTTTCCCAATTTCCAGCATCTGCAGCAGTTTAGTTTCTTTCCCTGCAGGGAGTCAGAGTATTGTAACAAGCACACATCAGTGAATTTGCTGCTTTCTTCAGAATGGAGGCCAGCTGACTATAGATTCTCCAGCTTCCAGAGTCAAGATAATGTTGGCAATGTCCCTACCTGAGTCAGGAGGCCTGCATTAGAGTTTCACCTGCTCTAGAGGTGGGTCACTAATAAACCTGCTGCAGCCATGTAGAGAAAAAAAAACTGATCAATGGAAGCACATTAGGACTGCAGTGGTGTCCCTGTCTCTAAGCCAGAAGGCTCACATTCAAATCTCTTCTGCTCCCAAGTTACTATTATAACATCTCTGAACAGGTTGATTAGTAAATGAAGGAGTAAGAGAAATCAGGATGAATGAACTCTTTAGCAGGCCAGATGATCTTAGCTTAACCTGCACCCAAAAAAAAATTCCTGCTCCCATTTCAGATGGCAAAAGCCATTTTGGTAGTCTGTGGGTAATGAGATTTACAAACCTGTTCAATCCTCTCCACCATCCCAGATCCTCCTGGACTCTGAATACTTTACAGTGTCAGTCACTTTGGACCCTTCCCCAGTTTCTGCAGGTACACCCATGTACACAGCATTTTAACAAGAACCTGATCCACTGGCTTTCTTGATAAAACAGATTATATTCTTCAAATAGTGATGTCATTTTTGTAATGAATGTATAAGTTGTGCACAAATCCCCTATGCTTCTATTACTTGGTCAGGGTTTGCTGCTGTACCACTTGCCTCTTGACCATCTAGAATACCCAATACCATAGTTGCTGGTCGATGAAGTGTTTGCTGTATTGGTCAACTTCACAATTCTACTGAACCCATAACCATAGTTCATGCCAGCTCAGTACAAAATGAAGAAAAGGTAGCACATCAGTGGCTAAACAGAAAAATTAGGGTTAGTATTACTAAACAACCTGATGCTAGGGAACAGTTTAGAGTTCAGCAAAGGAAAGAAATGAATAGAAAAGGTCTTTTCCCTGTTTAAGTGGGATTGTTCAAAAACTGTCACATTTTTAAAAAGGAGGAAAAAAATGGTTAAAAACCTTGTCCTTTTAAAAAAGTGATTCATGCATGGAATGAACCGTCAGTGGTAGTGGTGAATGCAAGTACAGTTACAAGACATCTGGATAAATAGGAAAGGTTTGGAGATATGGACCAGGAACAGGCAAGTGGACTAATTTAGTTTGGGAACATGATCAGCGTACATGTTTGAACTGAAGGGTCTGACCCTGTGCTGTATAATGGAGTTTGTTTGCAGAGGGTATACAAAATTGGTAAAGACAGACTCCTTACAGTGAGAAGTTATAATGATGAAAAATGATAGCAGACCAATTAAATACAAACTTTGGCTCTGCCTTCAGTAACAAAAAACAAATACCATCCCAACAATGTTGGTGATCAGAGTCTAGAAAGAAAATGAAGGAAATCAGTACTAGTAGAGAAATGGTATTGGGGAGAAATGCTAAATGCTACCCCATTATTTTAAAACGGAAATAGACAGGACAGAATTATAGACCAGTTAATCTAACATCAGCAAAGGAAAATACTAGAGCCCAAATTTGAACGATTTAATAGCAGTACTAGAGTGGCAAGACTGGACAGTCAATATGGATTTACAAAAGCAATAGTGCTTGGCCAGAATTGAGAGGATGTGACTATTAGTTAAAAGGGAAGCTGTCGAATGAGATTTATTTCTGCTTTCAGGCATTGCCCAATACGATCACACAAGAGATTAGCATGTAAAGTTAAACTGCATGGATCAGGGATATCAAGCACTGACATGGGGAGAGAACTGGCTGGCAAAGATGAAACAAACAACAATTATGGGTCAAATGGAATAAGTGACAGTTGTCCTTTTTCAATTTTTGTTTTCAACACAGACACCAGGTGCAGGTAGTGATATTGTGGCAGGTGGCAGTCCGGGGAAAAACTGCTGCAAGGGTCAACCTTTGTCTTCAGACACCATTTCCCTTGCTCATTTTGCATTTTAATCACAGCCAAGACACAAAGGCAGCAACTTTTTCCAACATGTGGACAGAACTTGCACTGCAATTCTCTAGTCATACTGCTATAAAAGCACACAACAGCAAATCCTTTCCATGTCCAGGAAGGAAATAGTTGACACCTGTTATGCATGTAGGCAAATACCAGAATAGATTACTTTATTTAGGTAGAAATTAATTGGAGAAAACACAGCTCTAATGAGCTGTGCTTTTATTGAAATACCAGAAGTTCACACCTTGGTAGCTGCACACAGATGGGTTACCCATGCATTATAGTCAATTAATCCCATTAGAAAGAATTGACCAACTTGACCAGAAGATTCCCCCAAATCTAATAGAGAGCCAGGATTGAATGGATTAAAAGGGTACCTTTTTTGCAAAGAGGCAGGCGCACAGAAGAGTTCAGACCTTAAAACAGATCTGCCACAATCTCTCAAGTGCAGCAGTCTACCATGCTCCGTGCATTCACCTATTAAGGTGAAAGATGCTGGCCCTGCTGCGACCACATTTCTACAAACAAAGCTAGTCCTGACCAATGCCTGCACATCCGCTTTCTTCCATCCACATTAAACTGCTCAGACCCTTCCTCTCAAATGCGATACATTAGTGACTCCACCCACATTTAGTTTTCAATCCCGATCACTGCTTATGGCATTTCCAGAATTCATTCCACCATGTTACACTTACTTTTCCTTCTAGATTCTGGTCTCATTCCTGAAACCAAAAAAAGAGTTTCCAAAGCCCAGCCACTTTAGTCACAATCCATGTTCCCGCACCATAAACATACCCAGGTATATTTTGATATCTCAATCACTGCTTGGTCAAAATGGAATTTTGCTGGATTCCCTTGCATATGTAATATGTAAAACAGGTAGCACGTAAACATTAGAACAGCTGTGCAAGAGAAAGTGATTGAACAAATTAACTAACATCACAAGCTACAGCCCGATTGCAGCAAAACCTCAAGGGTTGTTAAAGGCATTCTTTGTATCAAATTTGCAAGTTTGTGTAACACCAGATCACATAAAACACCAGCACTATATTGTGAACTAGTATCCCCAGCACTGGGAACATTTATTTTACCTCAGGTTCTATTAATGTAATTTGAAAGACAGCAGAACAGTCAGTCCTTCCCAAACAGGAGGGAAAAAAAAACTTTAAAGAGACAGTCATGTACAGTCACTGCAGTTACAATGCAAGCATTACAAGTGTACAAGCCATCAAAAGTTTCCATTTAAAGAAATCGCAACTGGGGTATGATGTTTCCAAATTCCTGAACCTATGTAGCTAGATGCAATATAAATTCAATCAGTCATCCAGTGGGTTCAGGACTTAATTCCTTACCCACAAAAAGGCGGTCTAAATACTAGCAAAACCAAACCAAGTTTTGAAAGGAATGCTCAGTACTTTAAATGCCACAATTCATTTAGTTATTTGGAATATAACTTTATTAAGATCACAACTTTATGATCCAAACAAAAAAGTTAACAAAAAAGAGTAGGAATGACATTAACATACAACTTGTAACGATGTATATTGTGATTCTACCTGTATCATAAATTAAATTATGCATACACGCCAATGTTGCAGTCTATCAATACAGTTTTAGTATCAAGTACACAGGTCCAAGTGTGAAGGAAATTGTCATACTGCACACCATTCACTCCCAATTACAACTCCTTTAGCCCCCTTAAGATTTAAAGATTATAAGCAGTTAAGTTCTGTTCAGCTAATTAACTGGCAAACACGCTGCATCACAGGACAGCGCCTATAAAACTAGGCTGCTGGTGCTTGACTCCAGCCATTAAATCACAGGTCATCATCTTCATCTGGCAAAGCAGTGCTCTGAGCAGTCTAGGATAAGAAAAAGTACACAGTTTAAAAAAGATCATGTCAGACTTGTTTTTATAAGGAGCAGGCAGGAGTGCTTTAGCCAGCAATACAACTACATTAACAGATCTTTGATTCAAATTAGTACAACACAAGAACAGCAATAATTATACAAACATCAGGACAGGACTAAAATCATTGAGCTCCTCAAACCTGCTCATTATTCAGGAATAACTCCATATACCTAACTTTAGCCCATATTCCTCAATACCTTTTGAGTAAAATGTTCAGATTAAAAAAAAACTGATTAACAGTTTCATTTGCTAAACACAACCACCTCTTCCCAGTGATCTGGTTTACTCCTACAGTCCAAAGATGTGAGTTAGGTGAATTGGCCATTCTAAATTGCCATAGTGTTAGCTGCATTAGTCAGAGGGAAATGGGTCTGGGTGGGTTACTCTTTGGAGGGTCGGTGTGGACTGTTTGAGCCAAAGGGCCTGTTTCCACACTGTAGGGAGTCTAATCTAGTCCGATTCTGTAGTGTAATTATTTGCAATTGTAAACAGGTTACAGGCAATTTAAAACCAAAACCCCCAATTCAAAATTCAAGTGCAGAATGACTGCTATGTTTGAAGTTTCAGGTTAATCCAAAATGCAATCAGAACAGATGAACATAATCTAAAGTGAACAAAACCATTTTTAAAATTTCAATTTAGACTCCATTGCCACGAACTATCCTTATGGCACCAGCTATTTAAGCTAACTTCAAGGGAAATGTTCAAAAGTCAGCTTTATTACCCAAGTAAATATTCCCAAATTTAATTTTCACTAATTAAAAACTCATGGGCAGAACATTAGTTATCATAACTGTGTACCAAGTTTGCCACACCAGTAAACTCTTCAGATAAAAGAAATATTACACCAATAATTAGAAGGGATTGCCTCAAGTAGCAGAAAGTGTTGCTGATAGCTGGTAGGCTTTTACAAAACTGATGCTATTAAGACTGCAGAAAGCTATAATTACAACTCAATTCACTGAAAACCTCTAGACATTGCAACTGAATCACTAAGATGACATGTTAGAGGGGCATACTAAAAAGGTGTTTCAGCAGTTATCTTGCAGATGCTAAAAGATATTAAAACGCATTACATTGCTTAAATTTTACCTTTGAACTTGCAAACAGTTCAAGTATGAATCTAATGTGTGTATTTGCCATTGTGAAATAACTTAAAAATAAAGGAAGAAATAAACTGGATGCCACTAAATGTCCGACAGTCAAGAGATGTGCTGTAAAAGCAAAAGCCAGAGAACGTGAGCATTTTCTGGACCCATATATTCAAGTTCCTCACCCAGATCAAACTATAACACAATCAAATCTCAAAAGGAAGTGTTTAAACCTTGGACAAAGAACGATAGATACTAATCACACTACACCTGTGTTAGAAGCGATAATTTAAAAAAAACAGAAGTACTTGGTTTTCAGTTGCCCCTTAATATCAAACTAACAAATAGTGGAGCAATACTGTACCTTCAGTTCTTGCTCGTACTGTGCTGCTAATACAGGGTCCATCTGAACCTCTGGTGGTGCCAAAGCTGGCATAGCAACAAACTCCAAATTGGGATCTCCAATCAGCTTTCTGGCAAGCCACAGAAATGGCTTCTCGAAGTTGTAATTACTTTTGGCAGAAATGTCATAGTACTACAAAGGAGGAAAGAAATGTCACTGGCTTATTAAATAGAGATTGTCACTATCTGGTTCATACATTTAACCACTGAACATCTTTTTATTCATATGCATAGGAGTAATAACAGACAACATCATTCTATTGACAAACCTCTGATAATATTGCATAGAGCAGAAAAATTATGTACAAACTCTAATACACTTGAGTAGAGATAAACAATACCAAAGATGCCTTCAATGCTCTTTACAAAGACAGTATTACTTTCCAATTTCATTAACAATGTTTTTGAGCCAAATCTATAAAATCACTTTCCTTTTTAACAAGGTTGACAAGCAAAAATACCAGACGTTAGCACCTACCCTCAACAGTAAAAAAAGTAATCATTGTACTTCTTCACAATAATCCAGAAAGTCATTGCCACTAATCACAGCCCAAACCAGATAAGTGTGAAAACCAATGCAACTTTCCTCATGATACAGAAGACCAATAAATCTTCTACTGCTGGTGAAATTAGTACACTAATTCCTGGGTTGGTGAAGTGAGGAGGTGCCAGATTTGAACTGGGGTGGACAAAGTCAAAAATCTCAACACCAGATTATAGTCCAACAGGTTTATTTGGAAATACCAGCTCTTGGAGCCCTGTTCCTTCATTAAGTAGCACTGACAGCTATATTAAGAAATAGGGCTCTGAAAGCTAGTACTTCCAAATAAATCTTTTGACTATAACCTGGTGTTGAAATTTTTAAACTAGGTCAGTGAAGCAGTAGATCAGTACTCTTTTCCTGTCTCATACTCACTTCAACTTCTGTTTAGACTTGTCATATCTTCAATGTGGAAATGACACTTCAGAAGGGAAGCTCAAAATGAATTCTTGTGCAAAAGGTCCCAGCCTGACTAGAGCCAAAAAAAAAGTACAAATTGCCCTGGCTGACAAATTCAAATAAATGGTTTCAAATGTAGCAGCCAAGTATCTGGTCAAAACCAGTATAGCTTCCTGCCCACATATGGTTTTCCTGTAATCATCCGACCTTTTTATCTTGTACTCAAAACTGAGTTTCTGAGATCAACGGAATGGATTCATTCTCTATGAAGGAAACTAAATCAGATTCAGAATGACAAACTTTGAAAAACTGACCTACAACTTAACTGAAAATTGTATTGACTATTCTACACTTTAGCCCATAACATTCATCATTAATACCCAATATTGCTTCAAGCTCCACATGAACAGATTCTCTTCTTATGGACTAGCTTTCAGCACTTCAACACAAAGCTTGAAGTTTTAATTTAGGAAGGACTGAAATAGTTATCTCCACTGAACTAATGATAGTTCAAACAAGTATTTCAGATCACTACATTTCATAAATCCTGGTTACAATTTCTTGAGCCAATATAATTTGCATACTCATCTCAATTACATAGATACTATAAAACCATACCTGAAGATTTTTCTTCCTGTGGAAGACAATAGATTTTGCCTTCACTTTTCTGTCTTTAATATCAACTTTGTTGCCACACAACACAATGGGGATGTTTTCACACACTCTCACCAAGTCTCTATGCCAGTTAGGCACATTCTTGTACGTCACTCGTGAGGTTACATCAAACATAATAATGGCACATTGAGCTGTGAAAGAAAGTAGTTGTTAAGCCCAAGACATTATTTACAGGATACAAAATGTTCTAGTGTCAAGTAGTGTGTAACTCTAGACACTTACCTTGAATGTAATAACCATCACGGAGACCACCAAATTTCTCCTGACCAGCAGTATCCCAAACATTAAATCTAATGGGACCTCTGTTAGTAAAGAACTCAATTGGGTGAACTTCAACACCCAAAGTTGCTGCAAAGGGTAAACACATTACATTGGCATTAGTATGGAACACCAAATTAAGCATATTCACCAAGTTTTGATGAAATAAGAAGGTTGATAAACATCTAGGACTGTCAAAAGGCATTCATTAAAGCAATAAACCGGTTAGCAAAATTAAAACAATTTCAGTCATTCCACTGACAGAAGGACTGAAAGTGGACTAGATTATTTTAATGTGAAACAAGTGCACTTTGATACACTGGTCATAAATTCTACACGTACTGATCACCAAAAAAGGTGATGAGACTCCAGAAAGACTACTATAAAGGGCAACCAAACTGAAGGCAGCAAAATGTGAAGTTGTTCTCCTTGTTAGAAAGACAATTAAAACTAATGGCACAAATCTAAAGGATAAGGTAAACAAGTCTTAGAAGTAGTGCAATGTGTCAACTACTGATAAAGAAAAAAGATCAATAATTTTATGAAAGTGAGAAGGACATAGCATGAAAAAACTGAAGTTAAACATTTATAAAAGTAATCAATCAATCAGTTAAGCCTTAGATAAATCACGGCATCCAATTCAGAGCACCACACTTGAAGATGTCATGGTCTTAAGATTTTAAGAGGATTTTAACAGCCCCATTTCCAAGGTCTCCTTCAAGTAGGAGACAAATGTTTCTAGGAAAAAGTGTGGACTGCAGATGCTGGAGGTCAGAGCTGAGTGTGGTGCTGGAAAAGCACAGCAAGTCAGGCAGCATCTGAGGAGCAGAGCTGACATTTCAGGCAAAAGCCCTTCATCAATTAAAAATGCTTCCAATGGTAGAAGAATCTGTAAACCAGAGATCAAAAATTTAAGGTGATGTTCAAAACTGCTTTTCTTAAAAAAAAGCAATCAAGAATGCAATCAGACTAGAAAAACAGATGCAGACTCAATATTTGAGAACGGCAAAAGTAATTTAAGAGAAGTTTCACATAGCCGGTGAAGTAAGGGAGAGTGATTTCAATAGCTTTTGCAAACAAAAAGACAGCCACATGGAGTAAATCATCTCCTGGCACCATTTTAACATACCTACATACTTCTTTTCAAACTCGCCAGTTATGTGGCGCTTCACAAAAGTAGTTTTCCCAGTACCACCATCTCCAACAAGTACAAGCTAGAAAACAAAAATTACCCAAAGTTACAAGGATGCAAATCCAATCTTCAAATACATATCAAAGTTAAATAAAAAGCACATGCAAAAGTAATGCCCCGGTGAATAGATGACATGAATTTATACTATTTGTGCTTGCAGGTATCTAAGGTTCAGTTAGATTTAAGGGGCATAGTGTTATGCCAAGTGTTATGTGGGTTAGATGGAGCCCTTCAAGTCTGCTCCATCATTCAATAGGATCATGACTGGTATGACATTCCTTATGCCCTTTTAGGATGGTAGAGGCAGAAATGCTCAACATTCTAGTACTTTGCATGCTCAAGACGCCAAGACACTCAAGGCTATGGGCTAGGTGCATGGAAAATGGGATTAGAATAGTTAGATGCTGACCAACACAAACTGGATCTACTCTAACACCTTAGTTCTGTGAATTTAATAGGAGAAAGCATCAGCCTTACATGACTCCAAACTACAGTGACCATATCAATACATGGATCAATTATCAACCATCAAATTAAAAAATGAAAATTTGGAGCCAATAGTTAGTGCTTTCTCACCCAGTAATTACAATCAAGTCACTCTTGCAGCATTTCTAAACATTAACAGCTTTGGAAAACTAAAGTTCCCAAAATGTTCATTATTCAGAAAATAAAACAAGGAACTGCAGGTGCTAGAGATCCAAAAGCAAACAAAAATTAAAAAATCACGATTAGATTATTTACAGTGTGGAAACAGGCCCTTCGACCCAACAAGTCTACACTGACCCGCTGAAGCGCAACCCACCCATACCCCTACATTTACCCCTTACCTAAAAGGTATGGGCAATTTAGCATGGCCAATTCACCTAACCCGCACATCTTTGGACTATGGGAGGAAACTGGAGCACCCAGAGGAAACCCACGCAGACATGGGGAGAACGTGCAAACTCCACACAGTCAGTCACCTGAGTCGGGAATTGAACCCGGGTCTCAGGCGCTGTGAGGCAGCAGTGCTAACCACTGTGCCACCGTGCCACCCACTGGAGTTGAGTCTGGCAGCATCTTGACAGAAAACAGAAGTTAACTGTTTTAATGACATGCGAGTGTGCTGCTGGAAAAGCACAGGTCAGGCAGCATCTGAGGAGCAGGAAAATTGATGCTTTGGGCTAAAGCCCTTCATTCCTGATGAAAGGCTCTAGCCCAAAACATCAATTCTCCTGCTCCTTGGATGTCAGTTTTCCAGCAACACGCTCAACTCTGATCTCCAGCATCTGCAGACTTCACTGTATCCTGTTTTGCGACATGACCTGGTGTAAAGGGGTGAACAAGGGCTACTTTTAGCACAGCCAAGTCATTTCTAAATACTCAATAAACACCCATTATCATTTATCCAGCTTCTCTTCCCTGGCTTACTAGCAAACAATCCTTTTGCTTACTATTATCTTCAGCTCACCCTCTCACTTGATTTTGCCCCAATCCACCCATCAGCATCAATACCAATTTTCTTAAACTGCAGATGCAGCCAAAATTAACATTGAGTGCAACGATCTTGTTCTGCCAGACTTGCAGGATTAAAAATACCAGTCAGTATTTCAGTTACACTAAAACAGTTGGTCAAATGAGCACTGAATATTCAGGGTTAAAGGTTGCCAAACTTACCAAACATTTTACATTAAAACTAAAAAAATTCAAACTAGTAACAGTCTTAACAGTACGATTGGGCTGAAGAAAACATTACATTTCATTGTGAGCAGAGTTAAAGTCAGCCAGCCATACATTAAATTTAAAATTGATTTTTTTTTAAGACTATAAACACAAATGAACTGCTAGTGGAATCATGTACCAACTTAAGTGAGCATGAAAAGACTAACTGCAGCTTTAACAAACATTCAAGAACAATATACACACCTGATTTATCTGGATTACAGTAGAGCCCCATAACTGCAGGGTCCCAGACCTACCACGGATATCCAAAATCTCAGTAGCAAACCCACCCACTTAAGTGAGAAACTTACCTCCCCAGCAGCCCCTGGTTCTGGAATGTTCATGTAATACGTTCAGGCCGTGGTAAACTGCAAGTAACTGAAACCATTGTGACCGAATCCCCAGATGTGGCAGTCCCTGTACTTACATCATTAACATTTATAACACTATTTAGTTGCCAATAGTCTATGTAGTTTTTCTCTTGATCGTTACCAAGAATGCTGGAAGTACAATGGCACAAGCCAAAGTAATGCTGACTATAGTACTTCCACTCCTACCACCTACAATGACCAGTGATCGTCACAAGGGAAACCTGAAAATTATTCCACTGACAGCATGTTATATCCCATTTCTATTACTCTTTACTTACCTCTTTGCTGCAATGCTCATTGTGTCACATAACATCAGCCTTCACCTTCAACATTACACACAGAGTATGCTTATTAAAGCATTCTATACAGACCACTCAACATTTTAAATGTGGATTTGGAGAGCTAATTTCAGCACAAACTCTGCTGAGAAAGATTTACAATCCTCATGAGCTGTACTGTACTGACATTCAAGACACATGGCAAGTAACATGAAGGCTGTAATAACTGAAGTGTGCCTACAGAAGATCCAATTCTTAGATCAAAAGTATGTCACAGGCACACCATATACATCTAAACTACAATGCAAGATACATCGACAGTACTTTCACAGGCAGATGTATTTATGCAAATAGATTGAAGATAGAGGAATTATCACAATCATTACTTGAGATACTGAATCTAAAGACTGACCTTATTGCCTATTTTGAATACATTTAGGTAACAAAAATACATGGACAGGGCAACAGACAACATTTGAGCATTAAATGTGCAGCTGTTAAGCGGTCAAGAGTCAAACAATAATAATTTCTAAAGCAAGAAAAGACAAGGACTAATGGACAAGAGGGGCTGTTCCTCTGTTCAAAGTTGCATGCGGTTCTGTAAGTTCAGGTGAAGCATGCAGAAGAAACTGGTTTCTGAAAGGGATGCATTTACATTCACTCCAGGAGCAGATTCTTACCTTGAAATCAATTGTAGGTTCTCCTTGCTCACTCATGGCTATTTTTTTTAAATTAAAAACCTTTAATAGAAAACAGGAATTAGCAACGTGTCAGGCACACCGTGCAGACATGGCGCATCTTTTATTAAAGCTTTATGAAAGAATACCTGCCCAATGAAGTTATTTACATTAACACGGAAAAGGGTCAGGAATTCACAATAAGAGGAGGGTCGGGGTGGAGACAGATTGCTGCCCCCCCCCCCCCCCCACGTGGGCGATTGTAAAGGATTTAAAATAAAACGGATATAAACCAGCGGGAGGTGCCGAGCCCGGGGCTCTCGGGGAGGCCGAACAAAGGGGCTCCGGCCCCCCGGGGGGAGGGGAGAGAGGGGACGGGGCTCGCGGCCTTGGCGAGGCCTCAGGCGGGGAGCTGGGCGCGGGCGAGGGGCCGGGGCAGAGGGCGCCATGTGCTGGCGCCACCCGGGCTGTAGGCCCTAGGCCCCAGTCCCCGCGTGGGGCCCGGCCACCATCCGCATCCCTCCCTCCATCCCTCCCTCTCCCGGGGATGGGCGCATCTCTCCCCCTCTTCCCCCCCCCCCCCCCGCTGGCGGGAAGCGGCGGCGATCCCGGGGCCGGCCGGCGGGCGGCAAGGCCTGAGGCCTGGGGCGAGGGCGGGAAATGGCGCCGCGGCCTCGCGGGCGGGAAAAGCCGGCTCCCGGAGGGTGGGGGGAGTCTGTGTCCCCCTCTCCGTACCCCCCTCTCTCCCTGGTGGGGGGTAAGGGACACACTCGCCGCACCATCTCGCTCTTGCCCCCCCTCACAGACGGACACAGGCGCGCGCTCTCTCACCTTCCAGAAACTTCTCTCCCTCAAAATGGACGCTCGAGCCTCAAATAGTCTGCTCAGCGCGGCACGTGACCAGCGGGGGACGCGCGTGCCCGCGGCGGGGTGGGACGTGCGCGCCACCGCTGGCGTGTGGGCGGGAGGGGCGGGGCTCAGGGCTGCGGGACGGGGTGAGCCTGCGCAGGCTCCGCCTCCCGGCGGGCGCCTCCGAGTGAGCATGCGCATCGGCAACATGTAACCACAAGGACCCCATGTGACTTGGTCAGAATGTTTCATCCCTGTGTCCACGTGTCCGTGTGAGCCAGGGGTGTCCATGTGGGCCAGGGGTGTCCGCGTGGGCCAGGGGTGTCTGTGTGATCCAGGGGTGACCGCGTGGGCCAGGGGTGTCCGCGTGGGCCAGGGGTGTCCGCGTGACCCAGGGGTGTCCGCGTGGGCCAGGGGTGACCGCGTGGGCCAGGGGTGTCCGCGTGGGCCAGGGGTGTCCGCGTGACCCAGGGGTGTCCGCGTGACCCAGGGGTGTCTGCGTGATCCAGGGGTGTCCGTGTGGGCCAGGGGTGTCCGTGTGGGCCAGGGGTGTCCGCGTGATCCAGGGGTGTCCGTGTGGGCCAGGGGTGACCGTGTGGGCCAGGGGTGTCCGTGTGGGCCAGGGGTGTCCGTATGACCCAGGGGTGTCTGTATGACCCAGGGGTGTCCGTGTGACCCAGGGGTGTCTGTGTGGGCCAGGGGTGTCTGTATGACCCAGGGGTGTCTGTATGACCCAGGGGTGTCCGTGTGACCCAGGGGTGTCTGTGTGGGCCAGGGGTGTCTGTATGACCCAGGGGTGTCCGTGTGGGCCAGGGGTGTCCGCGTGGGCCAGGGGTGTCCGCGTGACCCAGGGGTGTCCGCGTGACCCAGGGGTGTCCGCGTGATCCAGGGGTGTCCGCGTGATCCAGGGGTGTCCGTGTGGGCCAGGGGTGACCGTGTGGGCCAGGGGTGACCGTGTGGGCCAGGGGTGTCCGTGTGGGCCAGGGGTGTCTGTGTGACCCAGGGGTGTCTGTGTGATCCGGGGGTGTCCGTGTGATCCGGAGGTGTCCGTGTGATCCGGGGGTGACCGTGTGGGCCAGGGGTGTCTGTGTGATCCAGGGGTGTCCGTGTGGGCCAGGGGTGTCCGTGTGGGCCAGGGGTGTCCGTGTGGGCCAGGGGTGTCCGTGTGATCCAGGGGTGTCCGTGTGGGCCAGGGGTGTCCGTGTGATCCAGGGGTGTCCGTGTGGGCCAGGGGTGTCCGTGTGATCCAGGGGTGTCCGTGTGGGCCAGGGGTGTCCGTGTGATCCGGGGGTGTCCGTGTGGGCCGGGGGTGTCCGTGTGATCCAGGGGTGTCCGTGTGGGCCGGGGGTGTCCGTGTGATCCAGGGGTGTCCGTGTGGGCCAGGGGTGTCCGTGTGATCCAGGGGTGTCCGTGTGGGCCAGGAGTGTCCGTGTGAGCCAGGGGTGACCGTGTGGGATGGGGTGACCGTGTGGGCCAGGGGTGTCCGTGTGATCCAGGGGTGTCCGTGTGGGCCAGGGGTGTCCGTGTGATCCGGGGGTGTCCGTGTGGGCCAGGAGTGTCCGTGTGGGCCAGGGGTGACCGTGTGGTCCAGGGGTGTCCGTGTGATCCAGGGGTGTCCGTGTGGGCCAGGGGTGTCCGTGTGATCCAGGGGTGTCCGTGTGGGCCAGGAGTGTCCGTGTGAGCCAGGGGTGACCGTGTGGGATGGGGTGACCGTGTGGGCCTGGGGTGTCCGTGTGATCCAGGGGTGACCGTGTGATCCAGGGGTGACCGTGTGATCCAGGGGTGTCCGTGTGGGCCAGGGGTGTCCGTGTGATCCAGGGGTGTCCGTGTGATCCAGGGGTGTCCGTGTGATCCAGGGGTGTCTGTGTGAGCCCGGAGTGTCCGTGTGAGCCAGGGGTGTCCGTGTGGGCCAGGGGTGTCCGTGTGGGCCAGGGGTGTCCGTGTGGGCCAGGGGTGTCCGTGTGGGCCAGGGGTGTCCGTGTGGCTGGCTGGTTATAATACTGAAGCATTTATAATACTGAGAGTGCGGGTTCAATGCCTATACACAGCTGAGGTCACTATAATTGACTAACTAAACTTCTCCCCTCACCTGAGGAGTTGGTGACCCTCAGGTTAAATGACCGCCAGCTGAATGCCTTTGTGGTGAAAGGTTAGCCCTCCAGTCTGGTACAACTATGGGAACTTGACATTGCTCACCATGTGGCTGTTTGATGTATTATCATTCCTGTGTTTAATTTATTTTTCATTTCCAACATTACTCTGCATTTTTGATAATGCTGGGCATTCTTAAGTTCATGAAGTAAATTGAACGAGGAGATAGACAGATTTCAATTTAGTCATGGATTGGAAGGTGCTGGACAGCAGACAGAAACGTGCTGAGATAGGATCAGCCATGATTCTGTTCAATGGTGGAGCAGATTCAAGGGGCTGAATGGCCTAATCCTCCTAGTCCATAACCTCTAATACTTGGCGCAGCACTTTTACACTCTCATCAGCCCAAGCTGGAGCGCCTACTTACAGCACATGGACTGCTGCAGTTCATGAAGACAGCTTACACCTTCTCAACCGTCAACTAGGAACAGTCAGCAACGCAGACAACTTCCAACTGAATAAGAAAAAGTCCTGAATTACAGCATGGAATGGTTAGAGTGCAGAAAATAGTAATTAGGCCCATCACTTCCATGCTAGTTCACTGATACAATAATTCAGATAGGACAGAAACACAGCTTTTCACACAGATACAACTGTCACCAAAGCACAACTACGCCTCTTCTTCCTCATGATTACCTGATGAAGGAGCGTCGCTCCGAAAGCTAGCGTGCTTCAATGGTGGCTGCTTCCAATTAAACCTGTTGGACTATGACCTGGTGTTATGTGATTTTTATCTTCTTCCTCAGGCATCTCAGGAAATTTGCCTGTTCACAAGGATGCTGCTTGAGCCACTGGGATCTCCAAAATTAAAGGCATGCCACCTGAATAGAGACATAGAGATGTACAGCACAGAAACAGACCTTTCGGTCCAACCTGTCCATGCCGACCAGATATCCTAACTAAATCTAGTCCCACCTGCCAGCACCCGGCCCATATCCCTCCAAACCTTCCTATTCATATACCCATCCAAATGCCTCTTAAATGTTGCAATTGTACCAGCCTCCACCACTTCCTCTGGCAGCTCATTCCATACACGTACCACCCTCTGTGTGAAAAAGTTACGCCTTAGGACTCTTTTATATCTTGCCCCTCTCACTCTAAACCTATGCCCTCTAGTTCTGGACTCACCCAACCCCAGGGAAAAGGCCTTGTCTATTTATCCTATCCGTGCCCTTCATAATTTTATAACCTCTATAAGGTCACCCCTCAGCCTCCGATACTCCAGGGAAAACAGCCCCAACCTGTTCAGCCTCCTCTCCCTATAGCTCAAATCCTCCAACCCTGGCAACATCCTTGTAAATCTCTTCTGAACTCTTTCAAGTTTCACAACATCTTTCCGATAGGAAGGAGACCAGAATTGCACGCAATATTCCAACAGTGGCCTAACCAATGTCCTGTACTCAAGATGACCTCCCAACTCCTGTACTCAATACTGTGTCCAATAAAGGAAAGCATACCAAACCCCTTCTTCACTATCCTATCTACCTGTGACTCCACTTTCCAGGAGCTATGAACCTGCACTCCAAGGTCTCTTTGTTCAGCAACACTCCTTACGACCTTACCATTAAGTGGATAAGTCCTGCTAAGATTTGATTTCCCAAAATGCAGCACCTCAAATTTATCTGAATTAAACTCCATCTGCAACTTCTCGGCCCATTGGCCCATCTGGTCCAGATCCTGTTGTAATCTGAGGTAACCCTCTTCGCTGTCCACTACACCTCCAATCTTGGTGTCATCTGCAAACTTACTAACTGTACCTCTTATGCTCACATCCAAATCATTTATATAAATGACAAAATGTAGTGAACCCAGCACCGATCCTTGTGGCACTCCACTGGTCACAGGCCTCCAGTCTGAAAAACAACCCTCGACCTCCACCCTCTGTCTTCTACCTTTGAGCCAGTTCTGTATCCAAATGGCTAGTTCTCCCTGTATTCCATGAGATCTAACCTTGCTAACCAGTCTCCCATGGGGAACCTTGTCGAATGTCCATGCAGCTTTGGCAACAATATAAATGCGAGAAACTATAACAACCTCCTCAGGAGACAGTCACGAGCTGCAACCGACAGGGTGCCCTTTATTGTCCAGTACTTCCCAGGAGCTGAAAAACCAATTATTAAAGTTCACTTGAGAATGTAACTTTAAAAAAGTTTTTGTGATTTACATTAGAAACCAACATGGTCATTCTAAACGATGAGAGACTTAACCAACCATCTGGGTCTTTTTCAATATATAAGTTCAGTTACAATACACTGTAAACTTTTGCTACAAATTTTGTAGCTTACGATCTTATACTCCACAACCACCTGATTGAGGAGCAGCGCTCCGAAAGGTAGTGCTTCCAAATAAACCTGTTGGACTATAACCTGCTGTTGTGTGATTTTTAACAATATAAATGAGTAGAGAGTACAAATGGACATAAACAGGTATAATATAGT
Organism: Hemiscyllium ocellatum; assembly: GCF_020745735.1. Lineage (NCBI taxonomy): Eukaryota > Metazoa > Chordata > Chondrichthyes > Orectolobiformes > Hemiscylliidae > Hemiscyllium > Hemiscyllium ocellatum. The sequence goes on along the minus strand of NC_083424.1, from coordinate 3,021,986 downwards.
TTCTGTTATGGAGATATGGCTGCAGGATGACCAAAGAGAACGTAGAACATTCCAGCGCAGTACAGGCCCTTCGGCCCTCGATGTTGTGCCAACTTGTGGAACCAATCTGAAGCCCATCTAACCTACACTATCCCATTTTCATTGATATGTTTATCCAATGACCATTTAAATGCCCTTAAAGTTGGCGAGTCTATAACTGTTGCATGCCCTAACTACTCTCTGAGTAAATAAACTACCTCTGACATCTCTCCTGTATCTATCACCCCTCAATATAAAGCTCTGTCCCCTCTTGCTAGCCATCACCATCCAAGGAAAAAGGCTCTCACTGTCTACCCTATCTAACCTTCTGATTATCTTATATGTTGTGGTTCAGTTCGCCGAGCTGGGAATTTGTGTTGCAGACATTTTGTCCCCTGCCTAGGTGACATCCTCAGTGCTTGGGAGCCTCCTGTGAAGCGCTTCTGTGATACAGGAAAGCCACACACACAAACCAAATCCTAAACTATGAAAGCAACCACCCCAACACACACAAAAGAAGTTGCATCAAGACACTGTTCAAAAGGGCCACAACACACTGCAGTACACCAGAACTGCAAAAAGAGGAAGAAGAACACCTATACAATGTATTCGCCAAAAACGGATACCCGCGCAATTTCATCAACAGATGCCTAAGGGAAAGACAACGGAATGAGGACATGCCGCAACCCAAAGGACTGGCCACACTACCATACATCAGGAGCATTTCTGAACTGACAGCCAGACTGCTGCGACCACTAGGATGCATAACAGCACACAAACCAACAGCCACTCTCAGACAACAACTCACCAGGATGAAGGACCCGATACCATGAAACGACACGACCAGCTATCCTTAGTAGCCACACACTCAGATGACAAGCAACATGAGTTCGACTGGGACAACACTACTATTATAGGGCAGGCCAAACAGAGAACAGCCAGGGAATTCCTAGAGGCATGGCACTCATCCTCATGCAGCGGACAGCTGGAACTGACAACTGGAAATGACAGATTCAAACCACTATAAACGCCGGAGGAAAGATCACAGAAGCGCTTCACAGGAGGCTCCCAATCACTGAGGATGTCACCTAGACAGGGACGAAACGTCTGCAACACAAATTCCCAGCTCGGCGAACAGAACCACAACAACGAGCACCCGAGCTACAAATCTTCTCCCAAACTATCTTATATGTCTCAATAAAGTCACCTCTCAACCTTCTTCTCTCTAATGAACACATCCTCAAATCCCTCAGCCTTTCCTCGTAAGACCATCCCTCCATACCCAGGTAACATCCGAGTAAATCTCCTCTGCACCCTTTCCAAAGCTTCTACATCCTCCCTTTATTGCGGTGACCAGAACTATACATAATACTCCACCAGAGGCCGCACCTGAGTTTTGTACAGCTACAACATGACCTCGTGATTCCAAAACTCAATCCCTTTACCAATAAAAGCTAACACACCGTATAACTTCTTAACAACCCTATCAACCTGGGTGGCAACTTTCAGGGATCTATGTACATGGGCACAGAGATCTCTCTGCTCATCTACACTAACAAGAATCTTACCATTAGCCCAGTATTCTGCATTCCGATTACTCCTTCCAAAGTGAATCACCTCACACTTTTCTTCATTAAACTCCATTTGCCACCCCTCAGCTCAGTTCTGCAGCTTATCTATGTCTCTCTGTAATCTTCAACATCCTTCAGCACTGTCCACAGCTTCACCAACCTTAATGTCATCTGTAATGTGTTCTGGCACTATTCCTGTAGACAATGATGACATAAAGATCAAAGCCAAAGACTCTGCAATCTCCTCCCTAGCTTTCCAGAGAATCCTAGAATAAATCCCGTCTAGCCCAGGGGACTTATCTATTTCCACATTTTTCAGAATTGCTAACACCTCCTCCTTGCTCACCACAATCCCATCTAGTCTAGTAGTCTGTATCTCAGTATTCTCCTCGAAAACATTGTCTTTTTCAAATGTGAATACTGACAAAAATATATTCATTTAGTGCTTCCCCTATCTCCTCAAACTCCACGCACAACTTCCCAGTGCTATCTTTGATTGGTCCTAGTTTTTCTCTAGTCATTCTTTTATTCCTCATATACCCATAGAAAGCTTTAGGGGTTTCCTTGAACTTATCTGCCAATGACCTTTCATGTCCCTCCTGGCTCTTCTTAGCTCTCTCTTTAGGTCTTTCCCGGCTAATGTGTAACTCTGAAGTGCCCTCACTAAGCCTTCAAGTCTCATCCTAACATTAGCTTTCTCCTTCCACTACATGGACCACGACTTGGGGCTGGTCACCCTCTCCCTTCAGGACCCCAATGACACGATCTGAGACATCACAGACCCTGGCACCAACCGTGAGTCTCTTTCATTCCCAACAAACCTATCTGAGCCTCTAACTATTGTGTGCCCAATGATTAACACTCTCCTCCTTTCCCCCCTTCCCTCTGTGAGACAGGGACAGATCTGTGCCAGAGATCTGCACCCCACTGCATGCCCCTAGTAAGATGTGCCCTCCAACGGTGTACTTGTTTTTCAGGGGAATGACCACAGGGGATTCCTTAACTGACCACTTTTCCCCTTCGAACAGTCATCCAGCTTTCTTCATGCCGAGGAGTAACTGCTTCCCTGTAAATCTTATCTATCACAGCCTCTGCCTCCGGAATGTTCTGAAGTTCATCCAGCTCCTACATTCTCAGGACTGTTTGACAGGCTCGAAAATTCTCATCACTATTGGCTACCCCTTTCTATTTGTTAGCTCCACCTAAATTAATTGTGGGCGGCACGGTGGCACAGTGGTTAGCACTGCTGCCTCACAGCGCCTGAGACCCGGGTTCAATTCCCGACTCAGGCGACTGACTGTGTGGAGTTTGCATGTTCTCCCCGTGTCTGCGTGGGTTTCCTCCGGGTGCTCCGGTTTCCTCCCACAGTCCAAAGATGTGCGGGTCAGGTCAATTGGCCATGCTAAATTGCCCGTAGTGTTAGGTAAGGGGTAAATATAGGGGTATGGGTGGGTTGCGCTTCGGCGGTTCAGTGTGGACTTGTTGGGCCGAAGGGCCTGTTTCCATACTGTAAGTAATCTAATCTAATCTAATTCTACAGCCATTTTTTTTTGATTGGAACCCCCTCTCACTGATATGCTAATCCTATCCCTTACTAACATAACTACTCCCTCCTTTTCCTTTGTGCCTCTCCTCCGTAGATGTTGAATATCCTTGAAACAGGAAAGGAGGGGCCACTCTGTTGGGAGTTTTCTATAGGCCTCCCAATAGTTCCAGAGATATAGAGGAAAGGATAGAGAAGATAATTCTGGATAGGAGTGAGAGTGACAGGGTAACTGTTATGGGGGACTTCAGCTTTCCAAATATTGACTGGGAATACTATAGCTTGAATATTTTAGATGGGTCAATTTTTGTCCAATGCATGCAAGAGGGTTTCCTGACACTGTATGTAGACAGGTCAACAAGAGACAATGCCATATTGGATTTGGTACTGGGTAATGAACCCTGCCAGGTTTTAGATTTGGAGGTAGATGAGCATTTTGGTGATCGTGACCACAATTCAGTTATGTTTACCTTCGCGATGGAAAGGGATAGGTATATACCCCAGGGCAAGAGTTATAGCTGAGGGAAAGGCAATTAAGACTCGATTCGGCAAGATTTAGAATGCATAGGTTGGGGAAGGAAACTGCAGGAGATGGACACACTTAAAATGTGGAGCTGATTCAAGGACCAGCTGCAGTGAGTCCTTGATAAGTGTGTACCTGTCAGACAGGGAGGAAGTGGTTGAGCGCAGGGGCTCAATGACATCGGTAGAAAGAGGGATAGGGATCTAAGGCAGGATTTCTGGGAGCTAGGGTGGACGCTGGTTATCTCTGGTTTGTTACCCGTGCCATGTGATAATGAGGCGAGGAACAGGGAGAGATATCAGCTGAACACGCGGCTGCAGGGATGATGCAGAGGGGAGGGTTTCAGGTACTTGGATAATTGGGGCTCCTTCTGGGGAAGGTGGGATCTGTACAAACAGGACGGTCTTCACTTGAACCAGCGGGGTACTAATATCCTGGGGGGAAATTTGCTGGTGCTATTCGGATGGGTTTAAACTAGCTCAGCAGGGGATGGGAACTGGAGGTGTAGTTCCAGTACACAGGAAGATAAGAGTAGGGAGGACATGGATAGGATTTCAGGGTCACAGGAATGTGCTGGCACACAGAGAAGTGGTTTGAAGTGTGTCTACTTCAATGCCAGAAATATCCAAAATAAAGTAGGTGAGCTTGCAGCATGGATAGGTACCTGGGACTTCGATGTTGTGGCCATTTCAGAGACATGGATAGAGCAGGGTGAGGAATGGATATTGCAGGTTCCAGGGTTTAGATCTTTTATTAAAATCAGGCAAGGTGGTAAAAGAGGGGGAAGTGTGACCTTGTTAGTCAAGGACAGTACAATGGTATCTGAAAGAACTTTTGACAAGGACTAATCTACTGAAGTGGTGTGGGCTGAGGTTAGTAACAGGAGAGGAGAGGTCACACTGCTTGGAGTTTTTTATAGGCCTCCGCAGAGTTCCAGGGAGGTGGAAGAGTGGATTAGCAAAATTATTCTGGGTAGGAGTGAAATGAACAGGGTGGTCATTATGGGGGACTTTAACTTCCCCAACATTGACTGGAAATGCTATAACTCCAGTCTGTCAGATGGATCATTTTTGTCCAATGTGCACAGGAGGGTTTCCTGACACAGTATGTCGAAAGGCCGATAGGAGGGGAGGCCACATTGGATTTGGTGCTTGGTAATGAACCAGGCCAGGTGTTTGATTTAGTTGTAGGTGAACACTTTAGGGTGAGTGACCATAATTCAGTTACATTTAGTTTAGCGATAGAAAGGGATAGGCACATGGCACAGGGCAAGAGTTACTGATGGGGCAAGGGCAATTATAATGCGATTAGGCAAGAATTAGGATGCATAGAATGGGGGAGCAAAATGTAGGGGATGGGGACAATTGAAATGTGGAGCTGGTTTAAGGAACAGACATTGCGTGTCTTTGATAGGTATGTCCCTGTCAGGCAGGGAGGAAGCGATAAGGTAAGGGAACCGTGGTTTACTACAGAAATTACATCTCTTGTTAACTGGAAGAAGGAGGCTTGTGACGGTGAGACACGATGGTTCAGATGAAGCGATAGGGAGTTACAGATTAACTAGGAAGGATTTAAAGAGAGAGTTAAGAGGAGCAGGAGGGGACAGGAGCAGTCTTTAGCAAATAGAATAAAGCTTTCTATAGGTATGTGAGGAATAAAAGGATGATTAGGGTAGGAATAGGGCCTGTCAAGGACAGAAGTGGGAAGTTGTGTGTGGACCCTGTCGAGATCCACGGTCCACACACATAGAGATCCATGCTAAACGAACGTTTATCATCTGTTTTCACTCAAGAAAAGGTGAATATCGTAGCGGAGAGCACTGAGATATGGGCTATTAGACTTGGAAGGATTGAAATTAGTAAGGAGGAGATGTTATCAATTCGAGAAGGAGTGAAAGTAGATAAGTCCCCAGGGCCAGTTGGGATTTATCCGAGGATTCTCTGGGAAGCTAGGAGGAGATGGCGGAGCCTTTGGCCTTGATCTTTGAGTCATTATTGTCTCCAGGTTTAATACCAGAAGACTGGAGGATTGCAAATGTTGTGCCCTTGTTCAAGAAGAGATGACCCACCTAATTAGAGACCAATAAGCCTTACTTCTGTTGTAGGAAAAGTTTTGGAAAGGATTATAAGAGATCGGATTTATAATCATCTAGCAAGCATCTAAATAGTCAACCTGGTTTCATCAAGGGCAGGTCGTGTCTCACAAACCTTATTGAGTTTTTTGAGAAGGTGACCAAGCATGTAAATGAGGGTAGGGCAGTTGATGTGGTATACATGGACTTCAGAATGGCATTGATCGGGTTTACTTTTCATCTTTTAATACCAGAAGTAGGGGAGTGGCTACATTGTTAGGAGGAATCTTCTATTTAATTTACTAGAGTGTGTTAAAGACACACACAGGAGGTTTATAATTCTCAAAGCCCTGATAAATGGGAAGAATATAATGTTTTAAATGTTTATTGCCCTCTAGCTGATCCCCTCAAATTTCTAGTAGATGCATTCTCTAAATTGATCAGTCTCGAGTCCCAGCATATCATTACAGGGAGAGATTTTAATTGTCTCATGGATCTGACAGTAGACACGTTGCCCAAAGATCCCTCGATCCCCTCTGTACAAACTAAACAGTTTGTGGGTCGGTGTGGGGAGTTACGGTTGGTGGACATCTGGAGGCGTTTCCACCCTATAGGCAGGGATTTTATGGTTTTCCCCAATCTGCACAGATGTCACACCAGGATTCTTTTTTTTTCTGACCCTGTGGTAACTCTGGATTTGGTGGCAACTTGTACGATTGATAATATTACCATCTCTGATCAAGCTCCAGTGTACCTGTTGGTTAAGATTAAGGAGGTTACAGCGGGTTTGATGCACTGGTGAATGGATCCCTTTATCCTCAAGGATAATAAGTTTGTGGAGTACTTCTCTATGGAATTTTGGGCATTCCTAGCCATTAACTCAGGCTTGGCTAGGAGCCCATCCGTCCTTTGGGAAACTGGCAAAGCCTATGCCGAGGGTGAGTTATTTCCTACCCTGCCAGCAGGAAGCAGCAGAAGGGTGAGCAGCAACATGCCCTCGAAGCAGGGTTGAAGGCAGCTGAAAAGGCTTACTTTGACAGGCCCTCATTGGTTGAGGGTTACGGCACTGTGGTCTGCGTTGAATTCCATGGTCACACAGACGGCAAAGAAGGAGCTGGCTTTTGCAACACAAAGTTTATATGAACATGGTGACAAGCCAGGCAAATACTTAGCATACCTTGCCAGGCAAAGGAGTGCCCCTCAAGCTATTACGGTGATTAGGGAAGGGTCTGGAAACCTACCATGTGTTTCCAAAAAGATTAATGTGGTGTTGCAGAGATTTTACTCTGAATTATACCAAGCTGTAGGTGGTGAGGAAGGGTGGGCCGAGATGGAGTTCCTTTTTTAAGGATCTGGAGCACGCGGGCGTGACCCCCGAACCAGAGCCTTTTCTCAATGCCCCCTTATCAGAGCAAGAGGGACAGGGGAGCAGCTTCAGAGAGGAAAGGTGCCAGGTCCAGATGGAATTTATAAACATATTGTCAGGCCCAATGTTCAACATGTTCAATGCCTCGTACCGTCATGATCATCTCCCACCATCTCGAAGAGATGCCAATATTTCATTATCCTTAAAAAAGGGAAGGTTTTTTTAAGGAGGACTATGCTTCATACAGGCCCATTTCACTCTTAAATGTTGACTTTAAAATCCTCTCTAAGACTCTTGTGTTAAGGCTGGAGACTGTGTTACCTTCTAATGTTAAAGAGGACCAGATGGGCTTCATAAAGGGAGGTGGATCCTCCAATAATGTTATGAGACTGCTTAATATAATTCAAGCAGGTCAACAACACCAATACAGAGATTGGTGATTTCTCTAGATGCAGGGAAGGCATTTGACCGAGTTGAGTGGCCGTACCTTTTCTATACTCTAGAGGGGTTTGGTTTGGGTGAAGTCTTTATAAGATGGGTAAAGTTTTTCTACAGTGACCCTCTCACTGCAGGCATCACCAATGGGGTACGATCAAACAATTTTAATATTTTTAGGGGCAGCAGGCAGGGCTGTCCCCTTTTGCCATTGTTTCTTACATTGGTGATTGAACCATTGGTGGAGGCCATTCATGGGGGTTCTAATATACCAGCTCCAGAAGTGGGGTCAAAATTTCCATAAGATTTTGTTGTATGCGGACGATGTCCTAATTTTTTTGTCAAATCCAGCAGTTTTGGTACCTCACTGATACAATGCTTCTTGGTGTTTGGCGCCTTTTTCAGGGTACAAGATTAATTTTGCAATATCAGATAGTCTTACAAAGGTGCTGGTCTTGAAGGCAAATCTTGATTCCTGTTTAAGTGGTCATGGGGGGGTTATATGTATTTGGGCATATTCCTCACTCCAGTTCTTGATTGGTTGTTTAAAGCTAATTTTGTTCAATTATTAAACAAAATCAAACAAAGCCTTCAAAGATGGGAGGTGTTTCTGGTCTCATGGTTAGGCCGGAAAGCACCTATTAAGATGAATATTCTCCACCCTTGGTTGTACCTGATACAGATCCTCCCCCTGATGTTCAATTAGCAAACACTCAGGAGGCTGAACAGCTGGTCCAGCTCCTTTCTCCGGCATTGTAGGTGGTCCTTTATGAAATTAGCTAAACTGCAATTGCCTCACAGATTGGGAAGAGTGGATCTCCTGGTCATTAAAAATTATCAACTAAGCTCGCTTTTATCTTACACGAGTGATTGGGCCTGTGGTTCGATACCGAAGCCTCCCAGGCAGGGTGACCCCTTTACTAGTTTGCTGTTTTTGGACAAAGTGAGAACAGTTCGGGAATATTGCCCTAACCCAATAGTTTTCAATACTGTTAAAGTATGGAGGGCAATGCGACAGAGGGAAGGCAATATCTTTTTTTACACATTTTGCTAGATTTTCAAAAGGGATGATACATTCAGGATTCAAACATTGGGCAGCTCAGGGTGTGTCTTGCCTGGGCAGTTTATTTGAGGGAGACTCAATGATGTCCTTTGATCAGTTGGCACAGAAATATAAGCTATCTAACAGGAACCTCTTTTTTTTCAACGTAGGGATCTTATTAAAAAAATACTACACTTTTGACTGATCCCCACAAATCCAAGAAAGAGGGGAGGGTGCTCCCTGCTAAGAATACACTTTCTGTCTGCACTTTATATCATCAGTTGGGCAGTGCCCCCTCTGCAGGGTGTGTGTGTGTGTGAGAGAGAGAGTGAGGTGTTGAAGTCTCCTCAGAGGGATGGGAGGATATTTGGGAAAATGCTAGAAAGACATCAATTTGCAATAGGACCCATGCTTTACAGCTGGAGATTCTCCACAGGGTCCACTTGGCTCTGGATTGTTTGCCAAAATTTAAACCAGGAATATCTTCAATATGTGCTGAAAATGTGTTGCTGGAAAGGTGCAGCAGGTTAGGCAGCATCCAAGGAACAGGAAATTCGACGTTTCGGGCCAGAGCCCTTCATCAGGAATGAGGAGAGGGTGCCAGGCAGGCTAAGATAAAAGGTAGGGAGGAGGGTCTTGGGGGAGGGGCGATGGAGATGTGATAGGTGGAAGGAGGTCAAGGTGAGGGTGATAGGCCGGAGTGGGGTGGGGGCGGAGAGGTCAGGAAGAAGATTGCAGGTTAGGGGGGCGGTGCTGAGTTTGAGGGAATCGACTGAGACAAGGTGGGGGGAGGGGAAATGAGGAAACTGGAGAAATCTGAGTTCATCTTCAATATGTCCCAAGTGTAAGGTTAGTGTGGACACTCATACCCATTGTCTCTGGTCCTGTGGGAGGCTTCAAACATACTGGAGCGGTATGGTTGGTGCAATGGAGGGGATTTTGGCTGTGAGGGGGGAAAAGGACCTGGTCTCTCTTCTTCTTGGCCAGCCCAGTGTGCTCCCTGCAGATGTGCATACGAAAAACTTTTCAATATCCTCACTTTCTACTTGAGAAAGAATATCTTGCAAGGCTGGGTATCTGAAAAACCCCGGGTCTGTCAGAGTGTTATGGAGCATGCCCCCTTGGATTCTCTCACAAATATGATACGCCACAAAACTGAGAATTTCTATAAGACATGGCAGGCCTTTTTGAAATACCTGGACACAGATTTATCTGCCACACTAACAAGGGCTTTTATATAGCCGTAACAACTGTGCTTTGTGAGTCCAATATCCAGAGATGGGGAACTGCGAACGTATGAATAGGTAAAAGTTAATGCTCTCAATATTCGAGAGTGCGTGTTTTGTTTGGCTGCGCTATATTATTATTTATTAATTTGGTGTTAGTTATTATTTATTTAGTTCAGTAGTTGGTGTTTTCATTCTATATATTTTTATATACATATTTATGCATTTGGACATGAGGGCAGATTGGGTTTCTTACATTTATTTTTGGTGTTCTTTCTTGGTATTGTTTTGAATTATTTTGTTTTGTATTTGTTGTAATATTTAAAAATCTATTTTTCAATAAAAATATATTTTAAAAAAGATAGTGGGAGTAATCTTCCAGGGATCCTTAGATTTGGGAAAATTCTCAGAGGATGGAAAACTGCCGTGTAAAACCTTTTATAATAAAAGAGAAGGAGACAATAAACATGTGAGAAACATCGGCCTGTGTTTGGGAAAGCAACATGGACAAAGAGGAAGCAGGGATCAGTGCTGGGGCCTCATTATTTACAATATATATTCATGACTTGGATGAGGAAAGGGAATGTGCTGTAGCAAAGTTTGCTCATGACATAAAAATAGGTGAGAAAGCAACTGGCAAAGAGGCTGCAGAACATAGCAGGAGGCTATTCAGCCCCTCGAATCTGTTCCACTAATTCAATGAGACCATGGCTGATCTGTGGTCTGAGACTATATCATAGAATCTCTACAGTGTAGAAACAGGCCATTCAACCCAACAGATCCACACTGACCTTCCAAAGAGCATTGCATCCAGACTCACTCCCCATCCCGATAATGCTGCATCTCCAGTGGCTAATCCACCTAATCCTACACATCCCTGGACACTACGGGCAATTCGGCATGGCCCATCCACCCTAACCTGCACAACTTTGGACTGTGGGAGGAAACCGGAGATAATGTGCAAAGACAGTCACTTGAGATTGGAATTGAACCTGGGTCCCCAGCGCTGTGAGGCAGCAGTGCTAACCACTGAGCCACAGTGTCACCCCAGCTCACAGCCATGGGCCCAAAGCCCTTAATACCTTAACAAAGATGTATCTATTTCAGATGTAAAATTAACACTTGATCCAGCTTCCACTGCAGCTTGTGGAAGAGAGTTCCAAACCTCTCCCAGCCTTGTGTGTCGAAGTGCTTCCTAACATCTCTCCTGAACCCTCTGGCCCTCATTCTCAGACTTTAAGCCCTAGCTCTAGAATCACCAACTAGTGGAAACAGTTTATGTTAATCTACCCTGTTTTTTCCTGTTAATATCTTGAAGACTTTGATCAGATCACACTTTAACCTTCTAAATTCTAGAAACAAAACAACCTAATTTACACAATCACTCTTCATAACTCAAGCCCTGAAGTCCAGGATATAGACAAGCTAAGCAAGGGGCTTGGAAGATGGAATATAGTGAGGGAAGATGTGAGGTTATGCACTTTGGCAGGAAGAATAGAGGAGCTGAAGATTATTTAATAAAAGTAAAACTGCAGAAAGCTACAGAATGGAAGGATTTGGGATTCCTCACCAATGAATCACAAATAATCTAGTGTCCAAGTACAGCAGGTAATAAAGGGGGAAGATGGGATGTTGGCCTTTGCTTCAAAGGGAATGAAGCCTACAGGGCACCAGCCAGACCCCAGCGGGGATATTGTGAACGGGGTTTGGAGATAGTACAGAGAAGGTCCACTCGGCTGATCCCAGGGATGGAGGGACTGTCTCTGAGGAAAGGTTCATTCAGTTGGGCCTGTACTCATTGGAGTTTGGAAGAATTAGAGGTGACCTTATTGAAACATGTAAGATTCTTAGGAGGTTTGACAGGATGGATGCTGAGATTCATTCACATTGTGGAAGGGTCTAGTACCGGAGGACATCATCTTAGTGTAAGGAGTTGCATATTAAAGACAGAGATGATGAGGAATTTCTTCTCTCAGAAAGGAATGAACTGTGGAATGTTTTATCACAGATGGCTACCATAGGCGAGGTCTTTGAGTATATTTAAGGTTGACATGGACAGGGTTTTAATCATAGAATCATACAGCTCAGAACCAGACCCTTCGGCCCAACTAAACCAGATTTCCTAAACTGAACTAGCCAGAATTACCTGTGTTTGACCCATATTCCTCTAAACCCTTCCTATTCATATACCCATCCAAATGCCTCTGAAATATTGCAGCTGTACCAGCCTCCACCACATCCTCTGGCAGCTCATTCCATACACGTACCACCCTCTGTGTGTAAAAGTTGCCCTTTAGGTCCCTTTTAAACCTTTCCCCTCTCACCCTAAACCTATGTCCTCTAGTTTTGGACTCCCCTACCAGAGGGAAAACAGTTTTGCTGTTCACCTTATCTGTACTCCTCATTAGTTTATAATTCTCTCTAAGGTCACTCCTCAGCCTCTTATGCTCCAGGGAAAATAGCCCCAGCCTATCCTTATAACTCAAACCCTCCAGTCTCAGGAACATCCTTGTAAATCTTTTTTGGACCTTTACTAGCTTTACAACATCCTCATAACAGCAGGGCAACCAGAATTGTACACAGTACTGTAATTTGGCCTCACCAATGTCTTATACAGCCGTAACACGACGTCCCGTCTCCTGCACTCAGTGCTCTGACTGATGCAGGCAAGCATGCCAAATGCCGCCTTCACCATCCTGTCTGGGAGGAAGTGAGGACTGCAGGTGCTGGAGAGGCAGGGTCAAAACGTGTAGCATTGGGAAAGCACAGCTGGTCAGGCAGCATCTGAGGAGCAGGGGAATTGACATTTCTGATAAAAGCTCTTCATCGACTCTCCTGCTCCTCAGATGCTGCCTGACCGGCTGTGCTTTCCCAGTGTGACACTTTTTGATTCTGTACTCATTACAGGTTCCGAGTTGCTCTGGAGAAAACTAACCTGCTGCAGTCCATTGTCCTTGACGCAATAACTAGACAAGTAATATTGGATTTAGCAACGATTTTAATTTGTGGTTTAATTAGTAATCTTAATTAAACATGAACAATTTCAAATAATGATCATTCATTGTAGTGTTTAAGTGTGAAGGACATGACTCAGCTGTGAGGTCAGGCTGACTTTCATAAAATGAGATAAGACAGAGATTGTCCACAGTAAACTGAGAAATCTGCTAAAGGGTAAAACAACTGAAAATCAACGGAAGACATTTAAATAACATTTAATACAATATAGAGCCAGTTTATCCCCATGAGACAGAAACTCTACAGAACAAACAGCCAACATCAGACAACTACTGAGACAGTATAAAACTAAAAGGGCTTTCAAAAATGCAAAACCGCTCGCACAGATCCTGATAAATGTCAAAGGTACAAACACCAGCAAGGGGTCACCAAGCAGCTGGTGAAAGGAGGACTGTCCGAGCGTATTAAAACAACGAGAATATATGTTATGGTTACAGAAAGGAAAGGCGGATGGTCGGGGGCGATGTTGGCTGAAAGGGGGGAATTGTCAATAATTCTGGGGAAAAGCAGACATGTCGAATAATTACTTTGCATCAGTCTTTACACAAATCCCAGGGATGTTAACAGAGACTGAACAAAGTTCATGTCAGTAAAACATCAGTATTGAAGAAACGTAAGGAAGCAGAGAGTGCCAACACCGCGGCCCTAATGGTTTCCACCCGAGGGTGTTGAAGGATGGAGGGGAGCACATTGTAGATGTCGTAACTATAATCTTTCAGAGTTCCACCAACACTGGAGTTGTCCCTCTGGACTGGAAAATTACACGTCACTCAGCTTTTTAAGAATGGAGAAAGAGAAAATGGTGGAGAATCACAGAGCAGCTCACCTGACAGCTGTGAAGGGGAAATTGTCGGAGTCTATAAGTAAGGGTGGGGTAACTGAACACCTTGTAAATGTTCAAGGCAAAGCCAGCATGGATTCAGGACAGAGAAGCCATGCCTGCCAAATGTCATCAATTCTTTGAAGAGGTGATTAAAGTAATGGACAGGGGAATGTTAGTGGATATTGTTTGTATGGATTTGCATAAGGCATTTGATAAAATCTCACAATAAAAGACTGTTATCTAAGGTGGAAGCGCACAGAATTGAGGGCAATTCCTGACATGCCTGTGAATGTGACTGAGTGGCTGGTGACAGAAAGTAGAGGCAGTAGGTGGATACAAAAATTGGCAGGGTGTGTCCACAGGGATCTGTCTTAGCGCCTCAATTATTCACATTATTCATTAACAACTTGGATTATGACATAGAAAGTCAAATTTCCAAATTTGCTGATGACGTAAAGTGAGGCAGGCTTGCAGACAATGTGGATGACAGCATAACATTTCAGAGGGAGATTGATAAACTTGGTGAATTGGCAAAACTGTGTCAGATGGAGGAAGCAGGTGTGAGGTTAAATACAGCGAATATCCAAAGAGACTGTATTCTGATGAAACATTAACTCTGCTTTCTCCCTGTGGATGCTGCCAGACCTGCTGAGTTTCTCCAGCAATTTCTGTATCATTTAACATTGCCTCACTCAACATTATTTAGTTTTAACATGTCCATTCTTTGAGGCGTCTTTATTCCCTTTGTATCACAGTTCTGTTTTATCATAATTTACATCATCTGCTGCTATTGTAAATCCCCATCCAGTACCATGCTGCCTACATCCCAGGGCTCTTGCTTCCTGCTTAGCTTTGACTCAATGTCACCGTGGACTTCCTTCCCAATTCGGTTGTCTCCCCACAGGCCCCCATCAGGCCACATCTCCCCCACCCAGATCTAACCTCCTCCCCCTGGACCCTCACTTCCCTCCTGATCTCAAACTCAGACCCTGAGCTCCATCTAGGGGCAGAGGTCAGTCAGTGCAGGTGGTCCTGCACAATTCGGTGTCTGCCACAGGATGGAGTCTGGTGAATTTAACAGTACTGTGGCATATTACATTTTCCTTTTAAATGTTTGACATTTGTTTCATTTGTTAATGGAGGAATTTAGCCATTTAAAATACAGGTGGCACTGTATTAAATTGGGCACAAGTTTATTTTGTTTTCTCTGCTAAGAAAAGCCCGATGGAACCTAACTCCGATTTTAACACCGGGGTCCATGGCAATCACTGTTTCCCTGAAAGTCTTTTCACTTAAAGTTGCAATCTTCCAGAACTCAATTCCAATTTTAAATTAGGACATCCCACATTTACAAGTTTTCTGATGATATAAAATGAGATGAAAATTGGCAGAGGATGTGAAAAGAATTCTCAAGGATTTTGACAATTTGAGTGAGTGGGCAAGAACATAACAGATGGAATAAAGTGTGGAAAAATGTGAACTTTTACCCTTTGTTGGGAAAACCAGAAATGCATGGTATTTCTTCAATGGTGAGAGAGTGGGAAATATTGATGCCCAAAGGGATCTGGCTATCCCTGGTCAGAAATCACCAAAAGCGAACATGCAAGTGCAGCAAGTAATCAGGAAAGCGAACAGTCTGCTGGCATTTATTACAAACAAATCTGAATAGGGGACTAATGATGTCTCACTGGAGTTGTATCGAGTTGTACGTTGGTGAGACCATATTTTGAGCATTGTGTACAGTTATGGACTCTAGAAGGCGAAAGTGAGGTCTGCAGTTGTTGGAGATCAGAGTCGAGAGTGTGGTGCTGGAAAAGCACATCAGGTCAGGCAGCATCCGAGGAGCAGGAGAATCCATAGGATTGGAGCAGAGGGAGTGGAGGGCTGTGCGTTGTGAGGTTGAGAGGTTGGAGTGAGGGAGGGAGGTAGACAGTTTAAGGTGGTTAATGTCTCGGTGGCAGTTGGAAATGATGAGGTCGAAGGTGGGTAATAGGCCAGGGTGGGGTGTCCAGGTGGATGGAGTGTGTGGGAGGTGGATTTCCTGCTCCTCGGATGCTGCCTGACCTGCTGCGCTTTTCCAGCACCACTCTAATCTAGAATATGGACTCTAAAAGACCTTTACTTATTACCCCAGCTGATGGCAATATGGGGCAACTCAGATCCCAGAGTAAAACCTGACTTGATGGATCATAAGTTTTACTTTTCAGTTTGAAGTTGACCTCTCTGTGTCTGTCCTGATAGGTTCAAGACAAAAAAAATCCTTCACCAACTTCTCTCCCTCTCTCTCCAGCGACAGTAAGGAGGTTATGCTAAAACTGTTCAAAACATTGATAGTTTTATTTTTGCAATTTGGTTACTATGGCAGTCAGCCACGAAGAATATTTACAAGAGGCTATAAATGTAAAAAAAACAGCAAATTTTATTACACATAAAGGAGATGAGAAAGAACCATTCGATACAATACAATTGAAATGGGATTATGACAGCTGTCAGAAATAAAGTATGAATTATTTTGCCCTCGATAACAATCTAACAGCAAGTGAAACCTCAGTGTAGGGCCTCCCTGCTCTGGGTTCAGATGGTACTTTGTATTCAGTTTTTTTCTGACCAAGTTTTGCAATCACTTGATGCTAGCTTTCTCAGACAATGTTTCTTCATTGATCCTTGAACAAACTGCTAACACAGCTCACTTATTTCTTAACATGGATTCCTTAATATCTTCTCCCATAGCCCTCTGTTTCTGGAGCTTTCTCTTACTCACATTCACCACCGAGAATTCTTTTCTTGTCGCCTGATTGTCCTGGAAACTGCTAAACGACACTGCTGCTCTTTCAGGCTCCCCACTACCAGCTGACGAAATCTGCGAGCTCTCTGTCCTTCGAGATGGTCTTTCTAAAGGAACTGGCTTCTGTCTCTGCCTCTCTGTGTCACAGGACAACTTGGTGCGAAGCAGCAGCCAAATATTTCTCTCTTCTACTTATTGTTTTCTAAAGCACTGAACTATTCACCTCAAACACATTTCCGGTCACCCAGAGGCCACATACACACACACACACACACACACACACAACTCAAAGAGAATCAAAGTCCTTCCCTTCCTTACCAACACCACAAAAAGATCAAAGTCAGTGTCCATTTTCAAACAGGCGTTACCAAATAAGGATAATGGGTGGCACGGTGGCTCAGTGGTTAGCACTGCTGCCTCACAGCACCAGGGACCTGGGTTCAGTTCCTGCCTCAGGCGACTGACTGTGTGGAGTTTGTACATTCTCCCCGTGTCTGTGTGGGTTTCCTCCGGATGCTCCGGTTTCCTCCCACAGTCCAAAAAATGTGCGGGTCAGATGAACTGGTCGTGCTAAATTGCCCGTAGTGTTGGGTGCATTAGTCAGAGGGAAATGGGTCTGGGTGGGTTGCCCTTCAGGGGGTTGGTGTGGACTTGTTGGGCCGAAGGGCCTGTTTCCACACTGTAAGTAATCTAAAAAAATCTAATAAATAAACCCATTGCCCCACACGACTGAGCCCTAGGATGGCGGGATAGTTCTTTCAGGGGAGATTGGGTCTGCGTTCTGTCGAGTTTTGAAAAATGAGAGTCAATCTCAGTGAACCTTGCAGGTAAAAACAAGGACTGCAGATGCTGGAAACCAGATTCTGGATTAGAGTGGTGCTGGAAAAGCACAGCAGGTCAGGCAGCATTCAAGGAGCAGGAAAATCGATGTTTCAGGCAAAAGCTCTTCATCAGGATTTTCCTGCTCCTCGGATGCTGCCCGCACTGCTGTGCTTTTCCAGCACCACTCTAATCCAGTGAACCTGACAACCTTCTTTCAGGGTCAACGGAAGAGGATGTTTTCCCAAGCTTGTGCTGAGGGAGTGGGTTGGGATAGGGTGAGGAGGGGGGAATGGGGTGGAGAGGGGTCTAGAATCAGGAGACACCATATTCAGAGATAAAGGTAAAGAGGGATTTCTTCGCTCACAGTGAGACGGGAGATGTTGACTTACTGCTCGATACACAGAGTGCCTCTCAGATATTGGAGTCATCAAAGGATGTTGAGATTGCTTGGGAAAATGGCCTTGAGGTATCTGAGCAGCCACAGTCTAGCTCAATGGGGAGGCATGATCGAGAGACAGAATGGCTTTCGTCTGTTCCAGTTTCCGATGTTGCGAATACTGCGAGATCCTTCCTGCTGACCCTGACCGGACCACTCATGGCTGTGAACATCTCCACTGAACCGAATCCCAATCTTAACTCCACCAAGGAGAACAGTCCCAGCTATTCAGCTCAATCCACCTTCCTATCTTCCCTTGTCCCTCATTTCCCAGAGCAAACCCGCACTGACACGGGGGGAGAGTGTACACACTCCACACTGTGTGTGTGTATGTGTGTGTGTGTGTGTGTGTGAGTGTCTGCGTGTACCTGTGTGGGTTTATGTGTGTGCATGTGTGGGTGTGTGTGTATGTATGTGTGTGCGTGCGTGTGAGAGTGTGTGTATGTGTGTGTGCGTGTGTGAGTGTGTGTGTGTGTATGTGTGTGTGTGTGCGTGTGAGAGTGTGTGTATGTGTGTGTATGTGTGCGTGTGTGTGTGTGTGTGCGCGTGTAGGTGTGTGTGCGTGAATGTGTGAGAGTGTGGGTCTGTGTGTGCGTGTATGTGTGTATGCATGCGTGTATGTGTGTGTGCGCGAGTATGTGTATGTGTGCGCGTGTATGTGTGTGTGTGTGAGTGTGGGTCTGTGAGTGTGCGTGCATGTATGTATGTGTGAGTGTGAGTGTGTGTGCGCGTGTGTGCGTGTATGTATGTATGTGTATGCGTGTGCATGTGTGTACGCGCGCGTGTATGTGTGAGTGTATGTGTATGTATGTGTGTGCTTGTATATGTGTGTGTGAATGTCTGCGTGTGTGCGTGTATGTATGTGTATATGTGCGTGTGAGAGTGTGGGTGTGATAGAGTGTGTGTGTGCGTGTGTGTGAGTTTGTGTGTGTATGTGAGAGTGTATGTGTGTGTGTGTGTGTGTGTGTGAGTGAGTGTATGTGTGTGTGTGTGTATGTGTGAGAGTGTATGTGTGAGTGAGTGTGAGTGTGAGAGAGAGAGAATGAGTGAGATGACACAGGGATTTAGAGCATATAACTAAATTTGCATTGCAGTTTAATTGATAAGCAGTTTGCCAGGAATTTGAAGAATAAATTTACCTGTAAACAACATATCATTCTGAGTTTCTCCAAAAGCCTGATGAACATCCTTGTGTTCTGGTTAACAGAAATAAAGTGAGACAAAGTGACCATTTTTGGTAATTGAATGAGACTAACACTTCAGTCCAGTTGATGGAGAAGTGGGACTTGATTTCCAGGAAACACCTCCTTACATCGCAACCTTTTGGCTCTCTCTCTTATTCCTGATGAAGGGCTTATGCTCGAAACGTCGAATTCTCTATTCCTGAGATGCTGCCTAACCTGCTGTGCTTTGACCAGCAACACATTTGCAGCTGTGATCTCCAGCATCTGCAGACCTCATTTTTTACTCCATGACTGAGAAAACCTGGATTGTAAATTACCTGAGCTGTGGAATTTTCATCTGCTTATCATTTCAATTAATGTTGTACTCACCCAATTCAAATTCCCTAGTTTAAATAAAAGAGAAACAGGAACTGCTCATGAATCAATCAATCATTTCCCTCCTTTCCTCCTATGTGGCACTTGGTTTTTTTTTTATTTGGAATATTCTTAGCCCATATATTCATCCCTTGACCTTGTCTAACTCTTGCCACTATCTCCACGTTACCTTATCTTTCTGGGGAGCAACTTGTGTCTTCCACAGTGACTAGAGGCTAAAGCAGATAGAGAGAAGAGCCCCCTCCATCCCCCGAATTCCAACATAAACCAAATTCCCAGCCACACGCTCTGTCTGTGTTTCACTCGGACGCAGTCTCCTCTCCATGTGCGGCCTATCCATGGGACTGTGTTTGGGTGAATGCATTTGAGTAGGGAATGCGTTTGTTGGGGGATATATTTGGCCAGGGAATGTGTTTGTTGGGGGATATATTTGGTTAGGGAATGTGTTTGTTGGGGGATATATTTGGTTAGGGAGTGTGTTTGTTGGGGGATATATTTGGCCAGGGAATGTGTTTGTTGGGGGATATATTTGGTTAGGGAATGTGTTTGTTGGGGGATATATTTGGCCAGGGAATGTGTTTGTTGGGGGATATATTTGGTTAGGGAATGTGTTTGTTGGGGGATATATTTGGCCAGGGAATGTGTTTGTTGGGGGATATATTTGGCCAGGGAATGTGTTTGTTGGGGGATATATTTGGCCAGGGAATGTGTTTGGTAGCATAGAAGTTGGGAGCAGAAGTTGATCATTTGCCCTCTGGGGTCAGCTCTAACAGTCAATTAGATCAGGGCTGATATGTTTGAGTTTTGAATTCCAAGTTTCTATCTAAGCCAACAAATCTTATATCCCAGCTGAGGAAACACCCGTATCTGCCTTTAAAGTATTCAATCACCATCTCCTCTGCCTTCTGAGTTCCAAAGACAGGTTCTAAAGTTACACAACCATCTCAGAGATTTCTCCCCATTTCTGTCTTAAAACAGTAACTTTAACCTTTCATCACTGCCCTGGATTCTAAACTAACCCGCTAGAGGAAACATCCTTCCGATGCCCACCTTGTCAAGGCCATTCAGGATCTTATTCAACTCAGTCCTCACTATTCTAAATACCAGGGGAAACAAGCCCAGTCTCTCTAATGCTGTCTAAAGACAACCTACTCATTCCAGCAATCAATCTGACTATCTCCAACACATTTACAGTCTTCATTAAATACAGAGACTAAAACTGCACACAGTATTTGAGATGTGGTCTCACCAGTACTCTGGACAGGTCATTCTAAAATAACACACGTTTTGTCAATACAGATTGGCCATAATGTGATTAATACGTTATGGACACTGCTTGGATAATTGCAAACTTTCTACTGAACGGGCAGAGTGATTTCCCACAGCACGAGGTTGCAGAGGAACACAGCTGTCATAGTATTTCAGAATGACCTGGAGAACTGAAGTATAACATCCTTACTTTTATGTTCATTTCCTCTCATAGTAAAGGACAGTATTCCATTATCCTTCCTGATTACCCGCTGTACCTGCTCACTAACTTCCAGATTACCCACTATACCTGCTCACTAACTTCCGGATTACCTGCTGTATCTGCTCACTAACTTCCCAATTACCCACTGTACCTGCTCACTAACTTCCAGATTACCTGCTGTACCTGCTCACTAACTTCCGGATTACCTGCTGTATCTGCTCACTAACTTCCCAATTACCCACTGTACCTGCTCACTAACTTCCAGATTACCCACTGTACCTGCTCACTAACCTCCCGATTACCCACTGTTCCAGCTCACTAACCTCCAGATTACCCACTGTACCTGCTCACTAACCTCCAGATTACCTGCTGTACCTGCTCACTAACTTCCGGATTACCTGCTGTATCTGCTCACTAACTTCCCAATTACCCACTGTACCTGCTCACTAACTTCCAGATTACCTGCTGTACCTGCTCACTAACTTCCGGATTACCTGCTGGACCTGCTTACTAACTTCCCAATTACCCACTGTAGCTGCTCACTAACTTCCCGATTACCCGCTCACTAACTTCCGGATTACCTGCTGGACCTGCTCGCTAACTTCCGGATTACCCGCTGCATCTGCTCACTAACTTCCCGATTACCCGCTGGACCTGCTCACTAACCTTCTGTGCCTCCTACAGTAGGATACCCAGATCCCTCTGCGCTGTGGAATCCTGCAGACTCTGTTTTAGTAAAACTCTGCGTGTTCATTCTTCCCGCCAAAGTGAACAACTTCACATTTTCCATATTATGCTCCATCTGATTGTTTTTTGTCCACTCACCCAACCTATTAATAGCTTTAATGGAGAGGAGACTTTGGGAAACTTTGACCATAGCATGATAGAATTTTATGTAAAGTTAGAATTTGATGTCATTCATTCTAAAAATAATCTCTTTGTTCTGAACAAAGGAAACTATTTGGGAATGAGGGGCAAGTTGGCTCAGGTAGATTGGGAATCTAAGCTGAAAAAAGTGAAAAAGGTCTTTGCTAGCTAGACCATACTTGGGGATCATTTGCTCAAAGGACATCGTTATTTCACCTGCGAATAAATCACCCAAAAAGGCGATTCGCTGAGCTGCTTAAATCCGGGCACCATTGTCCTCAGCTGAAAACCCAGCCCATCCACGATCAGGGTAAGGAAGGAGTTTTGGACATATTACCCACCCTCTGCCGCATTAGCCTCCATGCCTTAACAGTGTTAGTAATTATCGGATTACGGCAAAATTCCATGACTGTCTTCATTTTATCCAAGAATAGCAGACTAATGAGGAGACATTTTGCCGGGAGGCTTGAGTATGTAACCACATTGACGCTGGGTCCTTATAAACCCAATCACTAACACA
This sequence comes from Hemiscyllium ocellatum, assembly GCF_020745735.1. NCBI lineage: Eukaryota > Metazoa > Chordata > Chondrichthyes > Orectolobiformes > Hemiscylliidae > Hemiscyllium > Hemiscyllium ocellatum. Next base: position 2,999,893 of record NC_083424.1, on the reverse strand, counting down.
AGATAGAAGGGAACTCAATCAGTATCTTTTAATATCTGGGAAGACCACTCCCCCCAACCCATGAGGCAACTGCAATTTAGACATCTTGATAAGAGGCCGCCTGTGGTGCCAATTAAAGGAAGCAAACCATCCAATAACTCTCTGGAAAATCAAAGGGAGCATCCATAGGTGAGGAACGAAACTCACTCACAATTCAGTCTGAGACAAAACCTTGGAAACAAGAACATTTTATTCTGTACAGTTTTGTAAGAATGAGCGCCCGTGCGAGCAAGTAAGTGCGCACTCCAAAGCGTGTACGCAATCTTATTCAGTTTGCAAGTTGCGGAATCACACCTCCCTTTTTCCCATTAGTCTAGTCTCATCCTATCATAAGTCGATTACCTCACTTGTTTTCCTCTAACTTTCCTTATCCTGCTGTCCTTGTCCTTGTTGGTTACAGCCTTCCTGTTATTTTATCCAGTTCCCCTTATCATACCATAAGCTTATTGTGAAATGCCCCTGCTGCTTCTTTTGTGGTCAGCTACAACACTTTAAAGTTATTTCTTAGCTTAAAACTATTTCTTTAAAAAACCTTTACATTCATTAAAATCTTAGCCTTAAGTATCGGGGCTGCAAGAATCCCGTGACCGTTTGTGTAATGTTCCCCCCTCCCGTCCCCCACAACACCCCCCCCGCCCACCTGCAAAACCAACATCTCTAACCACACTGCCTGCAGAAACTACATTTCAAACCTCCCACAATTTCCCCTTTTTTCTTTTTCTCTAACTGTTGTTTCTGCAGTTATTAAGTCTCCTTTAATTCATTTTCTTATGTTCTGCCCTCTTACGCCTTTTGGCGATGAGGTTCACAATCTTATACACGGTATCATTTTACATTTGTGTTGTTCGTCCCTTGAACTCTAGAAGCATTCTTTGACTTTCCCTTTGTTACATATCACCTGCTGATTGTAAAAGCATCTGATCATTTATTTGGGTTCCTTCCTCAAGGGATTAGATTAGATTACTTACAGTGTAGAAACAGGCCCTTTGGCTCAACAAGTCCACACCGACCCGCCGAAGCGCAACCCACCCATACCCCTACATTTACCCCTTATCTAATACTACGGGCAATTCAGCATGGCCAATTCACCTGACCCGCACATCTTTGTGACTGTGGGAGGAAACCGGAGCACCCGGAGGAAACCCACGCAGACACAGGGAGAACGTGCAAACTCCACACAGTCACCTGAGTCAGGAATTGAACCTGGGTCTCTGGCGCTGTGAGGCAGCAGTGCTAACCACTGTACCACCGTGCCGTCCACAATATCATCAGTCGGCTCATTACCCATTTTAGGACATTGAACCCTACCACCAGACCCACTAATATCAATAATCCGTAGATAGCCAGATTGACTAACCACCTTCCCCAACCAGTCAATCTCCAATTCCCCCATTCCCATCCCTTTTCATTCCAGTACTGATTACCGGCCTTCTTTATTTTGGCGATTTTGTCTCACACGTGTTTGGAGATTTCAATAATGTTAGAGGAGACCTCAGGTATGTACGTACAACATTCCTCCCCAGTTACTGCACAGGTACCACCTTTCTGTGCCAGAATATAATCCAGAGCCATCCTGTTCTGAAGGGTCGTTAGCCTAGTGGCAATCATTTCAGTCGTTATGGCTGTTACTTGGGATTGGGTTTCGGCCAATGCATCAGCAGTATTGTTGGCCAACTCTTCCAGGGAAGTCGCCAACTTCTGTATTTCTACTCCTGCTTGAGCGGTCCCATACATAGGTATCAAAGTCCAGAGGAGGCAATCTCCTTCGGTTACTTTCCGGGTTACTCGCCTTCCTCCCTGGTTATTCCGAGGTATTTTTGGGGCTCTCTTTAACAAGTGGGGAATTATATAGGTGAGGTAGCAGCAGCCACTCCAGCCTTTCTGGTTTTGGGGTAGTGTCTGAACTGGATGGTCTCAGCACCCAATCCCGATACATCCGCCACTCCCAACGTACTTCTCGCCGGGGATAAATGGGTAGGCCTTTAAGCCACCCACCTAATATGTCCCATCCAATACTTGGGGAATGGGTGTGGGAGTAGCTTGGCTGGTGTGGACACAAGATGAATTTCCTAATCGGAAGGGTGCGGCATTATTCTGATTACAGAAACAAGTGGTATTTACTGCTCCATTCAGTGGGGAAACTCTAAGGCCACCGATAGCGCCCGGGGTTTTCGGGGTTGGTCGAGGGAACCATCCCGCAAAGTTATAATTACCCCTGTCGGATTTCCGTTTTGTATTGTTTGAGCCCGAGTCGAATTGTTGTACATCGTACATTTCTCTTTTGGTAAGTGGTATTACCGTGAGAGGAATTCCAGATTCCCCACGGTGTGGGAACTCCGCACATACCCAACAGTCGGATTTCCCCTTTAGTTTAGCATAATTTAGACATAAAGCGGTAAAATGATTTTTCCCAGCCCCCTTGGCAGCTAGCACCAATACTATCATGACAATATAAAGCTGACCACTCATTTCAGCTCACAACCCTATCTGTCTACTCCCTAACCCTTTGAATGCCAGGGAAGAGTGAGTCCATGCAACACTTACAATTGTTTTGGGATATAGTTTTTTTAACCATTACTTAATAGTCTCTTATCTCAGTCCATTCTTTTTGCTCAGCTTGATTTTCAGAGGGTTGTCTGGAGGATGAGCTTGCCACTCTGCCGGAGGGGAAGGAGCGTCCACCGGGCCCTTAACACGAGTGTGATGACTCCACCCTTTCTCAGCAGTTCGGACGGCTGTTTCAGTAGTCAGGAGGGTTAGGAAGGGTCCCTCCCAGCTTGGGTGCAGTTTGGTATCTTTCCAGGTCTTTATCAGGACCCAATCACCTGGTCGTATCCGATGTACCGCGAACTCAAGTGGAGGTGTCTGGGTCAACAGACCCTTCTTCCTAAGGACTGACAAAGAAGAGCCGAGCGCCACAATATAGTTCTTTAAAAACTTATCATTGCACTCTACAGTTGGTAATTCCCCTCTTCCACCCAAGAACGGTAATCCAAACATCATCTTATAAGGAGAGAGGCCTATATCACGCCTAGGCGTAGTCCTAATGCGTAGCAACGCAACAGGTAAACATTTTGTCCATGGTAATCGAGTCTCTAGGACTAGCTTAGACAATTGCTTCTTTAAGGTTTGATTGATTCGTTCCACCCATCCAGAGGAAGGAGTGTGGAATTCCCAAGAGATTTCTAATCCCGCCATTACTTCTTGTAGGATCTTAGAGGTAAAATGGCTACCTTGGTTTGAATCTATACTTTCCACCACTCCATATCGAGGAATTATATATTCTAAAAGAGTTTTCACTACTCCCTTCGAGGTGGCTGAGGACATTGGAAATGCCTCCACCCGCCCAGTTAAGTGATCCATTAGGACTAATAAGTACTTTTGTTTCCGTCCTGGGGGTAATTCTGTGTAGTCTACCTGTATGCTTTGAAAAGGTCTTACCCAAGGATTTCTTCCACCTCTTGGCCCCCCCCTCTCGTTACGTTCTTATTAATCTTTTGGCAAGTCGGGCATCCTGCGCATACCTGCTTGGCTAATGTGTATATCCCTTTACATCCGTACTTCCTTAACACTATGTCACACATAACCTGGGAGCCCCAATGACTGCCTTGGTGCAAGGTGGTTAGGAGGTTTCTCATGACTGGTTTACTTAATAACTCCCTCTCATCCGGGTGGATCCATCTTCCTTGGGTTGTCTTAGTGGCCCCTATTTCCTGGAATTCTTTTTCCTCTTCTTCCGGGTACACAGGGTTCATGGAAGAAGACTCCACTAGGGGTGTGAGAACTCGTATTTTTGTTACTGTAAGGTTCATAGCTCGTCCGCTAGCCTATTCCCTGTTGCTTCTAGAATGTTCCCCTTCTGATGCCCAGGTACATGGACTATAGCTATTTCCCGGGGTAATTCCAAACTTTTCAACACTTGTCCTATCAACTCTTCGTGTATTAATTCCTTTCCCAGGCTATTGATTAGTCCACATTCTTGCCATATTTTTCCGAAGGTATGTACCACCCCATAGGTATACTTAGAATCGGTGTAAATTGTCCCATCCCTGTTCTCTAATTGTTTTAAAGCTTGGTTTAATGCATACAACTCACAAGTCTGGGCCGACCATGTGTTAGGTAATCAGTCAGCCTCAACTGTTCGATTCTCATTACCGTCCACTACTGCATATCCATCATGTCCTTTTCCTTGTACTACTCTTGATGACCCGTCTATAAACAGTCTGTCCCCATCATGTAAGGGGATATCCTTTAGGTCCTGTCTAACTTTGGTTTGATACTCTATGATATCCAGACAGTCATGTTCTAATTCTCGTTTGTCCAGAGGTTCTCCCTTCCATAGGAAGGTAGCTGGGTTTAGACAGGTGTCTGTTGCTAACACGAGGTCATCTCTCTCCATCAGGATGGCTTCGTAGTTCAAGATTCGCGAGTCTGTCAACCACCTCCCTGCCTTTTGGTTTAGCACAGTTCTGACTTGATGGGGGGGGGTAGTAACGACTAGCGCCCCTCCAAAAGAAAGTTTACGGCTTTCCTCTACCAGTATGGCAGTGGCTGCCACTGCCTGTATACGTTCAGGCCATCCTCTCGAGACAGGGTCCAAGATCTTGGACAGGAAGGCTATGGGCTGTCTCCTTCCCCCTCCCTTCGGGGTTAACACTCCTAAGGCTGCTCCATCATTTCCTGTCACAAAAAGTGAAATGGTTTCTCTCGGGAGGGAAGGGCCAGCACCGGAGCTTGTATTACACTGCGCTTCAACTCATGTAACCCTTCCTTTTCCTCTTCTGTCCAGTGCAGTCTTTCATGTTCAGACTCTGTCAATTTACAATATAACCCCTTCATTTCCTGGGCGTATGCTTCTATCCATAATCTACAATAGCCCACCAGCCCCAAGAACTTCCGTAATTCTCGTTTGGTGGTTTGGAGGGACAGTTCTACTATCCCTTTAATTCTCTCGGGGTTAATGAGTCTAGTGCCCTCACTAATAAGGTGTTCTATGTATTTCACCTCTTTCTCTACATATTGCAATTTATTCCTAGATACTCTTAAACTCTGTTGCCCTGGGAAATTTAACAGCTTATTGGTGGCCAAACTCACGTCATCTCTCTTTCATCCTGACACAAGTAGATCGTCCACAGATTGTAACAGTGACGCCCCTTGAGGCATTTTATGTTGTTCCAGGACCTGTTCCAGTACTTGTCCAAGTAGATTAGGTGATTCTGTGAATCCCTGGGGAAGTACTGTCCATCGGAACTGTTGCTTTCTACCAGTGTATGGGTTTTCCCATTCAAAAGCAAACATGTCGCGGCTTTCTGGGGCCAGAGGACAAGCCCAGAATGCATCGTTTAAATTTATTACACTAAACCAGCGGTGGTCACACGGTATTTTACCGAGCAAAGTATATGGATTGGGGACCACCGGGTGTCGTGTTCGAACCAATCGGTCCAATGCTCTGAGATCCTGCACCAATCGATAGGTTCCATTTGGTTTGCGGACGGGCAGTATTGGGGTATTAAAGGGCAACATACATGGTTCTAACAATCCAGTTTTTACCAAAGAATCTATAACTGGTTGCAGACCTTTACGACCTTCCAGTGATATGGGGTATGGTTTAACCCCAACTGTCTTATCTTCTTGAGTCAATGTAATGACCATCGGAGTAATAGTTAGATGCCCTGTATTGCCCGGTCTCGCCCACACATCAGGGCTGTTCTTCTTCACGAGGTGTTAACATGGCCATCGTTACGGTCACTGCACTATCCTCCACCCCAATTTTTAAGCCTAACAATATAATCAAATCCCTACCTAATAGATTACTTCCAATGTCGGGAATATACAATAATTGTCCTGTCACTTCCTCATCATTTCCTCTAATTAGGGTTGGCTCAAAAATAAGCACCAAGAATTCTTCACCTTTTCCTCCGGAAACCCTGAGACTCTTGTTAGTCAATTTAACACCAGTAAGTCTACAACTTAGGTATGACTGTGCTGCTCCCGTATCCACCAAAAATACTGCCTCCTCCCCTTCAGGTCCCACCTTTAGATTTATCAAGGGTTCCCGGTGGGTCTCAGGAGGAAGGAATCCCTGACTCTCCTAATCTTCATCTAAGGTCATTAGGGAAACGGCTTCCCTTTCTCGTGCTAATCCCGGGCATTTCCCTTTAAAATGCCCCACTTTTCCGCAATGGTAACATCCTGCCTGTTGCCTCCTTCCCCGGATGTCCGACCTTTGTCTTTCGTGTCCTCCCCTTTCCTTCCCGTTATCCCCGATCCCAGTCTCCTTTTTGTTATTTCTTCTACTGCCGCCACCATCATTTTGGCTTTCTGTTTCTGCTTCTCATCTTCCCTTTTCACATACACTTTCTGTGCCTCACAGAACAGTTTTACCATCTGTCTTTCACTCCATCCATCTAATTCCTGTAATTTCTTTTGAATGTCTGGCCATGATTTAGTCACAAACTGGACTTTTAAGAGTCCCTGAGCTACTGGATCATCGGGATCCATCCCGAATATTTCCTTGTGGCCTCCTTGACCCTTTGAAGAAATACAGAAGGGGTTTCATCCTTCTCTTATCGTACTTCGAAAGCCTTAACAAAGTTTTGTGATCTAGGCGCCGCCTCTTTAATTCCCAATATTACCATTTCCTTAGATCCCTCATTGATTCTCTATCGCGTGTTCTATCATTATCCCAGTGAGGATCGGCGTTCGGGAATTTCTGATCTGCCGGGATTACATTTAGTCCGGCCGAATGCCTCTTTTCCCATTCCCGTAAGGCTGCTCTCCTGATCATACCTCGCTCTTCCCCTGAAAATAGGGTTCCCAGAATTACCATCAGTTCTCCCCAGGTATATAAATTGGGTCCTCGGAATTGATCTAACTGCTCAGCCAGTCCTACTGGATCCTCTATCAAAATTTTCATTTTCTTCTTAAAGGCCCTAACTTCACTCCTGGTTCAGGGAGCGTTTACATATCTGATTGTACCTTCCCCAATCGGGACCTCTCTTAAGGGACATAATTTTATATTTTCCATTATCTCTGCCCCTCCTTCACGTCTGGTGGTTCGAGTGACTCTGGGCCCCCCCAGGTTCTACATCTTTTAGCTCAGAGTCCGTTTCTCTTTCAGTTACTGGAGTTGCTTTCGGTTCTGGGGCCGTAGGCCGGCTGTAGAGACGGGATAGACATGTCTCTGGAGGAGGGTATAGTGGCGGTAAACAGGTTAAGGGATCCCATTGTGGTTTCTTTGTTCATTCTTTTCTTGCTCTTTCCCTGATTCTTCCGCCTTCATGGGATATAATTTTACCCCCATGCTCCCTATCCAGCAAGCCGCATATTCTGACACTTTTTGACTGTATGTTTCTTTCCGAGTGATGTATATTTTTAGGTCTTGACACAGCCAATCCTCATCGGACCCATGTTTGGGCCAAAAAATACCAGGCTCCTTAATGCTTTCTCGAGTCCAGACAAAACAACAATAGTTTATCATTACAGCCTTATCATTCCCCCGCGTACAGGAGTTGTGTTCCCAATTTCCCGACATTCTCCCCAAAGGACTGCCGGGCGGGATATATTCCCCTTTAACGTTATTTGCAGATCGATCATTACCCAGGCAACTCCCCATGCCTCCCATTGTTGCTAATTTAATTAATGTTAACGAGGTCCGGTGTCACCTTCTTCCACACCCCCTTCAGGGTCCTAACTAGACACCTTACTCATCGATTAATCTGGCCAATTATATGCTTTATTTTATATCTCGCCAATTCCCCATACTTTTCGTACGTTCCCAACCACCAAGGCAATACTTAAAAGGTCTTTTTCTTACCTTGGTCAGTGCACAGAGTTTCCTGGTCGTTTCAGTTCGACCCGTCCCACTGCAATACCTGCAGCAACTACCACTGCCTACCCCGGTCACCCGGATATACCTTTTAAGACCTTTCCTTACCCGGATCTTGTGCACAAGAGTTACCCGACCGAACCCGCCGCGTCTGCGCGTATTGTTTCCAGGGGTCTCCCAGTCCGGATCACGCTCACCCAAACCACGAACGACAAGCAAGGGAGTCGGAGATCACCGAAATCGGCGAGGTGCACCTTCCCCGTCGTCCCAAGAGTGTCGAGTGGTCGGAGTTTCGGATCCTGGACGAGCCCCCAACTGTGAGAAACAAAACTCACTCACAATTCAGTCTGAGATAAAGCCTTGGTAACAAGAACATTTTATTCTGTATGGTCTTGCAAGAACGTGCTCCCGTGCGAGCAAGTAAGTGCGCACTCCAAAGCGTGTACGCAATCTTATTCAGTTTGCAAGTTGCGGAATCACACCTCCCTTTTTCCCATTAGTCTAGTCTCATCCTATCATAAGTCGATTACCTCACTTGTTTTCCTCTAATTTTCCTTATCCTGCTGTCCTTGTTCTTGTTGGTTACAGCCTTCCTGTTATTTTATCCAGTTCCCCTTATCATACCATAAGCTTATTGTGAAATGCCCCTGCTGCTTCTTTTGTGGTCAGCTACAACACTTTAAAGTTATTTCTTAGCTTAAAACTATTTCTTTAAAAAACCTTTATATTCATTAAAATCTTAGCCTTAAGTATCGGGGCTGCAAGAATCCCGTGACCGTTTGTGTAATGTTCCCCCCTCCCGTCCCCCACAACCCCCCCCCCCGCCCACCTGCAAAACCAACATCTCTAACCACACCGTCTGCAGAAACTACATTTCTAACCTCCCACACTATGGGACAGAGCAAACGGGGAGCACGTTCATTTTGACAAGAGATACCCGGCCAAGCCGGGATATTGGGTGTGCTGCCCAGTGATGATGATCTTGTCTGCCACGCAAGCTGCCTTAAACAACTGATCAAAGGCAGGAGTAACAACGATGCCGAGGTTAAAAAAAAACCCTCCTGTGACCATTTGAAGGGGACCCGTGATTCGGCCTGCACCTCAAATATTCTCCTCAGAGCCCCCATAGGCACAGCCTCCGATTTTGAGAAGTTAATCTTATAACCCAAAAAGGAGCCATATACATTGATGCGCTGTATAAGGTGGGAGACAGTGACCTGTGTGGATTTGACAGAAAAGCCAGAACATCATCTGTGTATGACATGATCCGAGGCAATTTTGATCTTACTTTTGGGGTGGCTATAATAGGATCCGTACGCATTGCCTCTGCCAGTGGCTCAATCACCAATGTGGACAGTAACGGTGAGAGGGGACAGCCTTGTCCACTGCCCCTACAAATAGCAAAGTTACTAGACCTCACACCATTGGTGAGAACTGCTGCCGGGGGTCAGCATAAAGGACCCTCACCCTCTTAATAAAATCCTTCCCCAGTCCAAATTGCTCAAGGGTGTAAAAAAGGTTTGGCCACTCGACCTGATCGAATGCCTTTACTGCATCTAAGGAGACCACTAATCCCTGAACTGATTGTTGCTGACATGTTTGAATCATATTCAGCAAACTCCTGACATTATTAGAGGATCTACAGCCTTTTATAAAACCCGTCCGCTCATCCCTAACATTGGAAGGCAGCACAGTCTCCAATCTTAACGCAAGAGCCTTTGACAAAACTTTAAAATCAGAATTGAGATGGGCCTGTAGGAAGCACATTCCTCTGGATTCTTTCCCTTCTTAAGAATGAGAGAAATATTAGCCTCTCTCAGGGATGGTGAGAGATTAGATTACCCACAGTGTGGAAACAGGCCCTTCGGCCCAACAAGTCCTACCCTCCGAAGAGCAACCCACCCAGACCCATTCCCCTACATTTACCCATTCACCTAACATTACAGGCAATTTAACATGGCCAATTCACCTAACCTGCACATCTTTGGACTGTGGGAGGTAACCCATACAGACAAGGGGAGAATGTGCAAACTCCACACAGAGAGTTGCCTGAGGCGGGAATTGAACCCGGGTCTCTGGCGCTGTGAGGCAGCAGTGCTAACCACTGTGCCACCGTGCCGCCCAGATGATCATGGCTGAACGAATCATTATACATGTCTAACATTGGTCCTGACAGTATACTTATAAATTCTATATAAAACTCATTGTGGAGACCATCAGGCCAGTTGCTTTCCCATTCTGCATCTGTTTAACAGCTCCCGGTACCTCCTGCACTGTTAAAGGGACATTAAGGATAGACACCGGTTCAGAAGTGACACTTGGAAGATCCAAGTTCTCAAAGAAGGACTCTATTTTAGCCCATCCACCCTCACAACGCTCAGACTGGTGGAGATCAAAATAGAACTTCTGAAATGCTGCATTGATCTTTTTAGAGTCACCAGTGACCATCCCAGTCCCATCCTGAACTGAGGTAATGGGGAGGTTTTCTTTCTTCTAACAAGATACACTAGAAACCTGCCTGGCACAACACCATATTCAACAGTAAAGGATAGTTCCTTCCTTGCTGTCTGTGTTAGCACGGAATTCACAGGGGACCAAAGGGTCATAACCCACTGCAGCTTAACCAACGATGGCTTGTCAAAATACGCCTTTTCAGCAGTCTTTAACTGTGCCTCAAGCAGGCGCTGTTGCTTCCTCTTCTGCCGTTTCTGACTAGCAGGGTAAGTCTTTGCCGTCTCCCAACGAGTCAACGGGTTGCTGGCTGAGGCCAAATTGATGGATAAAAATAGCTTAAATTCATTGAGAAAATATTCAATTAACTTTCTAAGAATAAAGGGATCCATTTGCCAATGCCGAGAGCTTGCAACACTGCCCTTCACCTCAGTCTCTGGATATACTGCAGCACGATCTGAAATAGTGATATTTCTAATTACACAGGGTGTTACCAAATCCAAGGATAATGCAGGGGTTAGAGAAAGATCAATCCTGCTATGGCACTTGTGTTGACTAGAAAAGTAGGTAAAATCTCTACCAGTGGGGTGAAGACACCTCCAAACATTGGGCAATCCCAATTCTGCACCCAAGTCTGTTTAGATTGTGGAGAACATGGTGAGGGGCCTTTAGACATTCTATTCACTGTGTAGTCCATAAGGTAATTATAGTCTCCCCCTATAATAAGCTGCCAGGGTGCAACAGCCATCAATTTGGAAAATGTGTGTATCAAAGCTTTAAGAGGGTGTGCTGGGGGAACAATATACATTCAGGATATCATACTCTTCTCCATATACTGAGACCTTAAGAATGACAAAGCGCCATAGTCATCGTGAATCTGTTCTAGCAACTTAAATGGAAGCTTCTTCCTAGTGAGTAGGTACACTCCCCTGCTGCTGGTATTAAAGGAAGTGGAGTAGCCCTGATCAAACCCACCCTGCTGCAACTTCAGATGTTCTTTATCATCGTGTATAGCCTCCTGCAAAAGGGTAATGTCCACACTCTCCTTTCAAAGACCAGAAAGCAGCTTTTTCCTTTTAACTGGTGAATGGATCCCTCTAACATTCCAGGGACACCATTTGAGGGCAGAATTAGCCATGACTCTCCATAGCATCATTTAATCGCCAAAAAGGAAGAATTTGGTTTATCAACTGCTGAGTATAAACAAACCAAGATTCACAAAGCCTAAAAAAACTAAGTTAAAAAAACTACATTTAACATTCTACTAACTACTGTTATGAAGGTGTAAGGTGTACTGTACCTTTAAGAGAGTTGAAGGACTTAGCAAGCACAGACTGCTGGAGAATTTATAATGGAACATTTGGTCCAGCAACTAGTAGTACCTGAGTTGCTCTGAGACAAAAACAGATTCAAATTTGTCCAATCAATCTAAATTATGACCAAAGATACTACACTCCAATCAAGTTTGAATTTGGTATTTTGACAATATTAAAACCAATGAAACAATCCAATGTTTTGAGGTACAAAACCGTAAAGAAAACTGAAAGTTGAGGGAGAACTGCCAAGCCACCAACATATGCAGACTGCCCGGAGAATAGCTCTCTTAAAGGTACCTTTATCTATCAATGACCTATGAAACAGAAATCCTTAAGAAGAAGAAAGAAGACAGAGGAAGATACAAAGAGAAGATTCGACAACTGACTGGTTTTGAAATTAAAATGTTTGGTAAATCTTAATTGGAGATTTTAATGGGCCAGTATCATGAAAGGGAAAGTAAAAGATAGGTTAGAGGAAGGGGTTGTAAAACAGTTGTTAGTTAATCATTCTCTGTTAGACTTGTTAAATAAATAAAGTTGTTAAATTTTATTTTAATAGTGACCTTTAGGATAGTTCTTGCCTCTCGAAGTTTAATAGATTACTGCACGGGTTAAGTCATTTCTGTGTTGTTGGTTTAAATTAGCAGGGGAGGTTTACCCTGCGTCAGAACACTGCACATACAAAATAAACCAATAAACTAAACCAAATACTAAACACATAACATGGGGCTCTACCCCCTGCCCACAGGGTCACTTACATATCCCAAAAACACCATCATACCTCCTTCCAGTTTGAGCCGCATCCCAGACTCAGGCCAAAAAAAGGAGAGATTAAAATAAACATAATCTTAACAAGAAAGTTAAAAAATGACACTTGACTCATCCCCAAACATACATCATCAGTCATTAATATCAGAAAAAAGGTTCAACCTGTTCTTAAACAAACATGGGAGAGAGAAAAATGGATAAAGAAATGCTATTATCCAGGTCCCTTAAATTATTCTATTTTAAAGTGTCCAAAAACTTATTCACTTTTTCCAAAGAGTCAAAAGAGCGGACAGACCCACCATACATAAAGTGAAGCACCGCCAAGTACCTTAGGGAATACTGGACGCCAAGGTCTCTCAGTCTTCTCATGGCTTTATCAAAGAGCTTCCTTTTCCAGATTACAGCTGCTAAGAAGTCCTAAAAGAACATAATCTTGGAACCTTGGTATGTTAAGGCCTGTGGACCTTTTCCCTTTTTTCTAGAGGCTTCAATAATTCAAACTTTGTCCCTATAAGTGTAGAGTTGCAGTGGGATCACGCGAGGACGCTGGTCCGGGCTGGGCCTGCATAGTGCAACACAATGGGACCTTTCAACTTCTACCTGGCCCAACGCAGCCTCCAGGCCCAGAAATCAAGGCAGCCAGCTCACTGGCTGATCACTTTCTAACCCCCTCCAACATCCCCAAAACGAAGACATTCTTCATCCTACATCTGCTCTTGAGGTGATTGACCTGCTTCTGTAAGGTAAGGACCTGCTTCTTCAGTATTCAAGTTCTTTCTTTTGAAAAATTGATCTCGGTTTCTAAAGCCACAATCCTCCTTTCAATTTCCTCTGTTCTGCATCCTAGGCCTTCCAGCTGCACTTTACGTTTGTGAAGCATTGCCCATGATTAGGTCCAGTCTGGTGTGGAACTTCTCTTCAATCGATGACTCGATCATCTCTCTCAGCTTTGCAAACTCCATAGCCAGGGCCTAGTGAGTGAGCGACTCTGATGGTAGAGGGAGCTGCAGCTGTAGCTGTGAAGGTATCTGACTTCTCAGGTGAGTGTGTGTTGGGATTTGCTGGAGCCTGTAACTTTAGTCATGTTTCTTTGATAAAGCAGGCTTTATGAAAGAATTTACATAAGGTCTGTAAGTTCAAAAGCTCTTTAAAGACCAAATTGCATTGGAAATGATTAAAGTGGGAAGGTAACAGTGCTACTTTGCCTGAGTTAAGATGCAGAGCTCGGCAAAGCAAACCTCACAGATCGCTGCCATCGTGGATAGCCCCTTCAATCATGTGTGACATCTTTCCAAATCCCATCCTCCTGCCTTCTCCCAAAAGCCTTCATCCCTTTACCGCTCAAGAATCTACGTCTGTCCTAAACACACTCAGTGACTCAGTGGTTAGCAACGCTGCCTTGTGACGCCAGGGAACCGGGTTCAATTCCAGCCTCAGTTGATTGTCCCACATTTGCCCCGTGTTTGTGTGGGTTTTCTCCGGGTGTTCCGGTTCCCTCCCTCGTTCTAAAAGATGTGCAGGTCAGGGTGGATGTGCCGTGGGAAATTGCCCAAAGTGTTCGGTGCATCAGTCAGGGGTAAATGTAGGGGAATGGGTCTGGGAGGGTCAGTGTGGGTCTGGGAGGGTCAGTGTGTGGGCAGGCTGGAGGGAATCCAATCTAAAGGAGAACCTCCTGTGACAATGGGTACCACAGATTATCCCACCCCCCACCCCCCCCCTACCGCAACCACACCCCACACCCCACACCCCAACCGCAACCACACCCCACCAATCCCCCCACACCCTCCCCACCCCACAGCCCCACCCCCACCCCCAGACTGATCCCAGCTCCTCTGGGAGCTACTCTCTCCCACTTTACCCACTCTCCAACTGGGCGGGGCTGTGGGCAATGGGCGTGGTTAAATGGAAGGGGCGGGTGGGGTTACGGCGAGTGGGCGTTGGAAACACGTTAAATGGGCGTGGTTGGGGTGAGAGTGAGTGGTTGGGGTGAGAGTGAGTGGGCGGGGTGAGAGTGAGTGGGCGGGGTTAGGGTGAGTGGGCGGGGTTAGGGTGAGTGGGCGGGATGAGACTGAGGGGCGGGGTGAGAGTGAGTGGGCGGGGTTAGGGTGAGTGGGCGGGGTATGGGTGAGTGGGCGGAGTAAGGGTGAGTGGGCGGAGTTAGGGTGAGTGGGCGGGGTTAGAGGCGAGGGCGGGGGTGAGAATGAGTGGGCGGGGTTACACGGCGAGGGCGGGGTCAGAGGCGAGGGCGGGGGTGAGAATGAGTGGGCGGGGTTACACGGCGAGGGCGGGGTGAGAGGCGAGGGCGGGGGTGAGAGTGAGTGGGCGGGGTTAGTCTGAGTGGGCGGGGTTACACGGCGAGGGCGGGGTCAGAGGCGAGGTCGGGAGTGAGAGTGAGTGGGCGGGGTTACACGGCGAGGGCGGGGTCAGTGCGGTCGGTGCCCTGTGCGCATGCTCGGAGCCGGCAGCCCGTCCCCCGGTGGCCGTGTTCGGTACCGGTTGCCCCTGCCGTGCCCTCCCCTCCCCGGGGCCGAGCGACGATCCGGTGGATCCCGGGAGTGAGTCACTGAGCCCGGGCCGCCCCACCATGAAGGACCGACTGGGAGACCTGCACGCGGTAAGTCAGCGCCCGGGGGCCCAGCCCGGGCGGGCTCCGGGACCCCCCCCCTCTCCCCCCGGGCTCCCGCCCCCCCGGGCCTCCCCTCCCCCCCCCCCGCGCCCCCTCCCGGAGCCGGTCACCGACTCTCCCCCGGGCCCCGCCTCCTCTCGGGCTGGGACCGTTATCCGGCGCCAGCGGCGGGAGACCCACCGTAAGTCCCCGGGGAGGGGGACACACACCCTCACACCCCCCCCCCCCTCACACACCCCCCCCTCACACACACCCTCACACACACACCCCCTCACACACACACCCCCCTCACACCCCCCCCTCACACCCCCCCCCTCACACACCCCCCCTCACACACACCCTCACACACACCATCACACACACACCCCCTCACACACACACCCCCCTCACACCCCCCCCTCACACCCCCCCCCCCTCACACACCCCCCCCTCACACCCCCCCCCTCACACACCCCCCCTCACACACCCCCCCTCACACACACCCTCACACACACCATCACACACACACCCCCTCACACACACACCCCCCTCACACACCCCCCCCCTCACACCCCCCCCTCACACACCCCCCCCTCACACACCCCCCCCTCACACACCCCCCCCTCACACACCCCCCCCACACACCCCCCCTCACACACACCCTCACACACACCATCACACACACACACCATCACACACACACCCCCTCACACACACCCCCCCTCACACACACCCCCCTCACACACACCCCCCCTCACACCCCCCCTCACACCCCCCCCACACCCCCCGTCACCCACCCCCGTCACTCACCCCCCCTCACACCCCCGTCACCCACCCCCCCACACCCCCCCGTCGCCCACCCCCCCCGTCGCCCACCCCCCCCGTCGCCCACCCCCCCCGTCGCCCACCCCCCCCGTCGCCCACCCCCCCCGTCGCCCACCCCCCCCGTCGCCCACCCCCCCCGTCGCCCACCCCCCCCGTCGCCCACCCCCCCCGTCGCCCACCCCCCCCGTCGCCCACCCCCCCCGTCGCCCACCCCCCCGTCGCCCACCCCCCCCGTCGCCCACCCCCCCCGTCGCCCACCCCCCCCGTCGCCCACCCCCCCCGTCGCCCACCCCCCCCGTCGCCCACCCCCCCCGTCGCCCACCCCCCCCGTCGCCCACCCCCCCCGTCGCCCACCCCCCCCGTCGCCCACCCCCCCCGTCGCCCACCCCCCCCGTCGCCCACCCCCCCCGTCGCCCACCCCCCCCCGTCGCCCACCCCCCCCCGTCGCCCACCCCCCCGTCGCCCACCCCCCCCGTCGCCCACCCCCCCCGTCGCCCACCCCCCCCGTCGCCCACCCCCCCCGTCGCCCACCCCCCCCGTCGCCCACCCCCCCCGTCGCCCACCCCCCCCGTCGCCCACCCCCCCCGTCGCCCACCCCCCCCGTCGCCCACCCCCCCCGTCGCCCACCCCCCCCGTCGCCCACCCCCCCCGTCGCCCACCCCCCCCGTCGCCCACCCCCCCCACACTCATCCCATCACCCACACCCCTCTCACCCCTCCTCTCATACACCCCCCCTCTCACACACCCCCTTCCCCCCCTCACACACCCCCCTTCCCCCCCTCACACACCCCACTCACACAATTCCCCTCCACACACCCCGTCACACACACCCCGTCGCACGCCCCCTCCCCGTCGCACGCCCCCCCAAACCCCCCCTCGCGTGCGCTACCCCCCACCCGCCTTCCTCTCCCCCTCCAACCCCCACACACATACCATTTGCTCATTCCTCACCCCCTCCAACGGCCGCACATCCACCTCCTGCTTCCTCCCATAATGCCCATCATGCACCCTCAGACCCATCCCCCCAACCTCACCTCCCCACCTCCTTCCACTCCCACAGCCTCATCCCTTTCCAACCACCCACCCACCCCACTTCCACACCCCCACCCTCTTCTGTGCCACTCCTTCTGTCACTCCTTCTGTCACTGTAAAATACTATCCCCTCTTCACAATATCCCTGCCCTTATCCAGACACTAATCCCCAGGCACCATCCCTACCCCAACCCCTCTCCTCCCGAGCACTTCACCCCCACCCTGTCTGGAGCTTTCATCCCACACTTTCTCACATTCAGGAGACTTCACCCCCACTACACAGAAAGTCTGCCCTCCCCCACTACAACCACCTCCTGCCCCTTACCCCCCCAAAAAAACATCTGCCCATGAAGCTGGGGGGATTCCCACAGGAAATCTCCTGCAATAGGCAATGATTGGTTTATAAGTCATCTGTTATCTTCAGGTCTGTCCATTGGGTTAGCAAGTTTTTGTTTGGTGTGTTGATCTTTCAGATGCTCAGTTTAGTAGTGGTTAACTTGGCATACTAATAGTCCGGAACTGGAGTAATAATTTTGAAATGGTAATCTGAATGATCTAGAGAATTGTAAAAATTAATGTCCAAGTTCTGGCACGCGGGCTGGTGGGTGTGTCTGTAGACCGTGTAGCAGTGAGCTGCGGATGGTGGAAACCAGGAACAAAAACAAATTGCTGAAAAGGCATCCCCAGAAAGAAATCAGCATGAACATTTCAGGTCGAGTGACCTTTCTTCAGAACTGATGTTGCTGAACCTGAAATGTTAACTTTGATTTCTGTCAGCATAAACTTTGTATTGGAGATTGGATCTGCTTCTAAATGTCTTTAAAACAGAAACAGATGTTTACTGCTGGGCACTTTGGGCAGTCTCAAATAAAAACAAAAATCGCTACACAAACTCGGTAGGTCTGGCGTTGTCTATGGTGATAGGAACAGAGTTTTGAGTCTAGTGTCATCCTCCCGTCTGGAGTCAAGGTGCCAGGTCAGAGCTTGTCCAGCATTTTGATTTAATTTCAGCTTTGTAGCAGTCTCAGTATTTTATGTTTTTAGTATGTACTGTGAAATCCCCTTGTTGGAAGCAGAGGAGACCACCCGTGCTGAACGATGCTCAGTTCAGATATTAACATTGTTTTGGAAAGGGGGTTTTACATGTGACATAGATAAATGTGGTTCTGTTCAATTAAGATTTTCTTTAAGATCAAGTCAGAAGTCACATAACACCAGGTTACAGTCCAAAAGGTTTATTTGAAATCTCAAGCTTTCGGAGCACTGCACCCTATCTGACTATGATCTGGTGTTGTGTGACTTTGAACATTGTCCACCCCAGTCCAATACTGGTACCCCCACAACACTTTAAGATAAATCAAGGTCAGAGTCTTTGTGAAAGAATGGCCTCACTGTGGTATTGCTCAGGAGACATGTGGCTGTGGACCCTGTAGTGTTAATTGAAAATTGTTTGTACTGTAATTTTTTTTGACAGGTGGGTAAACATTGAAGACAACTTGTTTCTTTTGTGTCGAAAGCTTAGAGACTGAAGGTTTTCAGGGTAGTTTGGAGATATTTGCCTGCTGTTGAAAGCAAGTTTAGTTTCTCTGAAAGAAGTTCAGGACCATGGAGGGAAAAGGCAGTGACTTCAAGAGAAAAGTTTAGTTTGTGCAGCTTCCAAAGCAAGAGAGTTTGATTAGAAATCTGTACGTTATTAGAAGCTGAGAAAGTTGAAGCTCTTAGCTTTGAGAGTATATATGTTTTTTAGAAACTCCACAGTTGAGAGGAAAGAAATTGGGGAGAAGGCTATAAATAAATAATTAAATAGAGTTGTTCTCTAAACTTTATGGTGCTGAAAAATAGGTTGAAAACATTGTTTTAAGATTTTTCTAAATGGTTTTCTACAGCTAACTGAGATTGTTTCTGTTTTCCTCTTGTGTGATAAAATATCTGTTAAAGAAACTCTATGGTCTTGTGTGACTCAAAAGAAAAATCTATCAATCCCGATTTCACTCTGAAATCTGACTTGTTCCACATCAGCTGGGATTAGCATAACCCAGAGTCAGACTGGTGGAGGTCCTGACACTGGGAGGTCAGGTAATAGCCGAAAGAGTTTGAGTTGTATAACACTTTTCATGACATCCACAAAAAGAAACTCAACAACCCGGAAATGGTAGTAAGGGTAAATTTTCCATCGTCCCAGAGGACTGCTGTCTCACGAGAGAGAAGACTGGTGGTGGTTTAACCGGAGGTCACCACACCTCTGGTGAAGGGCACGTCTGAGAAGGCAAAACCTCATGGTAACCTCAGCTGGTACACGGATTGAACCCACACTGTTATCGTTACTCTGCTTCACAAACTAGCTGTCCAGACAACTGAGCTTGATGAAACTTTTTAAACCAGTGCATAAGCAGCAAGCTTCTTCTTAACCACACTGCGGTTTTAAAGTTGTGACATTCAACCAGTTAAACCAACCTGCCTTTTCGTCACGTTCGATTTCTAACCACATGGCACAGCAGCACCATCAGATATGCAGTTTCATTGGGTATGACCAGCTGGAATGGGAGATTTCATTGACCTAGAAACATAGGCTATCTCTAACTTTAAGCATTCTGTCAATGTTGATTAAAAGTTTAATAGCTTCACATATGATTTCATCCTTAATGCAGCAGAATGAAGATTCCTTGGGATTATAATACTTAAGAATTGTGTTAAGAATCTGACTTAATGACGAATTGTTCAACAACAACAGATTGCATTGAATCAGCTCCTTGTGTAAGACATCTTGAAGTGCTTCCCAGGAAGGTTAACAGACAAAATTGGACCTCAAACGTGTGTTAAAGTACTATGTTTTAAGGAATGTCTTAAAGGGTCAAGGCATAGAGGGTTGGGAGGGGTTTCTAGGACTTGGGGACCAAGTAACTGAAGGCAGGAACAATAATGGTTGTAATAAAAATCAGATGAGCTCCACTCCAGAATCAGAAATGATAGAGTGCTCAGAGAAGATGTAAGACTGGAGGAGGACGCCAAGGAGGGATTTTAAACACAGATTGCAAGTTTGCAAGCAAGGTGTTACCAAACTGAGAACTAGTGTAGGTAAGCCAGCACATGGGCAAAAGGGGTTTGGTGCAGGTTTGGACTCAGGTAGCAGAGTATCAGTTAGATAAAGTTTATTTTATTCTATTCAGTGTTTCTGTCAGCTGTGGTATGTGCTATGGCATTCTTTTAATATGAACTGGAATGTGTTAACGCAGATAGGTGGTGTTAATTTTATTTTTGAAAGTACCTTTGTCAAATCTCTCATCCTAAACTGCTGCTGGCTGTCACTTCAACCATCATCAGTCGTGGTGAGTGAGTTAATGAGATTACGTGATCTCGCACAGTCTGTGTTCCAATTTCTCCAATTTAAATGACTTTAAATAATCATTTATTTTCTTCGCAAGACTTGAAGTAACTTGCATCGTCTCAGTACTTCACAATTAATTAATTATTTTTGAGAAAGAATGACTTTAATGTAGGAAACACAGCAGCCAACTTGCACCAAGGTTGAGTGAGGCTGATCTGTTGGTTTTCATCAAGACACCTGAGCGAATTCCCCTGCTCCTTTTCAAAATAGTGGCATCAAATTGCTAACTCCCCCCTGAGATGGAATATAAATGTTTCAATCCAAAAGATAATGCCTTTGACAGTGTAGCATCCCATCAGTCCTACACTGGGAGTATCAGTTTAGGATTGTTTGTACATGTCTGGAATGGCACTTGAACCCACTTTCTTCTGATTCTGAGGATAGTATTTATTACCTGGTGAGTTAATTCTGCCTGAATGATCCTTCCTTCAGGAATTACAGATAGCTTTGTTTTTGATTTCTTCCTTTGATGGGTCAAAGTATTCCTCAAGCAGCCTTAACTCAGGTTAACTGAAAAGTGAGATTGGGAAATCAGGCGAGGAGCTTAAATGGTATCCGCTTAGTTATAAGACCTACATCCTTTCAATATCCGCTGTGTTCTGTGTTTCTGGTTTTTTTTTGTATTTTCCTGATTTTAATCCCTCCACTGTTTGTGGCCATGCCTTCCGCTGTCTAGCCCTAAGCTTTGGAATTCTCTCCCTAAAGTGCTCTCCTCTCGAGACTTCTTTCAACCTATCTTTAACTTAGATTTTGCTCACCTTTTGGATTATCTCCTTATGTAGCTGTGTCAGATGGAAGTGTTTTTTTGTTGCTGCACCATTCAAATATTCTTCATCCTCTGATTCAGCTGAGAATGAGAATTTAGCACATTGTGGCCTGCTGTTGTGTGCAACTCTCTCCTTTGTTCTAACTGTATGCCAAGTGCAGAACACCCAGTACTGTTCAGAGTAACCGAGGTTGTAAAATCTGTGTGGCACTGTTCTGTGCTTGTTCTTTTATGTAAACACTCAGTATCAAATCCTAAGAAATACTTGACACCTCTTCACAGCATGTATCTTGCCCTTTCATTAGACTGATCTAGTTGAACTATAGAATTTTGCAGCATTCCTGACATATGTGCTATTATGAATGGTGAGCTGTTTGAACTTGGGTACAGCTTTGTTACTGACTTTGGATGAATTTGGTCCCCACGTTGTGCCGGCACTGGGTTTAATCTGTTCTACTGTTGATTCTCACTACAACTGCAAAACACTTTGGAAGAACATCAAGAAAAAACAAATGGGTGGGTGGGGGAAGTTGATAAGATATGGTGGCTTTCACATTCTTTAAACAACACAGCTGTATCACTTTCAGACCACGAAAACGGTTTGTACCTTGCCTGAATTTGTTTTTACTTAAAAAGAAACTCAAATTCTTGTTTTTTCACTCAGTGTGTTGGAACTGAGAGGAATACACCCTTCTGCCTTGGACTGTCATCAGAGGGAGAAGGGAATGATTTTGTTTTTAGTGTAGCGTCAAGGCGACAGGCAGAAAATTACATTTGACTGAAGCACTTTTTTTTCAATGAACCATCCAGATGACTTGATGGGATTGTTGTGTGTTGCTCTTCGCCCCCCCCCCCCGCCCGCTGTCATCAGCAAAAGTACCATCCTGGCCCTGCTGTTTTCTGTTCTGACAAAGGGTCACTGGACTGAAACCATTAACTCTGTTTCTTCCTCTACAAATGTTCCACGCCTTCTGAGTTTCTCTAGCACTTTGAGTTTCTGGTTTCCAGCCTCTGCAGTTACGATACAATACAACAACACTCAGGAACAGGGCCTTTGCCCACCAGCCTGCACTGATTATAAAAGTTGGTATGTTATGTTGCAGCTGTACAAAACTTCAGCTACACCACTTCTGGAGTATGGGCCAAAAGAATGTGGATGATTTGCAGAGGGGACAGAGGAGGTTTACGAGGATGTTGTCTGGTCTGGAGGGTTTTAGGTATGAGGAAAGATTGGATAAACTCTGGTCGTTTTCACTGGCAAAGTGCAGACTGAAAGGAGATGCAACCTAATAGAGGTCCATAAAATTCGGCAAGATCATGGACGTGAGGGCCCAGATTCAGGCTGAGTGGGGAAAGGTTTTTACCCAGAGATGGTAGAAGCAGCATGGCAACAGTGTTTAAGGCCTGTCTTGATAGACATGTGAACATGAGGCAAACAGAGAGCCAGATACAGCACATGGGCAGGAAATAGTGGGTCTAAATAAGGACAGGGAATCAGTTATTTGTTACATTGTTGAATGTGTGTCTGTGGTCTCCATCTCAAGCTGATGTCAAATTTGTTTTTTATCCGTCACAGTTAGCAAGGTCTTCATCTCAGTGTGGGATTATGTGGAGGCAACACAGGATCCCACTCTTATCATCTACAGGTGCTCCTTCAAATTGACTAAGAAATTTGGGGATTTTTCAGTTTCATGCACTTCATATCAAAATGTGCGAAAATCCAGCAGGGAGAGTAGTCGAACTGTAACCCCAAACTTCCTGGGTAAATCGGAAG
This sequence comes from Hemiscyllium ocellatum, assembly GCF_020745735.1. NCBI lineage: Eukaryota > Metazoa > Chordata > Chondrichthyes > Orectolobiformes > Hemiscylliidae > Hemiscyllium > Hemiscyllium ocellatum. The sequence continues at coordinate 2,977,104 of NC_083424.1, read as the reverse complement.
CAAATTTAGTACTTTATAAAAATGTAACTTTTAATTACTAAAATACAAGCACAAAAGATCTTTGAACAAATAGCTAGTTTTAGGAATTGGAAGATTATGGAATAGTTTGGATGTTTTTGGATGGAAAAGGATGCCATGCTGATTTATCAAGAACTGAAGTAAACAATGTTTTGTGTTGTAAGCCTCCAGATGTTTATCGAGTGGAAACTGACTTTGGAGATGACAGACAAAGCTTTCAAGGAGATAAGAGACACATTTGTGGTTCTTAATTACCTAAAGACGACATTTTGAAATGTCTTGGGTGGCCTTTATGCTAAGGTGGCACAGCACCCTTTTCTGGATTGAATTTTCTGCTTCACAGACTTGCGAGTCAATAGGGGAGATTCCCAGAAATTGAAATCCTTTTCTCTACAGAAGTTCATGGGAACTTGAGTTTCCAAATACCGATATTACTGGTTACCTCGTAAAATCTGGATAGATGGACTGAGACCAATATCCAAAGACTCAGACCTAGAATGAATGCAATCTCAACTGAAGTTTTACTATTAGGCTACAGCTTTTCACAATTCCATTTCATTGACAGGAAACCAAGCGGACTATGCAAAGTCTGTTTCCAGACACTTGGTCAGCAGTTTTCCTTTGTTGCCTTTTTGTTTAAAATATCACCTTTGCAGAAACTGTCTTTAGTTATTTATAGAGTTCATAGAGACATACAGCACAGAAACAGACCCTTCGGTCCAACTTATCCATGCCGACCACATATCCCAACCTAATCTAGGCCCATTTGTCAGCACTAGGCCCGTATCCCTCCAAACCCTTCCTATTCATATACCAATCCAAATGCCTCTTAAATGTTGCAATTGTACCAGCCTCCACCTCATCCTCTGACAGCTCATTCCATACACGTACCACCCTCTGTGTAAAAGATGCCCCTTAGGTCTCTTTTAAATCTTTCCCCTCTCACCCTAAACCTATGTCCTCTAGTTTTGGACTCCCCTACCAGAGGGAAAACAGTTTTGCTGTTCACCTTATCTGTACTCCTCATTAGTTTATAAACCTCTCTAAGGTCACTCCTCAGCCTCTGCTCCAGGGAAAATAGCCCCAGCCTATTCAACCTCTCCCTGTAGCTCAAATCCTCCAAACCTGGCAACATCCTTGTAAATCTTTTCTAAAGCCTTTCAAGTTTCACAACATCCTTCCAATAGGAAGGAGACCAGAATTGCACGCAATATTCCATTATTTGATGATTAGATTAGATTCCCTACAGTGTGGAAACAGGCCCTTCAGCCCAACAAGTCCACACCAATCTTCCAAAGAGCAGCTCACCCACACTCACTCTCCTACATTTACCCTTGCACCTAACACTATGGGCAATTTAGCATGGTCAGTTCACCTAATCTGCACATTTTTGACTGTGGGAGGAAACTGGAGCACCCGGAGGAAACCCACACAGACACGGAGAACGTGCAAACTCCACACAGCCAGTCGCTCAACGTGGGAATTGAACCCGGGTCTCTGGCGCTGAGGCAGCAGTGCTAACCACTGTGCCACCGTGCTTGTGTTTGGGATTGAAGACATTGTTTAATTCCAGATCACAGCTTAGATGTTAACTAGTGTTTGCCAGTTATTTTAAGAATAGATTTTGTTTCTGATCAATGGATTATGTTTGGAAAGTCTGATGAAATTCACTGTTAGGAGTTCAGACACAGAGTTCCTTAAAAGTTGTCACAGGTTGACAGGGCAATAAAGATGGTACATTTGCCGTCATTACTCATCCAGTGAGTATAAGCGTTGGGACATCGCATTGTGGTTGTAAAAGACATTAGTGAGACCACTTCTGGAATACTGTGTACATAGAACAATGCATCACAGAGCAGGCCCTTTGGCCCACGATGTTGTGCCGAACATTTGTCCTCGCTTAAGCACCTATCCATGTACCTATCCAATTTCCGCTTAAAGGTCACCAATGATTCTGACTCTGCCACTCCCACAGGCAGCGCATTCCATGCCCCCACCACTCTCTGGGTAAAGAACCTACCCCTGACATCCCCACTATACCTTCCACCCTTCACCTTAAATTTATGTCCCCTTGTAACACTCTGTGGTACCCGGGGAAAAAGTCTCTGACTGTCTACTCTATCTATTCCCCTGATCATCTTATAAACCTCTATCAAGTCACCTCTCGTCCTTCGCCGTTCCAATGAGAAAAGGCCTAGCACTCTCAACCTATCCTCGTACGACCTATTCTCCATTCCAGGCAACATCCTGGTAAATCTCCTCTGCACCCTCTCCAAAGCTTCCACATCTTTCCTAAAGTGAGGCGACCAGAACTGCACACAGTACTCCAAATGTGGCCTTACCAAGGTCCTGTACAGCTGCAACATCACCTCACGACTCTTGAATTCAATCCCTCTGCTAATGAACACTAATACACCATAGGCCGCCTTACAAGCTCTATCCACCTGAGTGGCAACTTTCAAAGAGCTATGAACATAGACCCCAAGATCCCTCTGTTCCTCCACCTTACTAAGAACCCTACCGTTAACCCTGTATTCCGCATTCTTATTTGTCTTTCCAAAATGGACAACCTCACACTTGACAGGGTTGAACTCCATCTGCCACTCCTCAGCCCAGCTTTGTATCATATCTAATTCCCTTTGCAGCCAACAACAGCCCTCCTCACTATCCACAACTCCACCAATCTTCGTATCGTCTGCAAATTTACTGACCGACCCTTCGACGCCCTCTTCCAAGTCATTTATAAAAATCATGAACAGCAGAGGACCCAGAACTGATCCCTGCAGAACTCCACTTGTAACTGGGCTCCAGGCTGAATATTTACCATCTACCACCACTGATGAAGGGCTTATGCCTGAAACCTCGAATTTCCTGTTCCTTGGATGCTGCCTGACCTGCTGCGCTTTTCCAGCAACACATTTTCAGCTCTGATCTCCAGCATCTGCAGACCTCACTTTCTCCATCTACCACCACTCTCTGACTTCGACAGGTTAGCCAGTTCTCTATCCAACTGGCCAAATTCCCCACTATCCCATGCCTCCTGACTTTCCGCATAAGCGTACCATGGGGAAACCTTATCAAATGCCTTACTAAAATTCATGTACACTACATCCACAGCTCTACCCTCATCCACATGCTTGGTCACTTCCTCAAATAATTCAATAAGACTTGTAAGGCAAGACCTACCCCTCTTCCTACCTATGTCGTTGGTGCCAATGTGCACCACGACTTCTGGCTGTACACCCTCCCCCTTAAAGATTCTGAAGACACGGTCCGAGACGTCTCAGACCCTGGCACCCGGGAGGCAACAAACCATCCAAGAGTCTCGTCCATGTCCACAGAACCGCCTGTCTGTCCCTCTAACTATAGAGTCTCCTATAACTAGCGTTCTCCTCCTCTCCCCCTTTCCCATCTGAGCCTCAGAGCCGGACCTCGTGCCAGAGACCCGGTGACTGCAGCTTACCCCTGTTAGGCTGTCCCCCCCCCCCCCCCCACCCAACAACAGTGTCCAAAGCGGTATACTTATTGTTGAGGGGAACGACCACAGGGGATCCCTGCACTGCCTGCTTCCTCCCTGTACATTCTGGTTGTCCTGCTATAGGAAGGATATTATTAAATTAGAGATGATGCAGAGAAGATTTACAAGGATATGACCAGAACTGGAGAGGTGGGATAGGCTGGGATCTTTCTCATTGGATGTTCTGAGGAAGGGTCACCTGATGCAAAACGTTAACTTTGATTTCTGTTCATAGATACTGCCAGACCTGCTGAGCTTTTCCAGCAACTTCTATTTTTGTACCTCTTTCACTGGAGCATAAGACGATGAGGCGTAATCTTAGAGGTTTATAAAATCACGAAGGACGTAGATAAGATGAATGGCAAAGGTCTCTTCCATGGGATAGGGTAGTTCCAAACTGGAGGATATAATTTTAAGATGAGAAGAGAAAGAGTTAAAAGGGACCTGAGGGGCAACATTTTCCACACAGGGTGGTGCATGTATGGAATGAGCTGTCAGAGGAAGTGGTAGATGCAGGTACAGTTTCAACGTTTAAGAGACATTTTACCTGATACATGAAGAGGAAAGGTTTAGAGGGATATGGGCCAAACGCTGGTAGATGGGACTCGTTTAGTTTGGAAAGCTTGGTTAGCATGGATGAGTTGGACCGAAGGTCTGTTCCCTTGCTGTATGACTCAAGTTGTACATAAAGAAAGCGATTAGCCATTTGTGAGAGAGCGCCAACATGATTGGTGGGACTGGGGAAATCCTGGGGCTTGATTATCAGCATATTCCTTCTGGCACAGCTACTGTGGTAAGAAAATGGGAAACCTGTTTTTATTTACAAGCCATCTTTGGAATTACTCCAAGGTGTGCAGTTGCGAAAAAAACCCACAGATGTTTTATTTTCCAGCTCAGCCTCTGTGGAGCTGGGTCACACACAGGAATACTTAACGATGGCCCACAACCTCTCCGATAAACATAGAACACATGATGGCATCCATCAAGGTTAAAACAAAGCAGAGAGGATTAAACATCCTAGAGTGAGAGGTGGTAGTGAAAGGAATATTTGAAGTTTACTGGAAAATTTAGTTAGAAGGAATGAAACTCACTTATACAAATCAGGGAAGTGAAATGGAGAGGGGCCAAATTTTAAAAAATCAAACATTCTAAATGATTTTGAGTTTAGAATTGCTTTATTGAGCAGCTGGTTGGAAAGAGATGATGGAGCCACCAAGTGATGCAGCAAGAAGAGACCATCACAGGAGATTGCAAATTGACCCCCCACCCCCCGCTCTTTCCTTGCATTTTAATTTCCGATTCTAACCAGTTTGCTCTAAGTTCCTGTTGAAGCTGCTCCCTTTCAGGAAGTACCTTTCAGATCATCATAACAGTGTAAATTCCGTTTCCCATCATCCTACCTCCTGTAGTTTGCTAATTTCTTTAAATGTGTGTCTCTTGTTACTTACTATCCTTTCCTCCACTCGAAACAGTTTCTCCTTATTTACTCTACCAAAATCCTTCATTATGTTGAATGTCTTAGTCTAATTATCTTTTTAACTTGCACTTTCACACTGAACAGCAACTCTGACATCTTCAGTCAGTGACAGTTTGAAAAGTCACTGAGGATAATATTTAAATGACTTGGCTAGTGGGAAACTTTCTGGGTCTCTTAACTCCTTGATTTTTATTTTCCACAATGTCTGTCCTGCTTTTCAGTTAGACTTCAAGGTGAGGAATTGCCTCCTTAACCTCCTCCATCACAGAGTGCCTTGTTCCACCTCTGTAGCATCATTAATCACCCTCCACTCCTGCCCCAGTCTATCTGCTGCTGAGTCTCTGCTGACACTTCTATTATCTACAGACCGAAGCATTCTGACGCTCTCCTGGTTGGCTTTACTTCGGGTGAGGGATGGAGAATTGCATTGCTCATATCCTAACCCCAAACTTCCTCATCCAACCCCACCCCCACCTACGCACCCTGCCACCTTGAAATTCAAATTTGTGTTGATACTCCTCACCCTTCCCGACCAACAGCAGCTCATCTGTATACTGTCGATGCATTAAAGTGTGCAGAAGAGTCTCTCTGCTTTTTGTGGGAGCTTTATTAAAGTTTTCACAATGTATTTGTTCTTTCGCACTGTGTGTTTGTGAATTAGAGCCAAACTGGTCCAATTGGGAGAGTACATCCTGCTACACAATTGTGGGACATGACTGCACAGGAAGGGGATGGTTCACACACACGCACACACACTCCATGTACTCACCATCATGACATTGGGAGGGATCTGGAAACTAAGGGTCACACTTGTACAAATCAGAACAACGATAAAATGACCCAGAATCTGAAAGGCGATGAAGAATCTGGCTTGCTGATTCTGGAATTGAGTCTAGTTGCATCACAAAACTTCAGTAAAACAGTGTTTTTTTATTCTTTCATGGAAATGGATGTCATTGGTTAGGTCAGCATTTACTGCAAATCTCTCGTTATTGATCCTTGGGAAGATGGTCCTGAGCTGCCGCCTGTTCCACTGAAGTCCGTGTGCTGGAGAGAAAGCCATGGCGCTATCTGGGGGAGAGTCCCAGCATTTTGACCCAGTGATAAGTTGCAGTTGGTGGTGGCTTTGTGTGTCTCCTGCTGTTGTCCTTCTAGGTGCTGGACGTCACACGTTCAGAAGGAACCTTGGTGAGTTGCTGCTGTGCATCTTGTGGATGGTACATGCAGCTCCTATTGTGCACCGGGGCTGAAAGGAGTGAAGGTATAAGTTAGTGAATAGGGTGTCCATCAAGTGGGCTGCTTCCTCCTTATGTTTCAACTGCACCCATCACACTCCAACTTGTGCCTTTGTAGATGGTGGACTTTGGGAAGTCAGAATTTCCAGATTCTGACCAGCTCTTATAGTCAAACTGCTTGTGTGGCTGGTCTAGCTGAGCTTCTGGTCAATGCTGGTGATTGGCTGTTAATTGTGGAGTACTCACCAAAGGCAATACAATTTAATTGGCAAAGGGAGACTGATCTTGTTGGTGATGGTCACTGTCTGGGACAAAAGGCAAAATTTTACGCACACACTCTGAAGTGTGTGTGTATATATACACACTGCAGTCTGGGTACCATGCTGTTGTGTGCAGAACCATCGAGCTGTGTTGATTTTGTCTGAATAAAAAGGTGAATACGTTACAGATGTTGTCTGTCAGTATATGGGCTGTGGGTAGATAAAGTCTTCAGTATTTATAACAGGAGCGTATGGCATTATTGCAATGAATTAAGAATAGCATGCCAGAGGTGATGAATATCATGAGGTTGTTGGTTTAAATGTTGGTTTCTGTGGTGCATTGGTAATGCAGATATGACAGGCAACTATAACCCAGAGAGCCGAACACAAATACTTGAGCTAAAATTTCACTGCAACAGCTGAGGAATTTAAATTTAGTTAATTAAATCTGCAATAAAAGCTGCATTGGGAATGGTGATCGTTGAGGTTCTCATTGTTTTAAGAATTTGGTTCACTTTAGGAAAGAAAACTTGCTGTTGTCTGATCAAGCCTAATGTGTAACTCCTAACTCCCACAAACAGGTTTGACTCTTTCCCACCTGAAGTGACCCAGCAACCAGTCAGTTATACTCAAGACCAAGGCTCATCGTTACCCCAAGCAGTTAGGGATGGATAATAAACATTGGCCTTGCCAGAGCTGCCCCCACACAGAATTAATAAATCAAACCTTACTCCGTGCTCTTGACCTCTCTCTCTCTTTCTGAAAGTGACAACTCAAAATGTATTTATCATGAAATCCTTATTTGCAGAAACGAGTTCAGCAACTGAAAAGTTTGAAAGTGAGTCAGTTAGTGAGGGATAAAGCAATAGCAGTGCAATGTTAAGTGGAAATAATAGGTTTTAAGTCCCAATGAAGTAAATTCAGTGCATTAATGGAAATAGATTGAAGATTAACTGAGCTCAGTAAACCATGCAGGCTACAGAAATAATCAAGAAACAAAATTAATATTCTGTGTTACTGAAATGTGTTCCTTGGATTTTTAATTGATAATTGTTGGTTTTTTTATCCATCTCTAGTACAAAGAAAACTATGATGATGAAGTCACTATTACTGTGGAAAAGGAGCAGTTTATGGATGAATTCTTCCATCAGGTAGGACATTGAAACTGGATCGATGGGGCGGGCACATCGGGGTGAGTTTTATTTAACTATTTGGCGCCATTACAACTACTAATGTTTGGCAAACATTCAATGTTGTATGTTTCCTGTTGTCATTGTTCCTTTCCTCCTGAAGTGTCAAGTGCATTAGCGCTGCTCTGTACTGATGCTGTTATAAAAATATCTGGCACCCACCAGTTTATCATTTCCCTGTCTTGCTGAGGACGAGCTCCCTGTACGTGGCTTGTCTTTTCAACCCTTCACAGTTTGTGTCCAGACTCACTGACTGAGGACCACCACATCATTATGTGCACTGGGCTGCAGGCAGAGAGTGATCAAAGCTTGACCCATTCTGCATCACTTGCAATAGTGCTATCGAAGTGTGGCTTATTATAAACAGGGCTCTCTGAACAGCAGACATGTTGGGTATAAACATGAGACTGTACGGTGAAATTTTGTGATCGAGTTGTTTGGGCATTGTATGTTAAACTGGTGAACCGGCTATGCAAATGCAACTTGTAACTACAGAAAAGATTTCCTTCTAGGTTGAGGAAATCCGAGGATACATTGACCAGATTGCGGAAAATGTGGAAGAGGTGAAGAAGAAACACAGCGTCATCCTATCCGCACCGAACCCCGAAGGGAGTAAGTAACGGCTTGGAAAAAAATTCAAATTGCAGCTGTGTAAATCTGTGTTATGCAGATGTTCTATTTGTTGTTTGATATCAGTGACATGTGGGTTGGAATTTGCAATAATGAAAATCCATTTGGAATTTAACCAGCTCGTACTCTTAGTTCAGGAAATGGATGCTGAGCCTTATAGATTCCTGATGGGCGCTGTAATAAACAGGAAATTACATTTGTTAGGAAGTGGCTGCATTATAGCCAAGATTTTTCTGTAAATTGCTGAAAACCACTCGGTATAAGAAGCATACTCGAGAGCAGGGACTAAAGCAGCCTTGGCATTTGGACTTATGTTTGCTCTCGTGCTTTAGTATCAATGCTGATGACAGTGATGCAGCTGCTTTAATTGGATTTCAAGGAATTTCTGATCCTAAGCTTCAAAATTTCCTGAACTTCAGGCAGGCTGAGGTTAAATTCAGTCAATATGATGAGCTAGTTTGTAATGGCTTCTGACCACCATACAATATAGGAGCAAAATTAGGCCATTCAGCCCATTAAGTCTGCTCCACCAGTCGATCTTGCTAATTAAGTTTCTCAACCCCATTCTCCTGCCTTCTGCCTGTAACCCTTGGTCAAGATACTGATCAAGAATCTATCTATTTCTGTCTTAAATACACTAAATGACTTGGCCTCCCTTTGGCACCAACTGCTATCCTGAAAAAGATGCCTTTATCCCTACTCTGTACCTTCTACCAGTTCAGCTAATCCTCTATCCATGCTAGTTCCTTCCCCCTAAAACCATGGGCTCTTATCTTATTTAGCAAGCTCCTGTGTAGCATCTTATCAAAGGCATTGTGGAAATACAAACAGAGCGTGTCCACTGGGTCTCCTTTGTCAAACTTGCTCCTTACCACCTCAAGGAAATCTAACAGCTATGTCAGGCGTCACCTCCCTTTGATGAATTTGTGCTGACTCAGTCCTATTTTACCAAGTGCTTCAAAGTAATCCACAAGCTCAACCTTAAATAATGAAAATTAAAAACTTACCAACCACCAAGGTCAGGATAACTGGCCTATAATTTCTCATCTTCTGCCTCATTCCTTTCTTAGAGGGGTGTTACACTGGCTTATGCCTGAAACGTCGAATCTCCTGTTCCTTGGATGCTGCCTGACCTGCGCTTTCTCAGCAACACATTTTCAGCTCTATTATATTACTAGCGAGCTCACTCTCACCTTTCATTTTCTCCCCTCTAATTGTTTTTTTACATTATCCTCCACTAGTTTATAAATGCTTCCCAATCCAGTGGCTTCGCATTAATCTTCACCACACAGTTTGCTTTTTCTTGCACATTTTTCCTGTCGCTGACTGCCCTAGTCAGCCATATTTGCCTTGACTTCCCCTCAGCATGTTTGTATGTTCTTTAGGATGAGTTTCTGCTATGCCTCCTGAATTAACCCCAGAAATTCTTGATATTGCTGCTCTACAATTTTCCCTTACGATCAATTTTGGCCAGCTCCTCCCTCATGTCTTTGTATTACCTTTCCTTAATTGTAATACCGTTGCATCTGATTCAAGCATCTCCTTCTCACACTGTGAGATGAATTCCCTCATATTATGGTCACTGCTCCCAGGGGTTCCTTCATCTTAATCAAGTCTGCCTCATTACACGTTCTCCAAATCCAGGGTTGCCTGTTCCCTAATGGGCTCTGCCAAAAGCTGCACAAAAAAAACCATCTTGTGGACATTCCACAAATTTGCTTTAGAATGTTGAGCAGGGAACGGTACAATGCAGAAACAGGCCCTTTGGCCCATGATGCTGTGCCAAACATGACGCCAAATTTTCTTGAGATCCACGACCAACCTGATTTCCTCATTCTATGTGCACATCAAATTCCCCTAAGATTGTTGTAATTTTGCCTTTCTGACATGCCTTTTCTAACTCCTCATTTATTTTCTGCCCCACATCTTGACTACTGCTAGGAGGCCTGTACATGACTCCCATTAAGGTCATCTTCCTTTCCTGGTTCCTCAACTCTTCACTTACACCCTTCGAACCGATGTCACTTCTTGCCAGTGACTTCAGTTTAATCCCTTCCTAACAAGGCAACCCGTGCCCATCTGCCAGTCATAGAGATGTACAGCATGGAAACAGACCCTCCGGTCCAACCCGTCCATGCCGACCAGATACCCCAACCCAATCTAGTCCCACCTGCCAGCACCCGGCCCATATCCCTCCAAACCCTTCCTATTCATATACCCATCCAAATGCCTCTTAAATGTTGCAATTGTACCAGCCTCCACCACATCCTCTGGCAGCTCATTCCACACACGTACCACCCTCTGCGTGAAAAAGTTGCCCTTTAGGTCTCTTTTATATCTTTCCCCTCTCAACCTAAACCTATGCCCTCTAGTTCTGCACTCCCCAACCCCAGGGAACAGACTTTGTCTATTTATCCTATCCATGCCCCTCATAATTTTATAAACCTCTATAAGGTCACCTCTCAGCCTCCGAAGCTCCAGGGAAAACAGCCCCAGCCTGTTCACCCTCTCCCTGTAGCTCAGATCCTCCAACCCTGGCAACATCCTTGTAAATATTTTCTGAACCCTTTCAAGTTTCACAACATCTTTCCGATAGGAAGGAGACCAGAATTGCATGCAATATTTCAACAGTGGCCTAACCAATGTCCTGTACAGCCACAACATAACCTCCCAACTCCTGTACTCAATACTCTGACCAATAAAGGAAAGCATACCAAACACCTTCTTCACGATCCTATCTACCTGCGACTCCACTTTCAAGGAGCTATGAACCTGCACTCCAAGGTCTCGTTGTTCAGCAACACTCCCTAGGACCTTACCATTAAGTGTATGAGTCCTGCTAGGATTTACTTTCCCAAAATGCAGCACCTCACTTTTATCTGAATTAAACTCCATCTGCCACTTCTCAGCCCATTGGCTCATCTGGTCCTGATCCTGTTGTAATCTGAGGTAACCCTCTTCGCTGTCCATGACACCTCCAGTTTTGGTGTCATCTGCAAACTTACTAACTGTACCTCTTATGCTCACATCCAAATCATTTATGTAAATGACAAAAAGTAGAGGGCCGAACAGACCCCACTCTCAGCCACACCGGGAGCAAGAATCTCAAATGTGTTCGACAAGTTCAAAGGCTGAGCCTCCTTCAGCACTACCCCCTGGATCCCTTGACCTGCCTCACTGATGGTCAGATCCTCCTGTCTCTGACCACTGACTGAATTTGAGCTAATGTTAATGGGGTGTGCCTGCCTCCTAAAACACAGCATCCTGGTAACTCTTCCCTCCCCTCACTGATGTCAGTGATTGTAGCTCAACCTCGAGCTCAGTAACTCTGAGCCAGAGTTCCTGAAGCAACCAACTCTTGCTACAGATGTGGTCACTATGAACTACAATGGAACCCAGTACCTCCCATATCATGCAGACACAACACATTACCTGGCCCTGTATCTCTCTTTTCTTCGTTCATTCTTAAATTTCCTACTGGTCACTTAGTTTGTAATCTGTAAATATTTTCATATTTACTGTCAATCTGAAGTTAAGATTAGATTACTTACAGTGTGGAAACAGGCCCTTCGGCCCAACAAGTCCACACCGACCCGCCGAAGCGCAACCCACCCATACCCCTACATTTACCCCTTACCTAACACTACGGGCAATTTAGCATGGCTGTTTCACCTGACCCGCGCATCTTTGTGACTGTGGGAGGAAACCGGAGCACCCGGAGGAAACCCACGCAGACACGGGGAGAATGTGCAAACTCCACACAGTCAGTCGCCTGAGGCGGGAATTGAACCCAGGTCCCTGGCGCTGTGAGGCAGCAGTGCTAACCACTGTGCCACCGTGCTTAACCTGAAAGTAACAGATAAATTTGGAGTTGTTACCATCCAATGAACTTGTGTTTTTCCTGTGATGTCACTGTTTGGTTTGTGCTGTGATTGCCAGAAGAGTGACATTATTGTCAACTGGGAGCTTTGAGTATATCAGAACCTCGTCTGGCTCACGGTCGTGGCTAGAATAATGGGGAATGAATGTTGTGTATGGGGTCTTTGTACTGGTCTTTACAGAGTGTGAGTTCAAGTTAGGAGAGTAAAAGATGCAAATAACTCTTGTCAGTTTATTGAAATTTCAGATTGTGAACAGAACCTCCTTATAGCTTACTTAGTTTATTTAAGCCACACTTCTAAATATAAGCTGTTAGAGTACTTGATCACATTGGTGTAGAGCTTTACGGTTGAAGAGTTTTCTGCCAACTATGCAATTTGATGCAGCAGCCAGTTATCGTGCTAGAATTGGTTTGAGCTCTGCTAGCTAATTTTATATAAAAGTTAAATATTAACATTTTGTGGTGAAATCATGCATTTACTTTATGGTCAGTTGAGGAGCTGAGGTTTTGTCGAGTAATTCATTTTCCTGACTGCTAAACTAGGTTTGTATTCCTTCAAAGTCAGGTGATGAAGGGCCAACTCCTGGAGCTGTTTCATATATTTAAACACTTAGGGTCAATATAGATAAACTATTTCCTCTGAAAATGGGAGCCTTGAGGCAGGGGAAAGAAGCTTCACTTTTGAGCCAGGCAGATTAGGTCGGGGTGATATCAGGGAGCACTTCACACACACAGGAATGGAAATGTGGAATGCTGTTCCTCAATAAGGCTGAGGAACAACTGAAAATTTCAAATCTGGGCGTGATTGACTTTTGTTGGTTGAGGGATGGAGCTAAAGATAGTCAAATGCAGTTGTGAATCAGATCACCTCTGATCTGAATGAATAGTGGAATGGCATAAAGGCTGAATGGCCTGTGTGGGTGTGTATCTGAGTCTGTGTGTGTGGTGAGTGTTAACGTTGAATCTGCCTGCATGGTCAAACATGGGATGGCTGGCACTATGTCAGATTCTTTCTCCTTATTAGTCAGGAAACTGAGAGAATCATCCAGTGATAGAGTTGGATATGTCCCCATTTGTCACTTGCACACTTCCCCTCACCTTCATCTGTTTTGTTTAATTCTTTTTCTCTCCCTCGCCCATCTGTTCATGTTTAATCTCCTTTCCTTTCCTTCTCTTGTCTCTCCCCACCCCTGCACCAAAACACACCTGCACAGACACTGTTCAATGAGAGATTTCTGGAGATGATTGGCCTCGGAGACTATGAAGAGAATGCAGTGTTGGATGATCGATTGTGGTTTTCCTAATGGCAGAACAGGCTTGCTGGGACTGAAAAGCCTACTGTACGTTCTCCTCACTTTCTCTCCTCCTCTCCCATTTGTGGTCTTTGTCGACCTCTTTCTCTCCCCTCCCTTCCCCCCCCCCCCTCAATGCTGGTGAAATTTGCTCATTCTGGGTAAAGTTGAATACGGAAGCACACTGAGGATAGGAAGTTCCACTCTGCTATTGTGTAGCAATGAACACAGAGCCATTGTTACTGGACATGAACACATTTCCCTCCTGACTGGACAATTTAGTTGAGTTTTTGTCACTTTGAAGAAACAAAATAAAGTTTTGTATTACTCCAGATTCCTGTCAGAACTTCAGGAAGTTGAATACTTTGTGTAATCATTCTCATAGGAAATGCAACAGCCAGTTTCCACAGAGAAAGCCAAACTGCCCTTGACTCAGCATGTCTGCAGTAAAACAAGGTCTGGATTGTTTTTCAGTGTGAAGTGGGAATGAGCCACGATATCATGAGATGGTAAAAAGGTCCATTGGATTTTCTAGTGTTTGCTCTGCCCAGCTGATCAGACGTTCCTCGGCCAATCCATCCTTTCCACCTTTTGGTAAAGTGATTGGGTATGGTTGATATGTTTTGTTGAGCACGCAAAAGGCAGTCTGATCAGCTTTGGAGAAATGATTGTAATAGTTTTTAATCTGTTGATTATAGGCATAAGGTAATGATTTGAGTTTGATAATGACGACAGGAGTATGGAATGTCCTCCCATAAAAAGCAGTAACTGTTCATTCAATTAATAACTCAAATGCTTAGCTTCAGGTCAGCCATGATTCCGCTGATGGAGCTCAGGGATGAGGGGCTGAGTGGCCTTCATTTGTTCCATTGTAACTTCTGTGATTTTACAACTCAGATGAGGAAACATTTCTTCACTCAAAGGGCTGTCAATCTGTGAATTTCGCTGTAGGTACTGGACACGATCTGTTCCAGAAAGCGATTGATGCCTTTAATACCTAAAGAATCAGGGTTATGGAGAGAAAGTGGGCAGTAGGACATTGCTAGACAGTCAGCAATGATGGTATTGAATGGGGAAGCAGGGCTGAATGGTGTACTGCTGCTTCAAATTTCTATGTTTCAGTGTGAAGGTTTGATCATAACATGGGAACACGAGGAGCTTCCCAGGCCCCTCAAACCTGTTCTACCATGTATCATTGTTGATTCTTAACTTGAAGTCCACTTTCCCAGATTATCCCCATTGTCCATGATTCTTTTCATGTCCCAAGATCAATCTTTCACGCATATACCTGATATGTGCATGATATCAACATGCTGCTGTAATATTGTGCACACCAGCACTGCAGTTGCTGTAGCACAGAACTGTATTGAATTTAACAGCTGAATGTTTTGCCTTTGTATCCAGGGAGCAGTGCTTGTGTGCTTATCTTTGTCCCTGAATTGGTGAATCTGCAGCTGACATCTGATTGTGTAGAGAGTCTGGCTGCCAGAGAATGCTGATTATGTGCAAGGATATCACAACTGTAGGGGAGTATGTTCGACAGTGGTGTCGCAACACAAAGGTTTATCTCTTCCTCATTTTGAAACCATCTTTAGCTACACTCGAAATCTTCAAATACTCTGTGAGACCAGGAAGTCGTGTGACTGGTCCAAAATAACCCTTTCTTGTTTTATTGTGGTTTCAACAATATTTCAGCTGTTTTAGTTCCTGGAAGCATTGGTTGTGTAATGAAGCCATTTTGAAATTTAGTCATTGAATTTTCACATTGGTCTTGTAAGGGCTGTTGTGCAGTGGCAGTGCCCTGTTATTGAACCAGGAAGTCCAAGTTCAAATCCCACCTACTCCAGGCATGTGTTATAACATTTCTCAGCAGGCTGATTTAAACACATCTTTATATTTTAGTGTAAAACTTCCCAAAGTGGGAGTGTGAGCAGAAACTTTGGAGTCATGAATTCTGTTACCACTCTGGTCTCCTTTGGGCACTGACCATGTTTTAACCATTCTACTCCCCCTCTAACGAGTTCCTGCTCTCTCAGGTCCCCACGATTTGTGAACATTTTCAGGTGTCAGAATGGAGTCACTGGGGCGAGGAGGAAGCGTGAAGCTAGGGCCTACCTCTGACACTCTCCCTGTGTGCCCAGTCAACATGAAGGGGCATCAGAGCCACCATGATTCAAGCTTTCCCCTCTCTCATTATTTTTGTTAGTGTTATTGGTGGAGGAAATGTGAAGTGGTTCACTTCAGTCAGAAGAACAAAGAGATAACACTAAATGGTGTAATTTTAAAAGTGTTGCAGGAACAGAACTTGAGGCCATTGTTTAAAATAAGGGTCTTTTTTTAAATCTCTCTTCCTCATGGAGGAATGTCTAAATGTTTTTAAGGCTGGGGTAGGTACATTCTTGAGAAGCAAGGAGATGCCAGGTTATAATGAGTGGATGGGAATTTGTAGCAATCAAATCAGCCTGATCTTATTGAATGGCAGAGCTGGCTAAGGGTCTGAGTGACCTATCTGTGCTGCTTTTTGTATGTTCAGTTGTCTGTGTGAGTCTTTGAAGGTCCTTGAATAGGTACAAAGGTTTCTAGCTTTATAAATTGGAACATAGCATGAAATAGCTTAGCTCAGGTATTGTGTTCAAACCTCCGCATCCCTTTAGGATGCCAAGTTTTTAGAGAGAGTGCAGAAGTGATTACCCAAAATGATAACATCTGAGGGACTTCAGTCACAGACAAGCAACCTCGTCACAGGTCTGGTTACCAATGTTTGGACAGGATGGGGTTTCAACCCACACCTCCTGATATAGAAGAAGGAACACTATCATTGCCCCACAGGAGCTCCCAAGAGGATTCAGTGATATGGAGAGACTAAATGAGCTGAAAGTTAAGGAAAGATTTAATCAAGAGCTGTTTAACATTATATGGGATTCTGGTTGGGTCTCTGAGAAGTTGGTTCCATTGGCAGGGGACTTATTAACCTCAGGACAGAGATTGAAGGTGATGGATGAAAGAATGAGGGTCTTACACGTTGAGTTAAGATTTGAAATGTCTGACCTGAAAACCCAGGGGAAGCAGGTTGAACAGTGTTCTCAAGGGAATTGAATATATTCTTGAGATGGGACAATTTTCTTTGAGAAACCAACATGAAAGGGTTGACTTTAAAATGATAATGCACGTCATTGATGTGCACTGTTTCTGGTTATTATTTCTTAAACAGGCGTGAGAGATATAAATTTCTTTCACAAGTCGAAGGATATTCTGTTAGATGAGGAACCTTTCCCATGTAAAGTTAAATGTCCCACTGTGCTGTGAAAGTGTGATTACATACCCCCGTTTAAGGCCAGCTGTTCCACTTCCTGCACCTTGTTGAGACCAGGCACGGGGCAGGTGGTCATCACCCTCCCAAAGCAAATGGGAGGAAATAGGGAAATGATTGACACCTGAGGAGTTTGTTCATTAGCTGGGCATCTTGGTTATTATTAATAATTTGATTAACAAACTCTTATTCTGCTGTCAGCCTTTAAAGCTGCAGTTTGGTTCGGTGAAGGTGCAAGTGATCACCTGATTGGAACATGTTTAAAGCTTTAAAGCTCATGATCAATGACTAGGTTTTGTTGTAACTTGTCAAAAGCTGTAATATTGGGCATATGTTGATGTGTATTTATCGCTACCTGAGCTGCAGAAACTGATCAAAATCAGGGATGTGTTGTGATGACACTTTGCTGACAATCATTGTGGATTCAGCACAGTTGGTTCCATTCATCCAGATGGAATCAGCAATTTCTCGATGTACTCCTCGATGCTGAGCTGGAAAGCTATCAGCTTTCTAAGTTGTGGCCAAATGCGCTTTGCCTGCTCTGCTGCTCATATTGCACTCTGAGTCATATTCAGCAGGGTTCTGTCAAACCCTGAGACCCATTTTAAACCCATCCAGCAATTTGATCACAGCACATGTAAGTGAACACGGCAGCTAAGTATGAAATTAGTGCTTGATTAATGTGAGAATGTCTTATTCATGTTTTTGGAATTTCTGTGGTCATGCAGAAATAAAATTTCTGTTTGAGTTTGCTTTCTCAATCCATACTGCCCTTGCCCAACACTGACGAGAATACGTCCAGTGTGACCTGGAAAAGAGTGAGATAAACCACATTGAGTCGGCAAGCAAGCTGAAGGGTTACCCTTTTAATGGCAGCACCCTGGAAAGTACTGAAGATGAGAAGGGTCTTGGTCCTCCTATTCACAAATCTGAGTTTAGTAGGGCAGGGAGATAAGGTGGTTAAGGCATTCAGGGTACTTGTCTTTATTGGCCTAGAGGAGTGGGGCAGTTATACTGGAACTGTGTAAAATGCTAATCAGACGACATCTGGAGTACAGTTATGTTCACATTGTCAGAAGAGTATGATTCATTAGAGAGAGTGCAGAGGAGATTTACCAGGCTGGAGGGTCTGAGTTCTGAGGATGGATTGGACAATCAGGAGCTGTTTTGCTCAGGGTAGCAAAGGCTGAAGGGAGCATGCTGAAAATGTGTTGCTGGAAAAGCGCAGCGGAGCAGGAGAATCGACGTTTCAGGCATGAGCCCTTCTCCTCCTGAAGAAGGGCTCATGCCTGAAACGTCAATTCCCCTGCTCCTTGGATGCTGCCTGACCTGCTGCGCTTTTCCAGCAATACATTTTCAGCTCAGATCTCCAGCATCTGCAGTCCTCACTTTCCCCTGAAGGGAGCATGAGCAAGTATATAATTGAGGGGCACCGTTAGGCACTTTCCGATTATTTTTATCATCTAGAGCAATCCATCTCATCTCCCCCTTCAAACATTTAGCTGGTATTGTTTAGAAGTTACTGTTTATTCCTTATTTAACAGTTATGTTGAACAGTGTCTGGACTGAACCTGATGTTGTGCAGTACAACATGATCTTCTAGACACTGTTGGTACATTATTTACTCACTTTACTGAGTCAGTGCCAAGATATTTTATGGTTTCTTGAGTCATAAGATTAAAATTGGTATGTCACATTACCATTCAAGGAGCCTATGTCACCAGACGCAAAGTAATCTTCAGTGTCATGTCTGCAACTTGGAGCATCTACGCTACCATCTTGTAATAGAATTTTCCTGTTAAAAATGTGGTGATTCCACATTTGCATGCACTGGGTAGCTTGAGAAAACTTATCAATTTCCATCTGACATCTTTCTCGTGCTGTATTTGCACAAACTCAAAATTCCAATTTCAGAATAAGTTTTTTTTTTAAAACTTCAGCATTATATGTTTCACATTAATCGCATTGGATAAATACAATGAGGTTAAAGTTTTAATTGGATGAATTGGTTTCTTGAAGCCTGGCTTGGACTGAGTAATTTATCTCAAAGGTTCTGAAGATTTAGTTCAGATTGGTGACTCAATTTACAGAGCTGGCAGAATGTTTGTATTTCAAAAGATTGTTTGCGAATTCTATCACATTTTCCAAATGAGTGAATGAAGCTTGGAGAGTGAATATTTAAAACCTTTTGTTTCAGGTGATGACTGGATTGATATAAATATTACCACAGTGCTGTTCTGTTAGGGTGTCTTCATGAGGGAAAAGCAGCAACTGCTTGTGTGAACAGCAACAGAATTAATACCAGCTGTTGTTAGTTGCATTGGAAGAAAACGCATTGTTTGACAAGATTATATACAGTCAGTCTAATGAAACCATAACTGAATTGTAACAATTATAAAACCGGAGGTTTTGAACAGATCTCAGTTTGAAATTATAAAACTTGTCTCTCATGTTGGGACTGGTAATAGAGTCTTAAATCAGACCTACTGCATAATGTCTAACTATTCATTTTAATAAGCAAAACTTCATTCTAAATAATTGTCGAGATCTGGTGATAGCGATTGGCTGGTGCTTGAGTCCACGCATAAGCAACCCCAAGGGGCACATGGTAGTCTGGATCTCACGCCCATCGTGACAGTGGGTGTCACTGCCAAGGGTGTTAGCCAGCACACTTGACAATCCTATTGGATCTCAGTTAACACAAGTGCTCCTGAGATCATATGAAGCCCCTTCCTGCTTTCTTCCCCATCACTGTAGTTTCTTAATGTTCTCTAATCCCTCAATCGACACCCCACTCCCACACACATCCCAAGTCTTTGAACCCACTGTCAGTATCCCCAGATCATATCACCTGCTCTGGCATTTCAAAATCTCCCCCTCTCGATGCTCCTGAAGTCTGAGGTCCCTTAATTAGATCTCAGAAAACCATTCCAAAATGCATTTGGAATTGCTTTCCAGCACCAGCCCATTCAAAGACAGCCCCCATCACCAGTAAGTCACATTCCCAAGAAACAGGACTTTGCTCCAAGCCATACATTCTTATAAAAATCTTCATGTCACTGAACTGCCACAGAAGGTTTGGTTATTAATATTAAATGTAATATCACACTTGCTTCCTGTGATACTTTCCCCACTTTGTTAACAGCTCTTCTGTTTTGAAATAACATCTCCTCAAACTCTGCGAAAAGCGCCAGGAGATAAGTGAACCCATTAACTAACATCAGCATTCACTCCAGGGAACCCATATGCGTGTGAACATAGAAAGGTTGGCTGAATGGAACTGCGGTAGTTTTGCCTTGTCAGCTGGCAGTTTTGAGTTAGGTGGTACAATGATTGTCTGGGGTTTAATGTTTGCTGAGAATTGAAAGTGTGACACAGTCCAAGAGACTAAACTAACTATGATATGAGATCCAATAACAAAGCTCATAACTCAGCAACATTTGTGAGCATAAATTAGCCTCTGGTGTGTGGGTGCAATCTGTTGGATCTCTTTTACACTAGTCGTTACATGGGTCATAACATTTTAGGAGCTCGGGTGCACGAGTCAGATACTTGGTCTGCTCCACCAGGCAATAAAATCATGGATGCCCCTCAGCCATTGATTTTGACAATGAAAAGAATCAATCTAACTCAGCTTTTAATGGACGTAATGACCCAGTTTCCCTTTTGTTGAAATAAGAAAATTCTAATGACCCTCATTCTCCACATCTTTGCCTTAATAGGGACATCATTTTCAGTCTCCCCCACAAGACGCAACACCCTCTGCATATACATTCTTAAAAAAGTTGTATGTTTCAAAAAGATCGTCTCTCATTCTTCAACGGATGGAGGGTCAATGTACATAACCTTTCTTCATAAAGTGAGCTTTTCCTCCCAGGCGTGAGTTGAGTAAACCTTCTGTGAACTGCTAGTGGCAATCAGAAGGGCTATGGTGAATATGTGGACAGGCCATTAAAGCTGGTCGGACTGGTTGATAGAGCAGACAATGAAGCATCTATGCTGAAAATGTGTTGCTGGAAAAGCGCAGCAGGTCAGGCAGCATCCAAGGAACAGGAAGGGCTGGTGAAGGGCTTATGCCCGAAACATCGAATTTCCTGTTCCTTGGATGCTGCCTGACCTGCTGCGCTTTTCCAGCAACACATTTTCAGCTCTGATCTCCAGCATCTGCAGACCTCACTTTCTCCAATGAAGCATCTATTCCTATTAATAAGATCAGAGAGTATGAGAGAGAGGACAGCAATACATCTGGTTCACTAATGTCCTATAGGCAAGGAAATTTGCTGTCCTTCCCTGGTCTGGCCTGTGTTTAACTCCAGACCCACACCAATAGGGTTGACTCTCAACTGCCCTCTGAAACGAACAATCACACCTTAGCATTGTGTTCCGTTCCGGGCGCAACTTGACACAAGTTGTGAAGGTTGTCCAGAGAGCTCAGAAAAAGATTTGAGGAACTTCAGTTGTAATGGTGGATTGGAATAAAAATTTGAAATCTATATTGCCAAACAGTGGCTTGGATGTAACTGGCTCTTATCAATGACAGCTATGTATCCGGTGACACATTACAGAATCAAACGCAGGCAAGTGATGTGGTCAGCGGGAGGTTTGGGTGGAGCGGGGTGCTGAGGAAGGAACTTTGAGCAGGTTACACTTTTCAACATATAATGCAATAGCTGCAAAGCTAAACACCAAAAGCCAGAAATTAACAGCAACATCACCTGCTGTGCTAAAGATAGGAAAGGTTATTCTCTGGGGACGGTGGTCTGTGCGTTTTGGTTAGACTGAACAGAGCCCTGACTCAGTGAGTAGCACCGTTGTCTTAAAGACAGAAAACTCTAGGTTCAAGTCTCTTTTTGGAGACTTGAGCACATCGCCTATAGTGCTGCTGGAATTGCCAATACTGAGTGAGCACTCCCTTATCTATGGCATTGTCTTTTGGGTGGGTTGTTCAAAATTTATCTCTCCATGATCATTGCGGTTTTCAAAAAAAAACTGTCAATCATCGGAGTCATAGAGGTCTCCAGCACAGAAAAAGACCTGCAGCCCACCAAATCTGCCCCAGTCAAACAGCCACCTTATGATTTCAGTCCCATTTTCCAGCACTCTGCTTATAACCTTGGATGCCTTGGGATTACAAGTGCACATTCAAATAAGATGATTGTGTCTGCCTCTACCACTATTAGAGTTCCAGGTTCTCACCACTCTCTGGGTGAAAAACATTTTCCCCACATCTCCTCGAAACCATCTGCCCTTTAACTTAAACCTGTGGTCTCTGATCATGTCTCCAAGGGGAAAGGTTTCTTCCCATCTGCCCCTTGTCTATACTCCTCATCATTTTAGACCTTGCAATCATGTCCCCTGTTTCAGGGAAACAACTGCATTCTGTCCAATCTCTCTGTAACTAAAACTTTCCAGCCCAGTCAATATTCTGATAAATAGTCTTTGCACCCTCTCCAAGTGCTGGCCCATCCCTCTTCTAATGTAGTTTCCAGAATTTTAAGCAATACACTAAACGGAATGACCTCCCTACTTTAAACTCCATGCCTTGGCTAATAAAGACAAATATCCCATATGCCACCCTAACCACTTGCTATAATTCTCCTGCTGCCTTAAGGGATTGGTGGATCAAATCCCTTTGATCTTCATTATTCCTTGGATCTTACTAGTTGTCATGTGTTCTCCTTATTGAAGTTTAAAAATAAATCAGTATGTGCTGCCCTCATGAAAATGTGGTGAGCCACTGTCTGGAACCGCTGCAGTCCCTGGGGTTGTTCGGCCACTGCTACCCACTGAGCAGTTCGGGAGGGACTCTCAGGATGTTGGCCTTACATCAGGGTGGAGTGGGGTTTGGAGGAGAGCTTTCAGGTGCCCTTTTCCTGTGGAAGCACTGTTGGTGTGTTACTGAAGTGCATCTTGATGAGTTGGAGATGCCGGTGTTGGACTGGGGTGGACAAAGTTCAAAATCACACAACACCAGGTTATAGTCCAACAGGTTTGATTGGAAGCACTAGCTTTCGGAGCGCTGCTCCATCAGGTGGTGGTTTATCTTGTACTATCTTGGAGCGTGCTGCTGCCCCCTGTGTGTCGGTGGAGGTGGGGGAGGCGGTACGCCCTCCTGCCCACCCCCGTGTGTCGGGGGGGGGCTGGGGGTACGCCCTCCTGCCGCCTGTGTCAGAGGGGGAGATGCCACCTGCTGTCCCCTCTGTATTGGGGGGCGGTGCCCCCTGCTGCACCCTGTGTCAGGGGGGGCGGTACACCCTCCTGCCCCCTGTGTGTCAGGGGGTGCTGTGCCCCCTGCTGCCCCCTGTGTGTCAGGGCATGACACAGCACTAACAGGTGGGTTGCTTTGTCCTCACTGGTGTTGAGCTTTGTAGAGCAGCCCCCACCCAGGCAAGTAGGGAGTGTCCCCCCCCCATCACACCCCGGGCCTTGTGCCTTTCCAGTGGTACTCAATTACAATGTGACTGCGTTTCAGAATATTTTCTTTGACTGTAAAGTGTTGCTAAGGTTTGTGAAAGTCACTTTTTAATACCAGCCTGTCTTAAACAAAATACTAGAGATATGGGGAAAGCAAAATTAAAGGCAGACTTTAATAACACATTGCTGACTATTTCCATCCAACACTGTATCAAAATTGAAATGGCTGATAAACATTTTGATTCCAGATTCCTTTTTATCAGTTTGCAAGATCATTAAATATTTCTTTCTTTCTTAAAAAGAAACCAAAGAAGAACTTGAAGAACTTACGCTATCAATTAAGAGAATTGCAAACAGAGTCCGAAATAAGCTGAAGAGTAAGTGTTTTTCAACAGGTCACTGAGGTATTCTGATTCTCTGCACACTGTTTGAATGTTTGATAAAAACCAAAGGTATTACAAGGAAGCTTTTTAAAAGTTGTTCAAGTTGTGATATGAAAGGTTGGTGGAAGCAAATTCATTAATGTACAATTTAAAGGAGAGTTTAAAAGCATTTGAAGATGGATAAATAACGTTGCAGGACTGTGTGAAGGATTGAGTAGCTCTACATAAGGGCGATCAGAAGCAGGATGGGCCAAGTGGCCTCTTTGTGTGCTGAATAAGTTTAATGATGTATAGAACCATCCGGCACAACTCTCTCTGCTGTCTCCATCAAGAGAAATTCCTTCACGACTTGGCTAGAGTAGGTGATCATGATCAGTCATACCACCCTGAATTCCCTACACCTTGAAAAGTGTTGCTGTTTGTCATCCTCCCCTGTATATTTGCATCTGGAAGGCAAGTTTGAGAACTTTCTAAAAGAGGTTATAAATTGCATGTATCTCCCTCTCATTAAAATAAGCCATTGATGTTTTTGTTGTTTGGAATTATATGTTTGGTTTTTAATTTCTGAAAAGTTCTTCTCTTCAGTCCTAATAACTGGTTGAAACATTAATCATGGTCAAGATACTGTCACATATTGTTTCAATGCATGTGATTCCCAAGTCCCAACCTTATTCCGGGTGAGAAAGACAATTCCATCTTTATTAATTGGTCTCTTCAGAAGCTTCAGATCCTGAATCCCTCCAGCTTTGATTCTGTCAGAAAGGCCTTGCATGAGGAACTTTGGTAAAAAGACCTTGGAAGGTTAGCCATTTACAACGTAGAGTCACCTGTCGTTTTCACACAGTCCTGCAACTTTATTTATCCATCTTCAAATATTTTTAAATTCTCCTTTAAATCGTATATTAATGAATTTGCTTCCACCAGCCTTTCATATTGCAGCTTGCACAACTTCAAAAAAAAATTGGCCCATGGAACTACTGTCTCGATGGAACAGAGACACAATTGGTGGTGGTTTAACCTGAGGGTCAGCTGACCTGAGGTGAGGGGAGTGTTTGAGAAAGAGAGAACCTCATGGAAACCTCAGCCAGTTCATTGAGGATATTGCCTCCTTCAGGTGACTGTTCCTTCATAGTCTCTCCCTCCTGGACCCAGGGCAGTTTCCATTTGGCATGTTGTTATTGGTAGCCCTGAGGATGATTCCTGCTGATGAATTCCACTCATTTAAATGGATATGACTGGCTCTGTCAGTCTCTTTACCTCCTCCTTGAATGTGGACGTTCTGAGTCTGTTCCCAACTTACTGTTATTTTTCCAGCAGCTCGAGTCATTTAGGAAAAGTCAGTTCTGCACAAATCATCTTCAGGGTTTTTCTTTTGGCTGAAACATCGAGTGTCTAATCCTCAGAGCGATTTGTTTTGACCGTTTAGTCTGCTCTAGTTTGTTACATTGAACCTGTAGTTGATTAGAGGAGGGCAACTTATTTTGTGATATTTTGACCCAGTGACACTGAAGGAACGGTGATATATTTCCAAGTCAGAATGGGGAATGGCTTTGGGGAAGCTTTCAGGCAGTGGTATTCCTGTGTATCTACTGCCCCCCCTCTATCCAAGATGATTCCTGGGTTTGGAAGCTGATGTAGAAGGAGCTTGTTCAGAATTTCACTGCCCTGACCGTGTGCTGAAACTGGGAAACTGCGATAGTCCCCAGTATTGTGTACGTTTTTTTTTCTGGAATAGTTCCCTTGAATGCTTAGCTTTATGCCTGAAGGTGATCAAAGTGAATATTTTTGAGAGGATTAAATTTCTGATATTAGTTCTAAATTTTTTGAATAGTTTGAAACCAGATTTCTTTGTCCCACAAGCTGCATATCTTGCATGTTGCACCACTCTGGGTTTAAGTGTTTTTTTCTGTACTACTAACCTTCAGGTCCTGTCAAGGTTGAGATTCCCAAAGAATATGCTGTTTTTCCTCCAAGCTGAAACATCTAGGTGGTTAGCTGTGTAGCTCGTCTCTCCGCTGCCTTCGAGGTGTGTGTCGCTGTAATCTTGTGCCCAGAACTTGCCATTCGATGTTCTATCTGTCCAGTGTGAAGCAGAGGACTGTCCCTGATTGGATCCTACTCCCTGGTGCTGCACTCCAACCTGCTGGTTTTATTGATTGCCACATTGGATGTATTGGTACACCGAGTCTGCTGAGAGTTTGGAACACTGTCAACCCTGGCAAATCCAATTCTGTTCTTAAAGAATGATTATCATCACGTGTTTTATATTTCTGTGTATTTAATCTACCATTGCTACCTCAAACTCTTGCTGTAAAACTATACATTAACTTGTACCTTGTATATCTGTCATTCTTACTTTGCTTGATGCTTAACAACGATTCTCGCCTTTTTGTTTCAATTGTAGTTATAGAACAAAGCATTAAAACAGAGGACAATGAAAACCAAAGTTCAGTAGATTTAAGGATACGCAAAACTCAGGTACAGTGCCATACTTACGGTGTTTCGAGTTTCACGTAGACCTGAAAAATGATGCCTTTTTCACTTTTTTGAATTTAGACATGCAAACCCGTTACCTTTTATGTAGACTGGGATGTTTTTACAGTGAAATAGCATTACCACCCTCCTGTTCTCAGGTGCACATAACTGCTATAATATGGGATCGTCGCTAGTGCCCACACAAACATACAAATTAGCAACAGGAGTTGGCCCACTTGAGCCTGATCCTCCATTCTGAAATCCTGATCTGATTGCTTCTCGTTCCACCTCATGCCCAATAATCTTTCAAAGACACTGTTCCTACTGCTTTTGACAAAGACCGTTCTGAAGACATCTAACTCTGAGGAGGGGGGAGAAAAAGTTCTCCTCATTCATCTTAAGTGGGTGACCCCATATTTTTAATCAGTTACACCTATTTCTAGAACTAAATTACCCGTCAGGATGGTATTGGAAGATCAGACAGGCAGAAGAGAAAGAAATAGGAATTAATTGGTGAAATAGCATCCGAGGAGCAGCAAAATTGATGTTTCAGGCAAAAGCCCTTCATCAGGAATAAAGGCAGAGAGCCTGAAGCGTGGAGAGATAAGCTTGGAGAGGGTGGGGATGGGTAGGGAGTAGCGTAGAGTACAATGGGTGAGTGGGGGAGGGGATGAAGGTGATAGATCAGGGAGGAGAGGGTGGAGTGGATAGGTGGAAAATGAGATAGGCAGGTAGGGCAAGTCTGGACAAGTCATGGGGACAGTGCTGAGCTGGAAGTTTGGAACTAGGGTGAGGTGGGGGAAGGGAAAATAGGGAAACAGTTGAAGTCCACATTGATTCCCTGGGGTTGAAGTGTTCCGAGGCGGAAGATGAGGCGTTCTTCCAACAGACGTCTGGTGGTGAGGGAGCGGCGGTGAAGGAGGCCCAGGACCTCCATGTCCTCGGCAGAGTGGGAGGGGGAGTTGCCATGTTGGACTACGGGGCAGTGTGGTTGATTGGTGCGGGTGTCCCGGAGATGTTCCCTGAAGCGCTCTGCTAGGAGATCCAGTCTCCCCAATGTAGAGGAGACCGCATCGGGAGCAACGGATACCGTAAATGATATTAGTGGATGTGCAGGTAAAACTTTGGATGTGGAAGGCTCCTTTAGGGCCTTGGATGGAGGTGAGGGAGGAGGTGTGGGCGCAGGTTTTGCAGTTCCTACGGTGGCAGGGGAAGGTGCCAGGATGGGAGGGTGGGTTGTATGGGGGTGTGGACCTGACCAGGTAGTCACAGAGGGAATGGTCTTTGCAGAAGGCGGAAAGGGGTGGGGAGGGAAATATATCCCTGGTGGTGGGGTCTTTTTTTTGGAGGTGGTGGAAATGTCAGCGGATGATTTGGTTTATGCGAAGTTTGGTAGGGTGGAAGGTGAGCACCAGGGGTGTTCTATCCTTGTTACAGTTGGAGGGGTGGGGTCTGAGGGCAGAGGTGCGGAATGTGGACGAGATGCATTGGAGGGCATCTTTAACCACATGGGAAGGGAAATTACGGTCTCTAGAGAAGGAGGCCATCTGGTGTGTTCTATGGTGGAACTGGTCCTCCTGGGAGCAGATACGGCGGAGGCGGAGGAATTGGGAATACGGGATGGCATTTTTGCAGGAGGTAGGGTGGGAAGAGGTGTAATCCAGGTTGCTGTGGGAGTCGGTGGGTTTGTAAAAAATGTCAGTGTCAAGTCGGTCGTCATTAATGGAGATGGAGAGGTCCAGGAAGGGGAGGGAGGTGTCAGGGATGGTCCAGGTAAATTTAAGGTCAGGGTGGAATGTGTTGAAGTTGATGAATTGCTCAACCTCCTCGCGGGAGCATGAGGTGGCGCCAATGCAGTCATCAATGTAGCGGAGGAAGAGGTGGGGAGTGGTGTCGGTGTAATTATGGAAGATCAACTGTTCTACGTAGCCAACAAAGAGACAGGCATAGCTGGGGCCCATACGTGTGCCCATGGCTACCCCTTTGGTCTGGAGGAAGTGGGAGGATTCAAAGGAGAAATTGTTAAGGGTGAGGAACAGTTCGGCCAAACGAATGAGAGTGTCGGTGGAAGGGTACTGTTGGGGACGTCAGGAGAGGAAAAAAACGGCGGGCTTGGAGGCCCTGGTCATGGAGGATGGAGGTGTAGAAGGAATGGATATCCATGGTGAAGATGAGGCATTGGGGGCCGGGGAAACGGAAGTCTTGGAGGAGGTGGAGGGCGTGTGTGGTGTCTCGAACGTATGTGGGGAGTTCTTGGACTAGGGGGGATAGGACAGTGTCGAGGTAGGTAGAGATGAGTTCACTGGGGCAGAAGTACAGACTGCCGATTAGAAAGGTGAAGTTGACCGAAATTGATGTTGGTGAAGATCTGACAGTCCAGATTGGTTATTTCAGGGGAAAAAATACAACCCTCTGCATTAGCGCTGTACATGTTCAAGAGGTTTGGAATATTCTAACTTTCCCTGAATTATGTCTGTTTCCATATTAAGTAAGCTTACTCTCCCATGTACATACTTGTATATCACGCACATATATATGTGCAAGCTAATGGGTATACACTCTGCAATCCACACAGGACAGTTGTAACTTATAAGAAAACATTGAGTTGTGCAGGATTTGAAAACCTTTTTTGGAGTGTAATTTAGCATCTTATAATTAAAGGATAAAGTTGCTATTGTCCTACCAGAGCATAGAGCTGCTGTCTTGTGATGCAGAGCAGGCTGACCTGGGTATGGTTTAATCTGAGGGTCACCACGCCTATGGTGAGGGTAAAGGTTGAGAACAAGAGTCCTTCATGGTAACTTTGGCCAGTGCAGGAAGTGAACCCACACTGGTAACACTGTGTCACAAACCAACAGGCCAGCCAGCTGAGCCAGTCAAGCCCCATAACCTTCTCATTATACCTTACATGGTAGTGGACGTGAGAAAGCCTGAGGTGTAATGGTTATAAGGAGACTGGGAAGCTTTATAAAGTTTAAATCGGTGAGTCTCTGATTTCTCATCATGACAAGTCATGAACTAGACACTGGCTTCAGATGATCATCTGGGGGCTTTGATATTGGCATAAAAACTGATTAGAAAGAGTCCGCCTATGGTCCATTTCTTTATTTCCTTTAAATAATTCTATTTGTCTTTAAATTCCAGCACTCAACTCTATCCCGAAAATTTGCAAATGTGATGACTGAGTACAACGAGATACAAATCCTGTTCAGGGAACGCAGCAAAGGCCGAATTCAGCGGCAGCTCGAGATCAGTGAGTGATGTCTGCTCATTCTGTTTTTACATTGATAATATGTAGATGAAGGCCATAGACCAATATATTCTGTATCTTTTAAATATGCTAACTTTATTTAAAACAAAGAATGGAACTGAGCACAAGTAAAACCTCAGACTTGTGTTTGAGGTTATTGTACAACGTTGGAATTCAAAACTGCAGAATCACAGAATCCCTACGATGTGGAAGGAGGCCATTCGGCCCATTGAATCCTCACCAACCCTCTGAAGAGCATCCCACCCAGACCCACACAACCTCCCACTATCCCTGTAACCCGGTATTTCCCTCGGTCAACCCATCTCAGAACACAAGTACAGCACCAGAGCCGATACACATTTGAACGGTGAGGAAACTGGAGCACCCAGAGGAAACCCACAAAGTCGTGGGGAAGGTGCCAACTCCACTCAGTCACCTAAGGGTGGAATCGAACCCAGGGCCCTAGTGCTGTGAGGCAATAGTGCTGTTATCCTCCAGTTGTAAAAAATATTAATCAGATCCTCAACTGGCTAAATCATATTCCTGTCTGTGCAAGCACCTGGGAAAAGATAGGGTGACCTTGGAATAGAACACATACAGAACAGCTTTGACAGAATGGGAGTAGAAAGGACAAGCCGTATGGATGCAATGTTGCTATTCTCTGGAATTATAATCAGAAAGTGCTGAATGTTCTCAAATCAGGCAGCCGCTGTTCAGGAGAAACAGTTAATGTTTCAGGAAGACTATCACTGGCACAAAGTTCCATTCAGGTTAGAGGGCGAGGAATGAATTGACAGATGTTTAAAATGATTGGATTCAATAGAGAAAGAGAAATTAATCCTTCTGGAGGGAGTTCAAAATTGGGGAGGGAATGGGGGGGGGATGTGTGGGAGGGGCGTAATGTCAAAATTAGATCTTGGCCCATTCAGAAGTGAGATTGGAAAGTACCACTTCACGCACAGCAGTGGAAATGTGCAGCTGTCTTTCCCTGGTCGGTGTGGGTGCAGGGGGTCAGTGTGAAATTTGCACACTGTGTTTTGCTTAGGTAAGGGTGTCATACAACACAGATTCAATAAATGTCTAAGGAAAGAGAATGCTCCTGTTCTTACCATTTTTGTTTATATTTTTATATCAGTTCCTAAAAAAAATTACCTCACAATATTGTGGTTAAACATTGTGTTGTATGATTTTTGAGAGTATATTCTGTGTAACTATGCGAGGGAGAGTGGGACTGTTCACTGCAATCTAAACCTCAATCTTGGATAGTCATCTGTAAGTTTGAAAAACAGGCATCAGTCCTCTCATTGGAAAGAAATATTCTTCTCAACATCTTGTTTTTCCTTCTATGAAGAAAATCATCAGTTTATTTGTTAAAAACCCTTGGCTCTGACACAGGCTTCATTTTCGAAGCCCCAACATTGGGTATTGCTTCCCTTTTGAGTTTTAGGATGCAAGTTTCCATTAAATTCCCTGTTGTATGTAGCTTGTTTCATCATTTGTTGATGAGCAGTGTGTTTGAGTTAACATAAAACAGAGTTTTGGAATAGTCTGCAGCCAGTAGTTTCCTACTCCAGGGCGTGACACATTTTCAGCTCTGATCTCCAGCATCTGCAGACCTCACTTTCTCCGTGACAGTAACATAGAACACTGAGTTACATGGGAAGGCTATCCTAAAGCTATCTAATTGCCAAAGATACAAGACAAACCAAAAAATATTATTGTTAAGTTTGTCTTTTGGTTCTAGAGCTGAAGGGTTACAGTCATATGGATCGAGAGAGAGACTGTTTTGGGGTTGACCTATTGCAAACAGAGTGCGTGGTTCATGAAGGCAGCTCATCACCACCACCTCCAGAGCAACTAAGGATCGGCTCAACCAGCTGTGCCCACATCTCCTGAATAAAAACATAAACTGGGATTGTGGAGGGAAGGTCGCTAGCTGGTTAATTGTATTTCTTGGAGCCAATTAAACTGGAGGTTTAACAGAGGTATTCAAAATCACGGCGGGTGTGTACAGAGGAACTGTAGTCGAAGGCCCAGTAATCAAAGGGGATTGGCAAACAAACCAGGGGCAATATGGAGAGAAGCTTTTTTGTTTTGTAGTGGTTGGTTAGGATTTGGACTTCATTGTCAAGCAGTAGAGCTGAGCCAGCAGCAGCCTCTAAAATGGAATTGGAAGGAGAAAGTACAGCAGTGATATTGCATCCCAACCACATGCAGCTAGTGACCTTCCCTCCATCATCAGGTCAACGATGGGGATGGTCACTGATGACCATGCAATGCTCAGCATGTTTGTGACTCCTCAGATACTAAAGCAGTCCATACCCAAATGCTCCAAAACCTGGATAATATCCAGGCTTTGACAAGGAGCAATTGTAGCACACAAGTGTCAAGCAACGACCATCTCCAACAAGAGAGAATCTAACCAGTTAAGAGGTGGCCACATTACTGTGGATCTGGAGCCCAGACTGGATGAGGCAGGTTTCTTTCCCTAAGGGATTAAGGGATTCAGTAATTAGTTGATAGTTGCCATGGTCACTGTTACTAAGACTTACTTTACAGTTCCAGGTTTATCAAAGGGATTTCAATTCCACCAACTACCTTATGAGCCAGTGTTGTTGATGTGTTGGATGAATGGCTCATTGACATTACCACGACATTACACCTCTCCTAAGTTTCCAAACGATTGTTCGAATTGTTGTAATATTGGAAAACAGATGGCCTAGATAACTTTGGTAATTGTCCATGTTAATCTTTTATTGTTTGGAACTTCATCTGGTGAATGTGTTAGCCACGGTTCAGTGGTTAAGGCCCTTGTCCCTGAGTCAGAATATTGCAATTTCAAGTCCCAATCTGGGCACTTAGACATGGGCCTAACTCTCCAGGGTAATACTGAGGGAGTGCTGCAATATCAGGGTAATACTGAGGAGGAGTACTGTAATATCAGGGTAATACTGAGGGGGAGTACTGCAATATCAGGGTAATACTGAGGGAGTGCTGCAATATCAGGGTAATACTGAGGGAGTGCTGCAATATCAGGGTAATACTGAGGGGGAGTACTGTAATATCAGGGTAATACTGAGGGGGAGTACTGCAATATCAGGGTAATACTGAGGGAGTGCTGCAATATCAGGGTAATACTGAGGGGGAGTACTGCAATATCAGGGTAATACTGAGGGGGAGTACTGCAATATCAGGGTAATACTGAGGGAGTGCTGCAATATCAGGGTAATACTGAGGGGGAGTACTGCAATATCAGGGTAATACTGAGGGGGAGTACTGCAATATCAGGGAGTGCTGCAATATCAGGATAATACTGAGGGAGTACTGCAATATCAGGGTGATACTGAGGGGGGAGTACTGCAATATCAGGGTAATACTGAGGGAGTACTGTAATATCAAGGTAACACTGAGGGAGTGCTGCAATATCAGGGTAACACTGAGGGAGTGCTGTAATATCAGGGTGATACTGAGGGAGTGCTGCAATATCAGGGTAATACTGAGGGGGAGTACTGCAATATCAGGGTAATACTGAGGGGGAGTACTGCAATATCAGGGTAATACTGAGGGAGTGCTGCAATATCAGGGTGATACTGAGGGGGAGTACTGCAATATCAGGGTAATACTGAGGGGGAGTACTGCAATATCAGGGTAATACTGAGGGGGAGTACTGCAATATCAGGGTAATACTGAGGGAGTGCTGCAATATCAGGATAATACTGAGGGAGTGCTGCAATATCAGGGTAATACTGAGGGGGGAGTATTGCAATATCAGGGTAATACTGAGGGGGAGTACTGCAATATCAGGGTAATACTGAGGGGGAGTACTGCAATATCAGGGTAATACTGAGGGAGTGCTGCAATATCAGGATAATACTGAGGGAGTACTGCAATATCAGGGTAATACTGAGGGGGGAGTATTGCAATATCAGGGTAATACTGAGGGAGAACTATAATATCAGGGTAACACTGAGGGAGTGCTGCAATATCAGGGTGGTACTGAGGGAGTGCTGTAATATCAGGGTGATACTGAGGGGGAGTACTGCAATATCAGGGTGATACTGAGGGGGAGTACTGCAATATCAGGGTAATACTGAGGGGGAGTACTGCAATATCAGGGTAATACTGAGGGAGTGCTGTAATATCAGGGTAATACTGAGGGAGTACTGCAATATCAGGGTAATACTGAGGGAGTACTGCAATATCAGGGTAATACTGAGGGAGTGCTGTAATATCAGGGTAATACTGAGTGGGAGTACTGCAATATCAGGGTAATACTGAGGGGAGTACTGCAATATCAGGGTGATACTGAGGGAGTGCTGTAATATCAGGGTAATACTGAGTGGGAGTACTGCAATATCAGGGTAATACTGAGGGGGAGTACTGCAATATCAGGGTGATACTGAGGGGGAGTACTGCAATATCAGGGTGATACTGAGGGGGAGTACTGCAATATCAGGGTGATACTGAGGGAGTGCTGTAATATCAGGGTAATACTGAGTGGGAGTACTGCAATATCAGGGTAATACTGAGGGGGAGTACTGCAATATCAGGGTGATACTGAGGGGGAGTACTGCAATATCAGGGTGATACTGAGGGGGAGTACTGCGATATCAGGGTGATACTGAGGGAGTGCTGCGATATCAGGGTGATACTGAGGGAGTGCTGCGATATCAGGGTAATACTGAGGGAGTGCTGCAATATCACAAGTGTCCCTTTCCGAATGGTTTGTTCAGCAAGGTCCTGTGACTCGACCATGATGAAAATGCTCCAAGTTGAGGTCTCAAAGTGTAGCAGTGCTGACATCTCAGGCCAGTTGTGAGGCTGGAGGAGGTTAGAGAGGACAGAAAGGATTATTCACCTTGCCACACTGAACATATTGAACACATTTACTTTTGCATTGCTGAGGTTACATCGGGGAGGAGAGCCAATGAGCTCCAACAAAGCAATTAACTTTCTCACATTCCAAATCCGCTGACGTGCTTATTGTGGACTGTAGGTATTTAACATGCAGTGCTAAAATCCTCTAGCAGGCTGCATGCCAGAATGAAATAATTAAGCATCTACATTGATGTCCAATGTTTATTGAAATAATTCCAACTGATTGTGCCGAATCACTGATCTCATCTGATATGGAATGTGTGAAGTCAGATTTTTCTGTAACTTGATCTCTCCAACTGTCAGTTGTTAAATGTTTTAACTTCCCATTTCCTTCCTGTCCCTTTAACTATTTAAATGTATTATCACAAGGTAGAAATGCTTTTTGTTTTGGATTGTATTAGAAGTGGTTGTTAAGGGTGTTCATTGTGTAAAGATGCTTTGCTTAGTTCACTCCTTGGATATTTTAATTGATTCCCTCAGATGTTACTTGGCAACAGTTTCCATGTGTCAGCTGTAGACTCTGTCCCTCTCTCTCGCAGAACAAGCATGTTGAGCCAAGCTGGTTACAGCTTTCATTCATATTTGACCCTGATATGAGCTTTGATCCACGCTACCCCTGGATTTTCAGGTTGAAATGCCCATCCCTGCCTCTGGATTTGCCAATTCTCTCACTCCAGGCCAGCCTGCCACTTTCTCCCCTCTGTAACCTTGGGCAACAGAGCTTTGCCATGTTCTGACTCTCTCCAGCTGTCGAGTATTTGCTGACCTGCACTCCTTCCCAGTGAAATGATGTCTTGATAATTCAAATGTTCATCCTGGATTCCAAATCATCCAAGGCCTTTCCTCACCCAATCTCTGTAATCTTCTCCAAAGCTCCAACCCTCCACAATCTCTCAACTAATTCTTGCATTCTGTGCATTCCCAGCTGTAATTGGTTCACCTTTGGTCATGCTTTCAGTTGTGTTGACCACAGGAATTAGGGACAAGAGTTGGCCATTCTGTCTGTTGGGCCCACTCTGCTGTACAATAGGATCATGGCCGATCTGACTGACTTCACTTTCCTGTCTGTCCCTACAAAGGACCACCCTTATAACATCCACCCTGTCAAGTCTTTTCAGGTTCTTGATTATTCCAATAAGGTCAGCGCTTCACTGCTGAGAGTGTAGGCCAACCTGCTTCGCCCCTACAAGCTAACTCCATCATCCCAATCATTAGTAAAGTCAACCTGCTCTGAATAACTTCCAATTACCTCCTTTCTTAGATCAGGAGATCAAACTATAAACAGTACTGTGTAGGTGTTGTCTCACTAAGGCCCTGTATAGCTGCAACAGCCCTGTCTATTTAACTGTGGCTAACCTTTAACCTCCCTAAGGTTCTCAATCTTTACCTTGCTTTCCTCTTAAACATTCTTTCAAACCTCCCTGTTAGGCCACCCATCCTAATGTCTCTTGATACAAGTTCCATGTCATTTTGTTTTATGCTGCTCTGTTGGGAACTGTTATTGTGTTACAGAGTCGATATAAATACAAGTTGCTTGTGCAGGGCCTGTGTTGGTTTTGAATGCTGAGCAATGCCATTTCTGCGTCAAATGGCTGACTGCGTGTGTTTTACAATTTGGTTTGAGAGCTTTGGTTTCCAGTCAGCAGCAAGCTCTCTCTCAACCCCAGTCAAGGTAAACATTCATACAGCTTGGATTCGACCAGGAGCACAGTGAAAATTCACTTCTTTTGTGGGGGCTCCAACAGATGGGACTGAAGTCGCTAAACCACCTAAAGATATGTAGTAAAGGAGGGTCCTTAACACTATCCGCACAGTCTCGTCCAGCCTCTGCTGAACTGTGTGATTGTATCCAGAAACAGGCAGATGCTGTTCAGGCCCCTTGCTGAGTTTTGCTGGTCTAAAGCCAAATGAGTTGAGTCTTCAGGTTTTATAGTCATTTGAGCCCGTTGATTTTACACGGCCTCTCTCTGTGAAGCAATCCAGGCAGTGCATTCCCCACCCTCCCCCTGGAAACCCATCCATTTATTACCCTCAAATGCCCATCAGTTGACATTGGCAATCAATGATCATCTCCACTTCTGTCAGACTGATAGGGAATGAGATCTGGATAATTATCATTTACTACATAAAGCCGTTCTACCTCGCATTCCCTCAGCCTCTCCTGCCCAAAGTCTACAATTTGCAATCCCTGGTCCTTGTACCTGCCGCCAATGGGACAGCTTTTCTCTGCCGACCATATCAAAGCGTGTTAGCTAAAGTCTAACTGAGGTCTGTCAATAACTCCTCTTAAAAAGAAAAATTCTGTAAATCTGACACAAAAACAAAAAAAACATTGAAATCACTTGGTCAGGCTCATTCTGTACAGAGAGGAAAAGAGTTAATGTTTCAGACCTGACAGAGTTCAAGGCTTGAAAGTTTTCTACAAGTTTTGAGCCAGGAACGAGTCAGGGAGAGAGGGTTTGTGATCAGGTGAAGAGTACAAGAGATTAAATGGCATTTAGTGTGAGGGTGTGAGGCAAAAGGAAGCTGGCAAGGGAAGAAATGAGGTCTCTGGCAACACCAGATCATCATTTACAAAACAGATCCTCAAAGGACAGTGGAGTTGAGATTTTTAAAAAGCCAACTGTATTGGAATGAGCTTGAATGTAGTTTTCTTTCAGACACTCTTGGTGCCTGTACTATTGTTGAGTGCCTCATCCTAACTGATTTGAGTTATCTATTTGGGCTTTATAGTGACTGAACATCAGCCTTGGGCTGATTTAAAGCACTTGCATCATTGTTTTAAAAGATGTTCAAGATATCAAAGAAAAGGCAGGGGCATGGCTTGTGATTTAATTTTTCATATTCCTTTCTTAAAAATCCATTTATGCAGCTTTGTAATCTTAATGTTCAGCCTGGAAAATGAATTACACAGGATCAGAAGTCTTTGAATTCATTGTGTCAACTTTGCTTTGACAGCTGGAAGAACAACCACCGATGATGAACTGGAAGAGATGCTGGAGAGTGGTAACCCATCTATTTTTACATCTGATGTAAGCAAGCATTAAAATTTTGTTAGCAAAGTTCAGCTGGCAATCAGCAATTTGTCAGTTGTGATGGACAAAGGGTCGTTGAGCTGAACATCAACCCTGTTTGACACTCCGTGCTTTTTCCTGACCTCCTGAGTGTTTCCAGCATTTTCTGTTCTTGGAATGAAATTTACTTGGTTTAATCTCAATTGCTTTAACAGTTTGTGGAAAACATGATATTAAAAAAAAGTGAATAAAAGTAGGGATAGAACGAGATGAGTCTGTAAGTAGGAATCCCTTTGTGTCTCCTCATCTTCCATCCACTGTGGGAAGCACCTCGTATCTGAATACGAAGGTCGTGGGTTCAAACGCCAAATACTGCCGAAATAAAAACAGAAAGTGCTGGAGAAACTCTGCCAATCTGTGGAGAATCAATAGTTCAGTTGTGGTTGTGGCTTCTGGTCATGTTCTAGACACTTGGGTCCAATATTCAGGCCAACAATCCAATGCAGTACTGAAGGAGTGCTGTCTTTCTGATGAGTCATTAAACCAAAGCTTTAAAGTGCCATCATGTGGCACCACAGGAGCAATGTGGTAGTTCCTGCCATTAATGGAGTACCTTCATTTCCCCAAGCTTTGGTTAAATCCGTACAGAAGCTGCATACCACGTGGCTAGGTAGGGTAGAGGAATCTGGAGGTGGGTAGATGTACACATCACATAAAATAGTACTTCAGTTAATAAGACCAGAAAAAAGCAAACAAAGTCCTGGAGTTCATTTCTAAAAGGACAGAACTGAAAAGTTTCAAAGTTATGTTGAGCTTGTATTGCACCTGGGCTTAGACCACACTTTGAGTCCTCTGGTCTGTACTATACCAGGGTGTGGAGGCACTGGACGAGGTGCCCACCATAACTCGATGGTAACATCGAGTGAGACTATGATCACATCGGGGACTTTCTTCTCTCTCAGAAAATGAGGGGGGACTTAACAGAGATCTTTAAGATGATATGTCTAAAAATACAATAGAGTGGTGATTAAATCCAAGAGGAAAATCTGGAGATGATTCATTGCCAACTGAGTGGTGAGACTGTAGACCTTCCTCTGGTAAAATGTTGTCGAGGTGAATGCATTTCAGGGGGAGCTGGATAAACCTGAGG
This sequence comes from Hemiscyllium ocellatum, assembly GCF_020745735.1. Taxonomy (NCBI): domain Eukaryota; kingdom Metazoa; phylum Chordata; class Chondrichthyes; order Orectolobiformes; family Hemiscylliidae; genus Hemiscyllium; species Hemiscyllium ocellatum. Next base: position 2,938,731 of record NC_083424.1, on the reverse strand, counting down.
GGGAGGGGAGTAGAGGCTTGGATGATGATATGAAATAGACAGCAGCTGAAGGTTTGCTTGAGCTCAAACACATTTGATCAAATGATCTGTTTCTGTGCTGTATGTACAATAAAAACTCAGGACATAAACGTGGTGAAACAGGATAGATAATTATAGGTGTTTCCACCAGCTGGGGTGTCTAGCAGTAGGATCGCTCTCTCTCAATATGGGGTTGATATTTAGGACCGAGGTGAGAAGGAATTGCTTGACTGAAAGGATTGTGAATCTTTGGAATTCTGCATCCCCCCAGGGATCTCCAGCTGCCCCACTGCTGAATGTACTTCAGACTGAGAGTGATAGATTTTTGGAAGCGAAGTAAATTGAAACATGGGGTATTACAGGGAGACACAGTCAAGGAAAGAGACACTCTATCACCCATTTAAATGGCAGAGCAAGATTGAAGGGCCGAATGGCCAACTCCTCTTTCCTGTATTCCTCAATTCTGTCAAACCATTAGCATTGTCTACAAACTGCTTTTGCAGTTTACGTTATGCAGAATCATAGCCTTCCCCATGCCCCAATCTCTGATCTAACTGTGGTAATTACCTGGGTGACCCAGTTTGAATGATGCTTCCTCAATGCCCTTCAGAACATGTGCAGAAAACACCTTGCCACCGTTTTTAAACTTCTGAGCATCAGAAAGAAGGAAAGAGAATCCCCAAAGATTGCAGCAATCAGCTCCCTCATCTTTGTTTTCCAGATTATATCAGACACCCAGATCACCAGGCAAGCTCTTAATGAGATTGAATCACGGCACAAAGACATCATCAAACTGGAAGCAAGCATACGAGAGCTGCACGATATGTTTGTGGACATGGCCATGTTAGTGGAACAGCAGGTGAAGTGTTTCAGCGTTTACGGGGTTTTGTTTTTGAGGTCCTCCGTTTAACTTTGAGTGTTGAATCCCAGAGTTATTTCTCCAGTTTAAGTAAATGAAAGTATGCACACGGTGTTTAAAAAATACAAAAGAACTATGGATGCTGTAAGTCAGAACTGAAAACAGGAATTGCTGGAAAAGCTCAGCAGGTCTGGCAGAATCTGTGCAGAGGAAGCAGAGTCAACGTTAACTCTGATTTATCTCCACAGGCGCTGCCAGACCTGAGCTTTTCCAGCAATTTTTTGGTTTTTGTTCTGCATACAGTTTGAGGTATCGTAAAATGAGCCATTTGATCCATGTTACACTCCAGCATGTACGAATGAGAAGTGACATCCTTGTGAACCTGCTGTTTCCTGACTTGCACTGTGCTTCCCACAGCAAAGATGTTTCAGAAGTTAACCCAGTGCTTGATTGGTGGTGCCTGGACATTGTAGAATATATTCTCCGGTGCAATTGGGGGTGGGCTACAAATGCTGGCCTGACCATCCACACCCAATACCATGAAGGAATTAAACAGAAGAGACCTTTATGAAAGCTGTTCTTGAATCAGTGAAAGGCCAAGTGAGATTTCGACAGTAAGTTTGTTGGGTTGTAGAGACAGTAACCATAGAAACCAAAGCCCCTCGCTGTTCACAGGAGTCACTGTGCTGCAGATCTTCACCGATGGCCTACAAGAGGATTGCTCGGTATTGACTGAACACCAGTGCAAAGCTCCTCCAAACGAATGTGGTCACAGACTGAAAGCACAATGTATAGGACATGTTTGTCAGGTTAGGCAGAACCTGGGCTGCAAGAAGCAGTGTTAATCGTTTTTACCCATGATTATTATTATACCTAGGAGGTTTAAAGATGAATAATTGTAAGTATCGTTTGAAATTTGGCATTCTTGTATACATCCTGATGAGTGCAAGATGGCTAAGCTTGGCATGTATAGGAGCACACTGGAAATCAGGCCCTGCTGTTCTCAGTTGTCACAAGATTAATTATTTTATAAACGGACACAAAGCTCTTGGTTTCACTCCCAGGTTGACAGAAAGTACAGACCAGGTTTCTGTACTTTACAAGAATTACTGTCTTTTACAAGTGATTTGGCTCTAGCTACCAAAACGCAATTATGAACTATCAACTAGAAAAGTCACATTGCTCTAGTTTACCAGATTATAGGGCTGCACTCTGATTAGAGAGAGAGATGACTGGTGGTGATTTAACCTGAGGATCACCACACCTCAAGCAAGGGGAAAGGTTCAGGAGGAGAGTCCTTCACGGTAACTCAGCTGGTGCAGGGATTCAACTCACATGGTAACATTCTGCATCACAAACCAGCTGTCTGACCAACTGAGCTAACCAATCCCCTTTAACTCTTCTGGTTATATATACCCCCACTGCACACCCATGCAGCCAGCTAGGCAAAGACCAGGAAACATTGTAAACCTTGTGGATAGGGACCAGTGATTATCCTTTTGGCTTGTCAGGACCTGCTGTTACTTAATCTCTATTCTCCAGGTACTTTCACTAGTGGCAGGAGAGACAGCAACAGGTTCCCAACTTACAAAGCCTTGGTTAAGAGCTGCAGCTTTCTTCAGGCTTAAGGTGTTTATTTTAAACTGCAGAGAAAGTTATAGCTCCTTTGTGTCTGGAGGGCCAGATATTCACACCCAGGAGCTGTTCAGGTACATGCTGCCTTGTGTGATCATTTCTGCCATTGCTTGAACAAGCAGCAGTGTAACCAGCGCACGTAATGAGTGTTGGTGTCCTTCAATCCTTGCCATAATCCTTAGTTTTAGAAGCAGCCCTTTTTCCATTTCAGCCCACAATAAAAAGCACAGCAAAATAAAAATAATATGGTCTTTACAAAGTTTTAAATTCATATGGAACCATGGGAGAGAGGGGAATGGAAAAAAATCAGTGAGAATAATCAAGTCCATGGTGAGGAGAGGAAATACTCAGTGACAAAGTAATAATAAATCAGCGAGGGTTGGGGCAAAAAGTGAATCCAGAGGGAGGTGTAAAGGGTTCCAGAATGTTTGAGAACGAATTAAACCTTGGACTCTCATTTGCTGACTGACCCAGGATACTCAGCAAAGCAGTGAACTGTATTATCTTGCAGTTACCTCTCCTGCTAGTACATTGTATTTCTGTTTGGATCAGAATGCTTCATCCATTTGGGGAACTACAGATTTCTGTTAAACAGCAAAGTGGAGTGTTAGGAGACTGGCGTGGAAGTATATTTTTTTTAAAAACTGGATTTTTTTGATGCAGCTTCCATTCTCTTCCCTCCTTTCTTTAAAAATGTGTTTCTTTAATATAATATCAGAATCTGACCTGTCTTATAACCTCAGTGGTGTTGGTTTTTCGTTGTGAATTTATCCTAAGGATCTATGAAATTTTCCTCCTTTCACAAAAGAAACATGATCTAAAGTACTAAATATTGCACTCACCTAAACCATGTCAACATTTAACCATGCCCTATTTTCATCAACATTTCTTGATAAATATCGAAAATGGCATTGGAACATCTCTGGGACACCCGCACCAATCAACCACACCGCCCCGTGGCCCAACTTTTCAACTCCCCCTCCCACTCTGCCGAGGACATGGAGGTCCAGGGCCTCCTTCACCGCTGCTCCCTCACCACCAGACGCCTAGAACATAGAACAATACAGCACAGAACAGGCCCTTCGGCCCACGATGTTGTGCCGAACATCCATCCTAGATTAAGCACCCATCCATGTACCTATCCAATTTCCGCTTCAAGGTCGCCAATGATTCTGACTCTACCACTCCCACGGGCAGCGCATTCCATGCCCCCACCACTCTCTGGGTAAAGAACCCACCCCTGACATCTCCCCTATACCTTCCACCCTTCACCTTAAATTTATGTCCCCTTGTAACACTGTTGTACCAGGGAAAAAGTTTCTGACTGTCTACTCTATCTATTCCTCTGATCATCTTATAAACCTCTATCAAGTCACCCCTCATCCTTCGCCGTTCCAACGAGAAAAGGCCGAGAACTCTCAACCTATCCTCGTACGACCTATTCTCCATTCCAGGCAACATCCTGGTAAATCTTCTCTGCACCCTCTCCAAAGCTTCCACATCTTTCCTAAAGTGAGGCGACCAGAACTGCACACAGTACTCCAAATGTGGCCTAACCAAAGTCCTGTACAGCTGCAACATCACTTCACGACTCTTGAATTCAATCCCTCTGCTAATGAACGCTAATACACCATAGGCCTCCTTACAAGCTCTATCCACCTGAGTGGCAACTTTCAAAGATAGCCTGGAGGAAGAACGCCTCATCTTACGCCTCAGAACACTTCAACCCCAGGGCATCAATGTGGACTTCAACAGTTTCCTCATTTCCCCTTCCCCCACCTCCCCCTAGTTTCCAAACTTCCAGCTCAGCACTGTCCCCATGACTTGTCCGACCTGCCTATCTCCTTTTCCACCTATCCACTCCATCCTCCTCCCTGATCTATCACCTTCATCCCCTCCCCCACTCACCCATTGTACTCCATGCTACTTTCTCCCCACCCCCACCCTCCTCTAGCTTATCTCTCCACGCTCCAGGCTCACTGCCTTTATTCCCGATGAAGGGCTTTTGACCGAAATGTCGATTTTCCTGCTCCTCGGATGCTGCCTGAACTGCTGTGCTCTTCCAACACCACTAATCCTGAATTTGATGTTTCTGCAGCCTGGTCTAAGTATCCCCTGGCCTCAACCCTGCTTCACCTAAAGATATTTGGTCTTTATCACATCTGTGCAACATCTCGCAGTTAGTTTGCTCCTTAACACAGTTTCTTAGAATTAGGTTTTATTATCACATGTACTCAAGTACTGGGATACAGGAGCACAGTGAGGAGTGTGCAAATTCGCCAGTCGCTGGGAAATAGGAGCACAGTGAGCAGTGTGCAAATTCACCAGTCGCTGGGAAATAGGAGCACAGTGAGCAGTGTGCAAATTCACCAGTCCCTGGGAAATAGGAGCACAGTGAGCAGTGTGCAAATTCACCAGTCGCTGGGAAATAGGAGCACAGTGAGCAGTGTGCAAATTCACCAGTTGCTGGGAAATAGGAGCACAGTGAGCAGTGTGCAAATTCGCCAGTCGCTGGGAAATAGGAGCACAGTGAGCAGTGTGCAAATTCACCAGTTGCTGGGAAATAGGAGCACAGTGAGCAGTGTGCAAATTCACCAGTTGCTGACACCAACTCAGCTACAAAGGTACAAAGTCTCAGGCATGAAGTGGAAAAATAAACCAAGTTACTGCAGTTCTCAACCACAGGCCTGGGTCTGGGCTCTTCTACTTGTCACTGAGAATTGCTGATACAAATGTAACTTTGGTGTAAAGCTTAATGCCAGGAATCCTGCCCAGTTAAGCTTTTAATAATGCATTAAATATCAGCTCAAGATCAGCACCAGTTTTTTCCAATTCTCTCTCTCTCTCTCTCTAAGTCACTTCCACTGCAGTGTAATTTGGGTGTTTAACAGGCAGCACAGTTACCAGCCTTAGCCCCCTGAATGTTTTTTTGTTGGAGGTGTAAGAAAATAAATGGGATGTTTCTTCTTTTGCTGATTGCTGCTGATGGGACAGTTCCACAGGTAACCAACAAATTCACATGATTCCATCCATTTCATCGATGGCCCTGTTGAATCACTGTGGTATTTGTGTAGCACGTTAACATCGAAGCATGAAAATATTTCAATTTCACAAACATGAGTTTCCACCCAATAGAAGAGAACATGCACAGGATCAAAAGTTGTGATTTATTATTTTCACATGAAATTACACCGTTAAAACAATTATTTCACACCCGCCTATTTAGGATTGTTCATTTCTTTGCACTCGCTTGCCTTCAGAACTGAGCAGGGTAAGCAGTTTGTACACTCTACTCCTGATGTATCTGTGCCAACTTAACTGAGCAACGTATTGATTCCTGTGCCTGTTAGTTCAGTTTCACAACTATTTGTTATGCACTCGTGTCTTCTCTTGTAACTTTTCATCCACCATGCTCCTGTATTGTATCGGCTTACCCATTTTTATACTCATTAATCCAAACAAAAGCAATGTACTGTACTGTGAAACTCTGAAATTGAAACGCGGTGCTGGAGAAATTTGGCAGGTCTGACAGCCACCACAGAGGCTAATGTTCTAACTCTCCAAGTCTGTATGATGACATTGCTGCCAGACTTGCTGAGTTTCCTCAGCACGTTCTGTTTCACTATTCCAGAGCTCTGACTTGAACAAGTGAGATGCTTATTTAAGCAGTTATTCATGCATCAGTTCCCACAAGTGGACCGACAGAATAAAAGTTGGTATTTAATATTAAGCCATCAACTGAAGGTGTGATTTCAGATTTCTATCCCATTACTTCAGGAACACAAGAATTCCTAATCTGAGCACTGGTTAATTTATGAACGTTAAAACAAGGAGGGGATTTGATAGAGTAAATACAGAAAAACTGTTTTCTCTGAGCAAGTCTAAAACAGGGGGAATTTAGGTTAGAACTGGGTCACTAAGGGCCAGTGAAACCAAGAAACATCTTTTGCACAAAAGGTAGTGTAAATATAACATTGTGCATTGCTCAAAAGGCTATGGATGTCACTGGTCAGTTGAAGTAAGTTGCATTTCCACCGTTTGGAATATCCTAAGGCAATAATCTCACTGGAGCTCTGAGAACAGTTGAAGGATCATGGAAGACTCACAGGGAAGGCAAAAGGAGAGGCTGAGTTACCCCCCCTCCCCCTCTCTTTCCCCCCCCCCCCCCCCCCGCCCCAATCCAGGACAAAGCAGCCCCCACTTGATAGGCACCACATCCACGAACACCCCCTCCCTCCCCCACTGACGCTCAGTAACAGCAGTGCGTACTACTTACAAGATGCAGAAACTCACCAAAGATCCTCAGACAGCACCTTTCAAACCCACAGCCAGTTCTATCCAGAAGGACAAGGCGCAGCAGTATCATGGGAACACCACCCCCTGCAAGTTCCCTTCCAAGCCCCTCACCATCCTGACATGGAAATATATCGCTGTTCCTTCACAGTCGCTGAGTCAAAATCCTGGAATTCCCTCCCTCAGGGCATTGTGGGTCTACCCACAGCACATGGACTGCAGCGGGTCAAGAAGGCAGCTCACCCCCACCTTCTCAAGGGGCAACTAGGGACGGGCAGTAAATACTAGACCCAGCCAGTGACACCCACATCCCACAAAATGAATATTTTTAAAAAATACTTGGACAATATAAACAGTGGGCTGCACTGTTAGGGTGTTATTGGTACTGGAGATAAAAAAAAACTTCTAGATGCTAGAATCCAAGGTAGACAGGCTGGAGGAACACAGCAAGCCAGGCAGCATCAGGAGGGACAGGCAGGAGGCTGGGGGAACACAGCAAGGCAGGCAGCATCAGGAGGGACAGGCAGGAGGCTGGGGGAACACAGCAAGGCAGGCAGCATCAGGAGGGACAGGCAGGAGGCTGGGGGAACACAACAAGGCAGCATCAGGAGACACAGGCAGGAGGCTGGGGGAACACAGCAAGCCAGGCAGCATCAGGAGGTGGAGAAGTTGATGTGTTGGGTGTAGCCCACCCCTAGCCCTGAAGATGGGTTACACCTGAAATGTTGACTTCTGCACCTCCTGATGCTGCCTGCCTTGCTGTATTCCCCCAGCCTCCTGCCTGTCCCTCCTGATGCTGCCTGGCTTGCTGCGTTCCCCCAGCCTCCTGCCTGTCTACTTTGGAACAAGAGGTGACAGTCAAGGGGTGGAGGGAGGGAGTGTTAGGGTTGCCCTGCTGAGCTGAGAAGTTTAAGCAGAGAGATAGTAGGATGGAAAAATCTTCAAGGTCAGAAGAAGTTATATTCAGTAAAGACTGGGTTATTTGCACCAGCCGTATTGTATTGAGAAGATGGGGATTTGAGACATTCAAGGATAGAGCAGAGAATGGAATTATCCAGTGTATTGAAGTAGGATCTATAGACTCTATTTGAAAGGAATTTAGCTTTTGTTTCAGTAAGTGGTTTTATTCACTGACGATAGCCATGAGTTTTTAGCGCTCAGCAGTTCCTGTTTCGGGGGTGAATGAATAAACATAGTGGGAATGACAATGTGCAGGATATATTTCACAGCGTTTCTTAAAGTGACTTTGTTTTTCCTTTTTCCTAAACACAAAAGGGTGAAATGATTAATAACATAGAGACAAATGTGGTAAATGCTACTGAATATATTGAACGGGCGAAAGAAGAGACAAAAAAAGCAGTTCGATACCAGAGCAAAGCAAGGCGGGTGAGTTTACTGTTGCATAGCTTCCAAATTGTCATTCACAGCATGAAACTAACTAACAGCACAGGAGGCCATTCAGCCCCTTGTGCTAGTGTTGGCTCTTAGAATGAACGTTTGCGTTTAGTCCCATTTTCTTGCCTTTTATAACCTTTCAATTTCTCATCCTCTGGTACTGTCTGTTTCCTTTTAAAATTGGTGATGGAATCCATTTGTAAATCTTTACAGGACAGCGCTCTGTACCTGTCAACTCTGAAAATATTTCCCAATCTCCTCAATTGTCTGTGACTGGTCTCCTTCCTATCGGAAAGATGTTGTGAAACTTGAAAAGGTTCAGAAAAGATTTCCAAGGATGTTGCCAGGGATGGAGGATTTGAGCTACAGGGAGAGGCTGAACAGGCTGGGGCTGTTTTCCCTGGAGCGTCGGAGGCTGAGGGGTGACCTTACAGAGGTTGATAAAATCATGAGGGGCATGGATAAATGGATAAAGTCTTTTCCCTTGGGTGAGGGGAGTCCAGAACTAGAGGGCATAGGTTTAGGGTGAGAGGGGAAAGATATAAAAGAGACCTAAGGGGCAACTTTTTCACACAGAGGGTGGTACGTGTATGGAATGAGCTGCCAGAGGAAGTGGTGGAGGCTGGTACAATTACAACATTTAGAAGGCACCTGAATGGGTATATGAATAGGAAGGGTTTAGAGGGATATGGGCTGGGTGCTGGCAGGTGGGACTAGATTGTGTTGGGATATCTGGTCGGCATGGACGGGTTGGACTGAAGGGTCTGTAACCATGCTGTACATCTCTGACTCTATGGCCATCTTCCTTCCATGTCTTTTGCAATGATTTTCAGCGTATGGCCTTGCGTTAATGACTCACTCCAGTAAATGTCCCAGAATCCCTCCATCTTATGAACCTCTCTTCACTCCCTTCCTGACCGTGGAGAGAAGACCAAACTTATCCAGCCTGCCCTCATTCCCAGGGTCCTTTTCTGGAATGTGTCTTATGTCTAAAGTTGCTGGGAATTGGGGAATGGAGGAAGGGAAGATGAGAACACTCCACTAGTTAGTTATACCTGCACAAAGGCCGATGGTTATTAGAGGTCAGTTACCTCAGCCCCAGGATATCATTGAGAGTTCCTCATGGTTGTGTCCTCAGCCCAACCATCTTCAGCTGCTTCATCAATGACCTTCCCTCCATCATAAGGTCAGAAGTGGGGACGTTCACTGATTGTGCAATGTTCAGCATCGTTCAAGACTGCTCCAGTATGGAAGCGATCCATGTTTGAATACAGCAACATCTGGACAATATCCAGGCTTGGGTTAATATGAGAAAAACAGTCCTGGAACAATTCAGGTCTGACAGCATCTGTGTAGAAAGAATCAGATAATGTTATATCTCTGACTCTTTGGAACTGTGGCCTGACAGGTGAGTACCATTCATGCCACACAATGACCAGGCAATGACCATCTCCAATAAGAGAATCTAACAGTCGTCCTTGGCATTCATTGGCATCACCAGCACTGAATCACCAACCCTCCACCAATCAACATTTTGGAGGTTATCATTGATCAGAAACGGAGCTGAACACTGGCTGCTAGAGCAGGTCAGCGGCTAGGAATCCTGCTGCCAATAACCAGCCACCTGATTTACAAAGATTTTCCACCATCTACAAGGCGTACGTCAGGAGTGTGATGGCATATTCCTCACTCACCTGGACAGATGTTGCTCCAATAACACTTGAGCACAACTCCATCCAGGATAAAGGAGCCCACTTGATTGGCACCCAGCCACCACCTTTTCATATTCACCAAAGCAGAAATTGCTGGAAAAGCTCAAAGTTTGACAGCATCAGTGGAGAGAAATGAATTAAAGTTTTGTGTTGAGTGACCCTTCCTCAGAACTGATGGTAGCTAGGAAAAAGTTGATTTTTATGCAGAAGATAGAGTTGGGGGGACAGGGGGTAAGGTGTAAACAATAGGTGAAGGTAGAGCCCAAAGAGAGGGAGGAGATGTTAGACAGACAAAGGAGTCAATAATGATCTGGCTAAGAGGATGAATAATGGGGACTATTACTAGCAAACACTGTATGGATTAGCAGACCATGTGATAACAAGGCCCAGGGATTGGGGTTTGGGCAGAGAAGATAGCTCAAGGCCTAACATTGTTGAACGTGATACTGAGTTCAGAAGGCCCTTGACTTCCCACGCAGAAAATGAGGTGCTGTCCTTCCAGTGTGTGCTGACCTTCACTGGCGCACTGCGGCAAGCCTGGGACAGAGAGGTTAGCCCGGGAACAGGGTGGGCTGTTCAGTGGCAGGCAGCTGGGAGCTCGGTCGTTTTTTTTTTGTGGACAGAACGTAGGTGTTCCGTCACCCAGTCTGTATTTCGTTTCCCCAATGTAGAGGGAGACACATTGTGAACAGCGAATGCAGTAGACTAGATTGTGGGAAATGCAGGTAAAATGATGCGTTGTCTAGATGGTGTGTTGGATATTGAGGAGGGAGGAGGGAAATGGGTGGGTCTTACCCCTGTGGGTGCACGGTAACATGTCGAGGGAGGTTGGGAAGTAAAGCAGGAATGGGCCAGGTTATCCTCGAGGGAATGGTGCTTGTGGAAAGCTGACAGGAGAGGGGAAGGCATTGTGTGTGTGTCTGCTTAAGATCCCACTGGAGCTGGTGGAAATGGCAGCTAATAATCTGAATGTGGAGGGTGCTGGGGTGGTAGATAAGGATGAGAGGAGCTTTGTCGCTGTCGTGGGAGGCAAGAGAGAGGGATGAGGGCCGGAATGTAGAAAATAGGTCAGACCCAGCTGAGACTCTTGACAATGGTGCTAGGAAATCCTTGATTAAGGAAGGAGGTGGACATTTCAGAACCCCCTTGTTGAAGTTGGCGTCATCAGAACAGATGCGATGGAGACCGAGGAACTGAGAAAATGGAATAGTGTCTTTACAGGAAACAGTGTGACAATGTACAGTGAAGGTAACTGTTGGTTTGTAACAGACGCTGGTGACCAGTATATCCCCTGAAGTGGGAACACAGTTCGAGGAAGGGTGAGGTCTGGGATGGACCAGGTGAAGGTGAGAGTAAGGTGGATATTGGAGACAAAATTTATAAACTTTTCCATGTCTGGACAAGAGAAGGGAGCGATGATATCATCAGAATATCAGCGGAAGAGTTGTAAGTGGGGGCTGAAATCGGACTGGAACAAGGAACGTTCCACTTTCCCCATAGAGAGACAGGCATCACTGGGCACATGTGGGTATCTGTGGCCGTCCCTCTGTCCTGAAGAAAATGAGAGGAGTTAAAGGAGACATTGTTGAGAGTAAGGATGGGTGGGGGTGGGGGTGGGTGAGGACGGTTCAGACCTCTTCTCTAAGAAGAAGCAGAGAGCCCTGAGATGATCCAGGTGGGATGGACGTGCACCTCCATGGGAAAGAGGAGGCAGCTGGAACCTGCAAACCAGAAATTCCAAAACTGACAGAAAGCAGCAGAGAAAACTGGGCAGAGGGAGAAAGTATAGAGTTGAGGTAGGAAGAGACCACGTTCTGTGAGGCAGGAGCAGGCGGAAGGAGTGGCTCTGCCCAAGCAGTCCCTGTTAGTGGATCTTTGGAAAGGGGTAGAAGTGAGCTGTGGTGGGGTTGGGGGGAATGTGAGGTTGGAGGGAGCGAAGGCTAGAAGGGGGGAGGGGGGGAAGATCATCAGATGAAATAAGGTTAGTGACCACTGAAGATAATGGCCTAATATTTCATGGTGGGCTGTTGGTCCAGGGGGAGATAGGAAGAGGTCTCGGAGCTGGCGCACAGCCTCTGCAATGTAGAGGTCAGTCTGCCAAACGATGCCAACAGCACCACCCTTATCGGCACACTCACTCCCTTCACCGGTGATAATTTGCAAATATTATAATGCTGTTCCTGTCACCAGGGCAAGTCGAAATACTGCAGGGAGCAATGGCCATGTACAATCTGCACATAGGCATCTTCCAAACCCACACCCACTTCCATCCAGAAGGAAGGGGCAGCAAATACATAGGAACGCCACCCCCTGCAAGTTCCCCTCTGAGCCCCTCCCCATCCTGACTTTGAAATATATCACTGTTCCTTCACTGTCACTGGGTCAGAATCCTGGAATTCTCTCCCTCAGGGCATCGTGGGTCTACCCACAGCACATGGACTGCAGCAGTTCAGGAAGGTGGCTCAACCCCACCTTCTCAAGGGACAACTAGGGACGGGCAGCCTCCTCCTGTGAATGAATTTGTTTCTTTAAAAGTGTGTTGGTAAAAAGATCTGTCTTTTTGTCAACCTTTTGAAACCATTCCATTTATAATCTATCCCTTTCTGTACACTCCCGTAAAATGTCCCACTCCACACTTCTCTGCATTGACCTCCTAATCTTGTGCATCTGCCCAAATCATCATCCAGTTCATGTTATGCTCAGTTTGATAACGCCCTTCACCATCAAACACTCAAGTTTCAGTTCATTTGCAAATATTATAAAGCTGTTACGGGGATAGCTGTAAACACCGCAGGGAGCAATGGCCCCAACACAGCCTCTTGTGGAATATCACAGTAAACCAACTTGCAGTCTGAAAATCATCCCCCACTATCACCCTCCACATCCTTGTCCATATCAGCACGCTCCTCTGAATTCCATGAGGACACAGGTTTAGGGTGAGAGGGGAAAGATATAAAAGGGACCTAAGGGGCAACGTTTTCTCTCACAGGGTGGTACGTGTATGAAATGAGCTGCCAGGGGATGTGGTGGAGGCTGGTACAATTGCAACATTTAAGAGGCATTTGGATGGGTATATGAATAGGAAGGGTTTGGAGGGATATGCTGGCAGGTGGGACTAGATTGGGTTGGGATATCTGGTCGGCATGGACCGGTTGGGCTGAAGGGTCTGAGTGTATTTACTATTGGTTGTTGCATCTTCTGTCCTCTGCTGTGTTGTCTAACAGCAGCAGGTGTGATGTGAGCGAGTTGTTAATTGGTTTGATGTTTGGTTCAGCTCCTCACCCAATCCCGTGTTGATGGTGCACGCGCACACGCATGATGTGGAATGAAACGCTACAAGTTCCCCACATGCTTCAGCTGGTCACAGATTATCATCCTCAAATCTTTCAGCACAGGAGGAGCCATTCGGCCCGTTGTGACAGCTGTTTGAAAACAGTCCAATTTGTTTCTGTCTATCTCTCTCTCTGTCTGTCTGTCTCTCTCTCTCTCTCTCTCTCTCTCTGTGTCTCTGTTTTTCTCCCCCTCCCCCTCACTATGTCTATTAGTTGTTGAACACAGAGCAGGCCCAGTTGCATCAAATTGCCGCTGAGGCCAAAGTATTGAGTAAGACATGCTGAAGCATCAGTCACCATTATGTTTATTCCCTAATTGGGGCAGTCACAAGGATTGATATTGGGTACTTGTGGCAAATCAGGGGCTGGTTCAAGAGACAGAGGTCCTTTGATTATTCTTTCCTGGATATTTCACCTCGATCTGTGCGCTTTACTTCCAGGTCTCTCATCCAGTGACGCAGCACAAACATTCCCCTTGTCTCCTGACCCATGTTTACTTCTCAGCTAACCTGACACCATTTAATAACATAACAAACTCGATATTTGTTTTGGAAGTTTGCTGTGTGCAGATTTGTTGTCACATGGGTTTGTATAAAGCAGTAACTGTACATGCTAAACCGTGAGCTGACTAATATATTCTGGAAATCTGCTGCAGGAGCAAACATTTGTTGTTCAACCTTTTCCTTCCTTTTGCTGCTGCTCCTTGGAATTCTTGTACCTGTCCACAGGATGAGAGACCTGGGTGTCTATGTGCACAGACCATCAAAGGTGACCGGACAGGTGGATAGAACAGTTGATAAAACATTCAGTGTCCTTGGCTTTATAAATGGTTCACAAGAGCAAGGAGATGATGTTGACCTTATAACAAGACCTTGTTACACCTTTGCTGCAAAGGTATAATTAATAAGGTTGTAGATGACATGCAAATTGGTGTTGATAGTGAGGAGAGATTTTCGGGCTGCAGTCTAATGTTGATCAGCTGTTAGACTGAGCAGAATAATAACAAAGAGAATGAGAGTGAACATAAGTCCTTAGGGAATGAGGCTGTGGAAATGATAATGGGGGAACCAGAAAGTGGCAACAAAAATTAAATACTGTTTAGCAGTTGTCGTGCTATAGGATATTAATAGCGTTCCAAAAATCTCAAATAATGAAGTGGGGAAGGAAATACACGTAATAGCTATCACTTGAGGGAAAACTACAAGGGGAACTAATGGGGCTAAAGGTCAGTTAGACCTGGTGGGCTGCGTCCTCTGATTTTAGTGGGAGTAGCTTCAGAGATAGTGGGTGTAACTGAATAACCTTTGAAGAAACCTTAGATTCAGCAGACGTCCCAGAGGACTGGCAGTTTTCCAATGTAGCATCCAAATTCAAAAAGGAGGGAGATAAAAATACGTAACTATAGGCTGGTTAGTTAAACATCAGTCATGGGGAAGATGTTAGAGTATTATACAGATGTCATAGCAGAGAATTTTGACGTACATAATAAAATCAAATAGAGTGAACATAGTGTCATAAAGGGAAATCATACCTTCAAATTTATTGTGGCACGGTGGCTCAGTGGTTAGCGCTGCTGCCTCACAGCACCAGGGACCCAGGTTCAATTCCAGCCTCAGACTACTGTCTGTGTGGAGTTTGCACATTCTCCCCGTGTCTGTGTGAGTTTCCTCCGGGTGCTCCGGTTTCCCTCCCACACTCAAAGATGTGCAGGTCAGGTGAATTGGCCATGCTAAATTGCTCATAGTGTTCAGGGATGTGTAGGTTAGGTACATTAGTCAGGGGTAAATATAGAATTGGGGAATGGGACTGGGTGGGTTACTCTTCAGAGGGTCAGTGTAGACTTGTTGGGCCAAAAGGCCTGTTTCCACACTGTAGGGAATCTATGATTCTGAGTAATGGCAGATAGAATTTAATCCTGATAAGTATGAGGTGATACAGTTTGGGAGCTCTGACAAGGGAAGGAGAGACACAATGAATGGTAGATCTTCAGGGAGTACTGAGGAACAGAAGGGACCTTAGTGTACAAGTCCATCGATCCCTGAAGGGGACCTGTCAGCACAGTGGGATAGGAGGTGAAGGTGGCAGATTGGATGCTTATCTTCATTAGCTGGGGAGTAGCATATAGGAGCAAGGAAATCTTGTTACACTTAAAATTACAACCCAAAGATGGAGTACTGTGCACAGTTCTGGTCACCACACTATCAGAAGGATGTGATTGTACTGCAGAGGGTGTGGAGGGGATTCACCAGGATGTGGCCTGGGATGGAAAGTCTCAGTTATGAGGAGAGACTGGATAGGCTGGGTTTGTTTTCCCTGGAACAGAGGAGGCTGAGTGGGAATCTGATTGAGGGAGACAGAATTCTGAGAGGCATACATTGAGGAGATTGTGAGAATCTCTTGCCCATGGCAGATTGGTCTGAGACCAAGACTGTGTGTTTAAGGTGAGGAGGGAAGTGATTTCGAGATTGGAGAGAATGTTTCTCCTCTGGAAGGTGGGAGAAATATGGAAGGCGCTGCCTGAGCGGGTGGTGGAGGCAGGTACACTCAACATTGCAGAAGCAGCTGGATGAATCCTTCACATGCTTATGAACCAAGTGCAGGTAAATGGGATGAGTGTAGCTTGTTGGTCAGCATGGACTTGTGGGCCGAAGGGCTGGTTTCTCTGCTGAATGACTCAGTAGTTAGAGTATAGAATACCCTGCCTGAAAATGTGGTGGCAGGTTCATACAAGGTGTTCAGGAGGGTATTGGGTGGTCATTTGGATAAAAACATGTGCAAGAGTCCGGGCAAAAGGCAGGAGGTTGGCCTTTGGTCACAATGCTGAGTTGAAGAGCAGGTATCAGAGCCAAATGGCTTCCTCCTATACCATAGGATTCTAAGTCTCCACGTTAATAATTCCACTGAAATAATGATCACGGTTTTAATGGAGAAATAATGTTGAAATTGTAATTATTTTTCCCTTCTGTCTTCTCTTTCAGAAAATATTCTACATTCTGATTTGTGTTGTGGTCTTATTGGTCATCATTGCCATTATCATAGGAGTGACCGTCCCATCGTAGCGACCACCCCAATGGAGCCATTCACCAGGAAGACTTACTAACAGATCCTGCATTGCTGAATCAGGCTAATCATGCAGCTGAGCCTTCTAATATCACCCCCCCCCCCCCTCCCCCTGCCCCCCCGATCCTCTAATATCACCCTCCCTCCCCCCCTCACTCTCTAATATTACCCTCCCTCCCTTCCCCCCCTCACTCTCTAATATTACCCTCCCTCCCTCCCCCCCACTCTCTAATATTACCCTCCCTCTAATATCACCCTCCCTTCTCCCCACCCCCACCCTCTAATATCACCCTCCCTCCCCCCCACCCTCTAATATCACCCCCCCACCCTCTAATATCACCCTCCCTACCCCCCACCCTCCACTCTCTAATATCACCTTCCCCCCCCCCACTTCCCATCCTCTCCTATCACTCTCCCTCCCCCCGCCACCCCCATCCTCTAAAAATACTCTCTCTCCCCACCCTCCCATCCTCTCCTATCATCTCCCTCCCCCCACCCCCCACCCCCCCATCCTCTCCTATCACTCTCCCTCCCCCCGCCACCCCCATCCTCTAAAAATACTCTCTCTCCCCACCCTCCCATCCTCTCCTATCATCTCCCTCCCCCCACCCCCCACCCCCCCATCCTCTCCTATCACTCTCTCCCTCCCCATCATCTTGTTCTGGGATGATAGGGAGGGTAGGAACAGTAAACAGCTATTGCCTACAGACTGCGTCTGACCAAAGCATTTACTGCCATGAATTGACCAGTTGTACAGTTCTTGACCATTTTTATATCATTGAAATGTTTACTTTTTTTAAAAATGTAATGATTTGCTGTTTACAATATAAAGGTTGTGTTGATTGCTGATGGTGACGATGTGGCTGCCACTTCAGGAACGCGAGCATCATCTTATTGATTAATGGGTAAAAGCTGGCTGCTTTCTCCATCACTCCATCTGGTGGTCAACAGGTGCTGACACTCCAGCGGTCAGTGCCCCTCTCTCTCTTCCCCCCCACCCCCTGTGCTTGCACATGTATTTTTATAAGAAGCATTAAGTTGTTACCTCTCTTCCCTCCTCTCTCTCTCTCTCTCTCTCTCCCCGTCCCCCTCTCGTGCTCTCACACGTTTTCATAAGAAGCTATAAGTTATCACCTCTCCTTTCTTTCTTTCTTTATCTCTCTCTCTCTCTGTCATGCTCATACACGTGTAATTTTATAAGAAGCATTAAGTTGTCAACTAGAATGTAGCCAATGCATTGACAGTAACTGGGAGTGAGAGTCTGGAAGGGCTGACTGGATACCAGCAGCCTCACTTCCTGTTTAATGTAAGGGAGGACCACACGAGAGGTGCTCTACTGTACTGTGTTCACGTTGGACTTTGGCCAATGGTTAAAGGGGGCATGCACCCGCATTCCACAACAATACTTCATCAGGCAGGGGCAAACAGAGGGTTAAACCTCACGATTAAAGCGTGCACTGCCTCCCAGAACAATGAGGCTTGTTCGCAGTTTTAGAAAGAAAGTTAAAAATCTACACTTTAGCAAACTTGCATTTAATAATTGTACTTTAAATCCTGCTTCAGCTTATGTTTACACGTTTTGGAAAAGGTAAAAGCCATGATGAGAGTGTGTGTGTAGTTACAGGTGTCGTACACATTACCGTTAGGCTGGGTGGATGTACCTGTATGTATCCTTTAATACATTCTGCTAATATGGACACTAAATGTTTAGTGTGTGACTGAGAGTGAGTGTGACCGTGTGTGCTCACACCCAGAGAAGTAAAGACAAGCCAAGCAGACAGGTCTGAAGTGGCAACTGTATATTTCTGTTTAAAACAAAACTCAAAATAAATTAAGGATTGTTTTGAATAGTCTTGCAAATACAATATTATTGATTTGCTAATCACTTACTGTGTAACCTGAGCACACCATTTGATATGAGATTATTGTAGCAGTGTACAATGTTTGATGTGGTCTCTGAGATATTGCCTAATGTGTTATTTACGTTATCACTGTTTATGGTCAGTTTTTCCATTGTTATGCTTTTTTAACATACATTTTCAAGAGTTATGTAATCTCTTCTGAAATGCAATATCCTTTTTCGTTGTAAAAAGAATCAAAATTGAGAATTCTGTATTCAATCCTCTGTAGATATTTCAGAATGTAAATTAAATTTGGATTGCATTGATATTTCGGACTGTAAATTATGTTTTGTTTAATTTGGAAATAAAAAATATCAAAGTGATCTTAAGTAGCATGTTTGAGAGTGTCCATAGAACAGTACAATACAGGAACAAGGCCCTTCAGCCCATCATGTCTGTGTCAACTGGGATGCCATTCTAAACTAATTCCATCTGCCTGCACATGGTTTGTATCCCTCTGTTCTCTGCCTGTTCCTATGGCTCCCTAAATGCCTCATGAGTGTTGCTATTATATCTGCTTCCCCCACCTCCTCAGGCACCTAACACCATCTGTGTAAAAGGAGACACCTTTCCCCCTCTCACGTTAAACATATGCCCCTAGTATTTGACACTCACACCCTCAGAAAAAGATTGGCTATCCACCCTGGCCCTGCCCCTCTCAATTTTACATAATTCAGTCTGGTCGCCCTTCAGCCTCCGAGGCTGTAGTGAAAACAATCCAAGTTTGTCCAACCATTCCTTATAGCTAATACACTCCAATCCAGGCAACATCCTGGTAAACCTCCTTTGCACCTCTCCAAAGCCTCCACATCCTTCCTGAACTGTGGTGACCAGAATTCCATACAGTGTTCCAAATGTGGCCGAACTAGAATCTTATACATAGCTTGCCAACTTTTATACTCAGTGCCTCGACTGATGAACACAAGCATTGATGCACACTGCCTTTATCACCTTATGCACTTGTTGCAACTTTCAAGGAGCTAGGGACGTGCACCCAAGATCCCCCTGGATATCAATGTTCCTAAGGGGCCTGCCATTTACTGGATACTTTCCTCTTGAATGTGACCTCCTGAAACCCATTACCTCACACTTGTCCAAATGAAAGTCTCTCTGCCATATCTCTGCCCAACTTTCCAATTTGATCTACATCCTGCTGCATTACTTGACAAATTTCCTCACTACCCACAACTCCTTCAATTTGTGTCATCTGCAAACTTACCAATCAGACCACCTATATTTTTATCTAAATCCCTTTTCTATATATTACAGACAACAGATCCTTGCAAACTGCCACTGCTCACAGAGCTTCAGTCAGAATGATAGCTATCCACAACAACCCTCTGGCTTGGTCATAGATGACAATGCTGTATCCAACTTACCAACTCACTGGATCCCATGTGACTTACTTTTCTGGACCAGTCTACCATGAGCAGCCTTGACAAATGCTTTAGTAAGGTCTTATGGGGACAACACCTACTGCCCTACCTTCATCAACCAACTTTGATACTTCCTCAAAAAACTCAGTCAAATTTGAGAAATAAGACCTTCCCTGCACAAACCATGCTGACTACCCCAATAAGATCATCCTTTCCCAAATGTAAGTAAATGCTCTCCTGAACAATCTTCTCCAGTTTTCTAACCACTGATACAAGACTCACCAGTCCATAATTTCTTGGATTATCCTTGGTACCCTTAAACAAAGGACTAACATTGGTTATTTCTGTTTTCTGGGACCTGGCTTGTGGGTAAAGAGGATATAACGATCTCCGTCAATGCCCCAGCAATCTCCTTGCTTGTCTCCCTCCGTATCCTGGGATGGATCCCATCAAGGTTTGGGGTCTTACCTACCTTAATGTTTTTTTCAAGACACTACACACCAGCTGCTCCTTGTTATCAACATGATCTTCCCTGATCGAACTGTCATCCATGTCTTTCTCCTTGGTAAATATTGCTATGAAGAATCTCACCCACTTCCTCTGGTTCCATACATAAACTCCCTCCTTTGTCATGGAGTGGACCTACCCTTTCCCTAGCTACCCCCTTGCTCCTAGTACATCTGTACAATGCCTTGGAATTCTCCTCAATACCCTTTGCCAAATATATTTCATGGACTGTTATAGTCTTCCTAATTCTTGAGCTTTTTCCTGGTTCCTCCTCCTGCTGCTGTGCTTTTCTAGTGCCTCACTCTCTATTCTGATCTCCACATCTGCAATCCTCACTTTCTCCTCCTTAATGTTCCTCACAGGGCTTGTCTAATTTCAGTTTCTTAAACCTTACAAATGCTTCCTTTTCCTTTTGACTAAACTTTCAACATTTCTTGTCCTCCGAGGTTCCTGAATCTTGCCCTCCTTATCCTAACGGGAACATGCCAGTCCTGAACTCTAATCAACTGGCTTTTATAGGAGTCCCACATGCCAGATGTGGGTTTGCCCTCAAACAGCATCATCCAATTGAATTCCTCCAGTTCCTACTTTATACTGTTGTAATTAGCCTTCCCCCACATTTAGCACTTCCCCTTGAGAGCCAACCTCATCCTTATCTAGAACAGTTTTCCAGAATTATGATCACTGTTCCCAAAATGGTCCCCCAGTGAAACCTCAATCACCTGGCCAGCCTCATTCCCCAATACAAGATCTAGTATGGCCCCTTCCCTAATGGGAATATCTACATACTGTTTCAAGTCTACATGTTATAATGAAACAAACCATTTGGTATGCAAGTTATGACTGGTTTTATGGAGAGGATAGTCTTATTCGTTTAGTGAGGAAAGAAAATTTAAGGGCAAGTTATTTATGATTATAAATATTTTGATAATGAGAAATTTTCTCTTTGAAAGGTGGACCAGAGGGCAGATTTTTTTTAAAAAAGATAATTCCTTTCAAATAGCTGCAAAAGAAGCAGATGATTGTTTAAAAAGTCAGTGGAAGGGCAGCAGAAACCGTTTCGATGATCGCTTTCAAAAAAATGCACTTTGAGCAGTTCTGAGAAAAGACCCAATCTAATTGTTTATTCAATAACTTGGCACAGGCCCAACGGGCTGAATGGCCTTGAGATGTTGCAGGATGCTGCCAGTTATTCCGAGTGAGTGAAGTGGAAAATGTTTCTCTGCACACAAGCCTCCCCTGAGCTTCTCCTTCTCTTCCTGTCAACAATCTCAGATTCAAATCAATATCTTTGACCCAGAGCGCATCCTCTCCCTTATCCAAAGGGCTCTGATTGTAGCCATTTACTTGGCAAGTCAAATCCCAGACTGAACTCAACCCTAGTGGGTCATTTTTTAAAAAATTAGTATGCTGTCTCACTAAAACATAAACATGCAGAGGGAGGTTCAACGATAAAACAATTTATTGCAGAAATGCAATGAAGATAAAAGATAATAAACCAAGCTGTTAACATATAACAGTTTAGACAATTCCAAAATGCAGTGTTAAAATGTATAATCCCATTTTATCACGACACCATCCCTCTACAACTCTCCCAAAACCAGAGAGAGCTCCCTTCTCTGTCACATCTTGAGGATTGACTCAACTGACATCACTTCAATTCCTGGTCTTGAGAGTTTGATAATGTGTTCCTTGACTATTCACACAACTGAGTATAAATTTTTACTTCAAAAAAGCAGAGCGCTTTAGGGAACATCTCCGGGACGTCCGCACCAATCAACCACACCGCCCTGTGGCCCAACATTTCAACTCCCCCTCCCACTCTGCCGAGGACATGGAGGTCCTGGGCCTCCTTCACCGCCGCTCCCTCACCACCAGACGCCTGGAGGAAGAACGCCTCATCTTCCGCCTCAGAACACTTCAACCCCAGGGCATCAATGTGGACTTCAACAGTTTCCTCATTTCCCCTTCCCCCACCTCATCCTAGTTTCAAACTTCCAGCTCAGCACTGTCCCCATGACTTGTCCGACCTGCCTAGCTCCTTTTCCACCTATCCACTCCACCCTCTCTTCCCTGACCTATCACCTTCATCCCCTCCCCCGCTCACCTATTGTACTCTATGCTACTTTCTCCCCACCCCCACCCTCCTCTAGCTTATCTCTCCACGCTTCAGGCTCACTGCCTTTATTCCTGATGAAGGGCTTTTGCCCGAAACGTTGATTTCGCTGCTCGTTGGATGCTGCCTGAACTGCTGTGCTCTTCCAGCACCGCTGATCCAGAATCTGGTTTCCAGCATCTGCAGTCATTGTTTTTACCTAACCCTTTCTCTGTTCTATTCAAACACTTCTGATCTGGAATTTCCAAACTCAATCTCTTACTTTGAGGTAGCCAATTTCCTAGCTGTACTGAATTGCAAGAGAAACCTTTATTATATCGAACTGCAGCTAGGTCTTTAGTGATTGAACAGAAACTTTGCAACCAATGGATTTTTCAGAAACAAAAACAAATTTTTGGTTCTTCTAAACCAAAAGCAATGCCTTTTAACTCAGGCCCTTTGTCAAATGCAAATCATTCCCAGGAACTTCTGGGAAGGTGAATAAAACTTTAAAACACTTACTTCAGGCATCGGGGCCTCCATTTGCCGAGAGATGCGAGGGAGGAGCAAAGGACTTCTGGGAAGGTTTTCAGTGGGTTACCGTCAGGGGTAGGAAAGGGAACCGACGGTCAGAGCAGGGATCCCCTGTGGCCGTTCCCCTCAGCGATAAGTATACCGTTTTGGATACTGCTGGTGGGGACAGCCAGAGTTGTCAGGTCTCTGGCACTGGGGCTCAGAAGGGAAGTGGGGAAAATAGAAAAGCGCTAGTGGTAGGGGACTCAATAATTGGATGGATTGACAGGAGATTTTGTGGTCAGGAACGGGACTCCCGGAAGGTATGTTGCCTCCCTGGTGCCAGGGTCCAGGATGTCGCCAATCGGGTTTACAGGATTCTGAAGGGGGAGGGTGATCAGCCAGAAATCATGGTACATATTGGCACCAATGATATAGCCAGGAAAGGGATTGAGGATCTGAAAAGTGACTACAGAGAGCTAGGTTGAAAGTTGAAGAGCAGGACGAGTAGAGTAGGGATCTCAGGTTTGCTACCGGTGCCACGAGACATTGAGGTGGGGAACGGTCAACAAATGTAGCTTAACACATGGCTGTGAGGCTGGTGCAGGAGGGAGGGCTTCAGATACCTAGACCATTAGGATGCCTTCTGGGGAAGGTGGGACCTGGACATGAAGGACAGGTTGTACCTGAACTGGAGGGGCACAAATGTCCTGGGTGGGAGATTTGCTCGTGTGGTTCAGGAGGGTTGAAACTAGATTGACAAGAGGAAGGAATCAGAGCCACATATCTGAGAGGGGGGGGGCAGTGGTGGATGGGGCAGTGACAGGAGGCAGTGAATCTATCAGGAAGGTCTCTCACGCGATGAAACAAAGGGATTGGTTAATCCTTTAACGCACGGAGTGTCCGAAA
Source organism: Hemiscyllium ocellatum (assembly GCF_020745735.1). Classification (NCBI taxonomy): domain Eukaryota; kingdom Metazoa; phylum Chordata; class Chondrichthyes; order Orectolobiformes; family Hemiscylliidae; genus Hemiscyllium; species Hemiscyllium ocellatum. Next base: position 2,915,126 of record NC_083424.1, on the reverse strand, counting down.
TGAGAGTGAGGAACTTAGAGCATGGATCAGTACTTGAGGCTACGATGTTGTGGCCATAACAGAGACATGGGTTTCACTGGGGCAGGAATGGTTGCTTAATATTCCAGGGTTTAGAATGTTTAAAAAGAATAGGGAGGGTGGAAAACCAGGAGGGGGTGCAGCATTGCTAATCAGAGAGTGCATCACAGCTACAGAAATGAAAGTTGTTGAGGAAGGTTTCTCTACTGAGTCAGTATGGGTGGGAATTAGGAACAGCAAAGGGAGCAGCCACCACATTGGGGGTTTTATACAGACCCCCTAATAGCAGGAGGGAGATTGAAGATCTCACAGGCCGGCAGATTCTGGAAAAATGCACATGTCACAGCGTTATTGTTCTGGGTGATTTCAACTTTCCCAATATCGACTGGAACCTCCTCAACACAGATGGTTTGGATGGAGCCAGTTTTTGTCAGGTGTGTTCAGGAGGGTTTCCTTACTCAGTATGTAGACAGACTGACGAGGGGAGAGGCCATTTTGGATTTGGTGCTTGGCAACGAGCCAGGAGAGGTGTCAGATCTCACGGTGGGAGAACACTTTGATGACAGTGATCACAACTGCCTCACATTTACCACAGCCTTGGAGAGGGAAAGGAGCAGTTACCGAGGGAAGATATTTAATTGGGCAAAAGGAAATTATGATGCTACCAGACAGGAGTTGGGAAGTACAGACTGGGAGCAATTGTTCCACAGAAAGGGCACAGCAGACATGTGGAGACTGTTTAAAGGAGCAGTTGTTGCGAATGATGCACAAATTTGTTCCTCTGAGACAGGTAAGAAGGGGTAAGATTAAGGAACCTTGGATGGCGAGAACAGAGGAAATTCTCATCAAAAGGAAGAAGGCAGCTTATGTAAGGTGGAGGATGCACAGCGTTAGAGGATTATAGGCTTGCTAGAAAGGAGCTCAGAATTGGATTGAGGAGAGCCAGGAGGGGGCACGAAATAGGCTTGACAAGGAGGATTAGGGAGAACCCAAAGGCATTTTACTCGTACGTGAGGAATAAGAAAATGATCAGGGAGAAGGTAGGGCTGATAAGGGATAGCAGAGGGAACTCGAGTGTGGAATCTGAGCAGATAGGGGAAGCCCTAAATGAGTACTTGTTTTGCTTCGGTTTTCACTGAGGAAAGGGAACTTGTTGTAAACGAAAACTTAGAGGAGTTGGGATACAGTCTTGACCAGATCAAGATTGAGGAAGTTGTTGTGCTAGAAATTTTGGAAAACATTAAGATTGACAAGTCCCCAGGGCCAGACCAGATTTATCCTAAGTTGCTCTGGGAAGTGAGAAAGGAGGTTGCTGAGCCACTGGCGAGGATATTTGCCTCCTCACTCTCCACAGAGTTGTACCGGAGGATTGGAGGGAGGTGAATGTTGTCCTCTTTTTCAAGAAGGGGACTAGGGAAATCCCTGGCAATTACAGACCAGTCAGTCTTACATCTGTAGTCAGCAAAGTTTTGGAAAGAATTCTGAGGGATAGGGTTTATGACTATTTGGAAAAGTATAGTGTGATTAAAGGCAGTCAGCATGGCTTTGAGGGGGACAAGTCATGCCTCACAAATCTTATTAAATTCTTTGAGGAGGTGACAAGTTGACGATGGTCAAGCAGTGGATCTGGTGTATTTGGACTTCAGCAAGGCATTTGATAGGGCTCCCCATGGTAGTCTCATTCATAAAGTCAGGAGGTATGGGATACAGGGAGATTTGGCTATCTGGATTCAGAATTGGCTGGCTGACAGAAGGCCGAGAGTGGTTGTAGATGGAATGTATTCTGCCTGGAGGTCAGTGTTCAGTGGTGTTCCAGAGGGCTGTGTTCTTGGGCCTCTGCTCTTTGTAGTTTTTATAATTGACTTGGGTGAGGAGGTTGAGGAGTGGGTTAGTAAATTTGCAGATGACACAAAGGTTGGAGGTGCTGTTGATAGTATCGAGGGCTATTGCAGGCTGCAGCGCGACATAGACAGGATGCAGAGCTGGGCTGAGAAATGGCAGAAGGAGTTCAACCTGGATAAATGTGAAGTGATACATTTTGGAAGGTCAAACTCAAATGCTGAATATAGGATTAAAGACAGGATTCTTGGCAATGTGAAGGAACAGAGAGATCTTGCTGTCCAAGTACATCGATCCCTCAAAGTTGCCACCCAAGTGGGTAGGGTTGTTCAGAAAGCATATGGTGTTTTGGCTTTCATTAACATGGGGTTCGAGTTTAAGAGCCGCAAGGTTTTGCTGCAGCTCTACAAGACCCTGGTGAGACCACACTTGGAATATTGTGTCCAGTTCTGGTCACCCTACGATAGGAAAGATAGAGGGTTTTGGAGAGGGTACAAAGAAGGTTTACCAGGATGCTGCCTGGAATGGAGGGCTTGTCTTATGAAGAAAGGTTGAATAAGCTTGGACTTTTCTCTCTGGAGAGAAGGAGAAAGAGGGATGACCTGATCGAGGTGTACAAGGTAATGAGAGGCATGGATAGAGTCAATAGCCAGAGACTTTGCCCCAGGGCAGGACTGACTGGCACGAGGGGTCATAGTTCTAAGATATTAAGAGGAAAGTATAGAGGAGATGTCAGAGGTAGGTTCTTTTCACAGAGAGTTGTGAATGGATGGAATGCGTTACCAGCAGCGGTGGTGGAAGCAGAGTCATTGGGGACATTTAAGCAACTGCTAGACATGCACCTGGGTAGTAGTGAATTGAGGGGTGTGTAGGTTAGGTTATTTTATTTTACATTAGAATTAAACCTCGGCACAACATCATGGACCAAAAGGCCTGTTCTGTACTGTATTTTTTGATGTTCTATGATGCAAATCAACCCTCAGGATTCAGGAAGGCTGGAACCACCTGCTTTCTGACGCACTCTGGTTTAAAGTTGTGGCTGAATTGAATTGAATTTATTGTCACGTGTACCAAGGTACAGTGAAAATCTTTGTCTTGTGAGCAACACAGGCAGATCCCAGAGTTAAGTAGCATAGATAGTAAATAATAGGGATACAGCGTCAAAAACAAAACACAGGTACAGGTGAATGTTAAGAGTTTGTGAGTCCATTCAGTATTCGAACAACAGGAGGGGAGAAACTGTTTCAAAAGCAGCTGGTGCCTGTGTTCAGGCTTCTGTACCTTCTCCATGATGGTAGAGGTTGTAGAAAAACATTGCCAGGGTGGGATGGATCTTTGAGAATGCTGGCGGCCTTTCCTTGACAGTGGGCCTGGAAGATGGATTCGATAGATGGGAGGTTGGTCTTTGTGATTGTCCGGGCCGAGTTCACCACTCTCTGTAACCGTCTCAGGTCTTGAATGGTACAGTTCCCATACCAGGTAGTGATACATCCAGACAGAATGCTCTCGATGGCGCACCTATAGACGTTGGCAAGAGTATTCACCGTCATGAGTAACAGGCGTGAGTACCATCCCGCTGAGAGTCAGTAATGAGTTCCTTGGTTTTGCCGGCATTAAGAGCTAGGTTATGCTCAGTGCACCATTTTTCCAGGTCTTCCCCCTCCTGTCTGTAGTCTGTTTCATCGCCATCTGAGATTCGACTGACTATGGTGGCGTCATCAGCAAACTTGTAAATGGCATTAATCTGTAAAAATGCTGACAATGATTAAATCCTCTCTTCTATAAATAAAACAAAACCAACACACCATTTGTTCAGAATCCAACCCCTACATGATATCTATGCATCTCATACTCTGCATCAGAAAAGCTAACACTCCATGGCTTAGAACATAGAACATAGAACATAGAAAGATACAGCGCAGTACAGGCCCTTCGGCCCTCGATGTTGCGCCGACCGAATCCTACCTAACCCACACTAGCCCAATAACTTCCAAATGCCTATCCAATGCCCGCTTAAATGACCATAAAGAAGGAGAGTTCACCACTGCTACTGGCAGGGCATTCCATGAACTCACAACCCGCTGCGTAAAGAATCTACCCCTAACATCTGTCCTATACCTACCACCCCTTAATTTAAAGCTGTGTCCCCTAGTAACACCTGACTCCATTAGCGGTAAAAGGTTCTCAGTGTCGACCCTATCTAAACCCCTAATCATCTTATACACCTCTATCAAATCTCCCCTAAACCTTCTCTTCTCCAATGAGAACAGCCCCAAGTGCCTCAGCCTTTCCTCATAAGATTTTCCTACCATTCCAGGCAACATCCTGGTAAACCTCCTCTGCACTCGTTCCAATGCCTCCACATCCTTCCTATAGTATGGCAACCAAAACTGCACACAATACTCCAGATGAGGCCGCACCAGAGTCTTATACAGTTGCAACATGACCTCAGGACTCCGGAACTCAATTCCTCTACCAATAAAGCCCAGTACACCATATGCCTTCCTCACAGCACTATTTACCTGGGTGGCAACTTTCAGAGATCTGTGTACATGGACACCAAGATCCCTCTGCTCATCCACACTACCAAGTAGCCTACCATTAGCCCAGTAATCCATCTTCTTGTTACTCCTACCAAAGTGAATGACTTCACACTTAGCTACATTGAATTCCATTTGCCACATTTCTGCCCAGCTCTGCAACTTATCTATATCCCGCTGTAACCTACCACTTCCTTCCTCACTATCCACAACTCCACCGACTTTTGTGTCATCCGCAAACTTGCTTACCCAGCTTTCAAGCCCCTCCTCTAGATCATTTATAAAGATAACAAAAAGCAATGGTCCCAAAACAGATCCTTGTGGTACACCGCTAGTAACTGCACTCCAAGATGAACATAGTCCATCAACTACTACCCTCTGTCTCCTTCCAGCCAGCCAATTCCTAATCCAAACCTCTAATGTATCCTCAATGCCATACCTCCGTAGTTTTCGCATTAGCCTACCATGGGGAACCTTATCGAACGCCTTACTAAAATCCATATACACAACATCTACTGCTTTACCCTCGTCCACTTCCTTAGTCACCTTCTCAAAGAACTCAATAAGGTTTGTGAGGCACGACCTGCCCTTCACAAAACCATGCTGGCTATCCTTGATCACATTATTCCTATCCAGATGTTCATAAATCTTATCCCTTACCATTCTCTCTAAGACTTTGCCCACCACTGAAGTCAGACTCACTGGCCTATAGTTACTAGGGCTATCCCTACTCCCTTTCTTGAACAAGGGGACCACATTCGCTATCCTCCAGTCCTCTGGTACTATTCCCGTTGACAATGACGACATAAAAATCCAGGCCAATGGCTCTGCTATCTCCTCCCTAGCTTCCCATAGGATCCTAGGGTAAATGCCATCAGGCCCAGGAGACTTATCTATTTTCATCCTCTCCAATATTCCCAGAACCTCTTCCCTGCATATTTCCAGGCCATCCATTCTAATCATTTGTGACTCCATATTCACATCAGCAACAGTGTCCTGTTCCTGAGTGAATACTGATGAAAAGTATTGATTTAGTGTCTCTCCAATCTCCTCCGCCTCCACACACAACTTCCCACTACTATCCTTGACTGGACCGATACCTACCCTAGTCATCCTTTTATTCCTGACATACCTATAGAAAGCCTTTGGGTTTTCCCTAATCCTACCAGCTAAAGACTTTTCATGTCCCCTTCTCGCTGCTCTTAGCTCTCTCTTTAGATCCTTCCTGGCTACCTTATAACTCTCAATCGCCCCCACTGAACCTTCACGCCTCATCCTTACATAGGCCGCCTTCTTCCCTTTCACAAGGGATTCCAATTCCTTATTAAACCACGGCTCCCTCACAAGACCCTTTACACCATGCCTGACTGGTACATACTTATCGAGGACACGTAGTAGCTGCTCCTTGAACAATCCCCACATCTCAATTGTGTTCTTCTCTTGAAGCCTGTTTTTCCAATCCACACATCCTAAGTCATGCCTCACTGCATCATAATTTCCCTGCCCCCAGCTATAACTCTTGCCCTGCGGCGCACACTTATCCCTCTCCATCACTAAAGTAAAAGTCACCGAGTTGTGGTCACTGTCCCCGAAGTGCTCACCTACCTCCAAGTCTAACACCTGGCCTGGTTCATTACCTAGAACCAAATCCAGTATAGCCTCACCTCTTGTTGGCCTGTCTACATATTGTGTCAGGAAACCCTCCTGCACACATTGGACAAACACCGACCCATCTAATGAACTCGAGCTACAGCTCTCCCAGTCAACATCTGGGAAGTTAAAGTCCCCCATAACAACCACCCTGCTACCTTCACTCTTTTCCTGAATCATCCTCGCAATATTATCCTCTACTTCTCTAGGACTATTAGGAGGCCTGTAGAAAACACCTAACAGGGTGACCTCACCTTTCCTATTTCTAACCTCAGCCCAAACTACCTCAGATGGCAAGTCCTCTTCCATCGTCCATTCCACTGCTGTGATACTATCTTTGACAAGTAATGCCACACCTCCCCCTTTTTTACCCCCATGTCTGATCCTACTAAAACATTTAAACCCTGGAACCTGCAACAGCCATTCTTGTCCCTGTTCTACCCACGTCTCTGTAATGGCCACAACATCGAAGTCCCAGGTACCAACCCACGCTGCAAGTTCACCTACCTTATTTCTTATACTTCTGGCATTGAAGTATACACACTTCAAGCCACCCTTCTGTTTACAGGCACCCTCCTTCGAGATCGATGCCATGTTCCTAACCTCCCTACACTCAAGGTCCTGTACCCTAAAGCTACAGTCCAGGTTCCCATGCCCCTGCAGAGTTAGTTTAAACCCTCCCAAAGAGCACTAGCAAACCTCCCCCCAAGGATACTGGTGCCCCTCACGTTCAGGTGTAGACCATCCTTTTTATAGAGGTCCCACCTTCCCCAGAAAGAACCCCAGTTGTCCAGAAACCGGAATCCCTCCCTCCTGCACCATCCCTGTAGCCACTCATTTAACTGTTCTCTCTCCCTATTCCTCGACTCTCTATCACGTGGCACGGGTAACAAACCAGAGACAACAACTCTGCTCGTTTTAGCTCTGAGCTTCCAACCTAGCTCCCTGAAAGCCTGCCTGACATCCTCACCCCTCTTCCTACCTATATCGTTGGTGCCAACGTGGACCACGATCTGGGGCTGCTCCCCCTCCCCCTTAAGGATCCGGAAAACATGATCAGCGACATCACGTACCCTTGCACCTGGGAGGCAACATACCAAACGTGAATCACTGTCGCCCCCACAAAACCGTCTGTCTGTATCCCTCACTATCGAGTCCCCAAGAACTATCGCTCTACCTTTCTCCACCTTCCCTTCTGAGCAACGGGGCCAGGCTCCATGCCAGAGGCCTGAACCTCGTTGCTTACCCCTGATAAGCCATCCCCCCCACAAGTATCCAAAACGGTATACTTGTTCTTGAGGGGAATGACCGCAGGGGGTCCCTGCACTGGCTTCCTCCTCCCACTCCCCCTCACTGTCACCCATCTATCTTGAACTTTCGGAGTAACTACTTCCCTAAAGCTCTGATCTATGACCCTCTCTGCCTCCCGAATGATCCGAAGTTCATCCAAATCCAGCTCCAGTTCCCTAACACGGGCTTGGAGGAGCTGGAGATGGGTGCACTTCTTGCAAGTGTACTCAGCAGGGACGCTAATGGCTTCCCTCACCTCATACATGTTGCAAGAGGAACATTGCACTGCCTGCACTGCCATCCCTCTAAAAAGCTAGCTTTCTTTAAAAAAAAACTAAACTAAAACTGGCTTATGCCTGTACACTCAGGCCTGTGATCCTGTGGATGATACCAGCCTTTGGTTTTCAATTGGCTGATCCAGACCCTCCTGATAGTTAACCATAGACAGGGTTATCGCTGCATTCATTACCTTCAGATCTTCCCCTTCCCTTCATCTCATTTCCATTTTAACTGCCACCACCCTCTTGGTTTGCCTTAATTTTATTTTTGGAAACTGCAAATGATTATATTGTACAGAAGTCGTCAGTACCTGGAATTACCACCAGAAAATCAGGCCATTCAGCCCAGTTGGTCCATGCTGTCATGCTGCACAGCCACCTGTTACCTTATGTCAGCCAGCTCTAAGCTGACTTTGATCTCCCCCACGGTAAATCTAACTTCCTTTTCGGGCGGCACGGTGGCACAGTGGTTAGCACTGCTGCCTCACAGCGCCAGGGACCTGGGTTCAATTCCCGCCTCAGGCGACTGACTGTGTGGAGTTTGCACATTCTCCCCGTGTCTGCGTGGGTTTCCTCCGGGTGCTCCGGTTTCCTCCCACAGTCCAAAGATGTGCGGGTCAGGTGAATTGGCCATGCTAAATTGCCCATAGTGTTAGGTAAGGGGTAAATGTAGGGGTGTGGGTGGGTTGCGCTTCGGAGGGTCGGTGTGGACTTGTTGGGCCGAAGGGCCTGTTTCCACACTGTAAGTAATCTAATCTAATCTAAACGGCAGTAACCTGAAACAAAGAAAAGCGCAGCAGGTCAGGCAGCATCCAAGGAGCAGGAGAATCGACGTTTCGGGCATGAGCCCTTCTTCAAATACTGTTTAACCTGAGGGTCACCACACCTCAGGCAAGGCGAGGGATTGAGAACTGGTAATCTCAAGGTCAGCTTCTTCTTCCTGAAGAAGGGCTCATGCCCGAAACGTCGATTCTCCTGCTCCTTGGATGCTGCCTGACCTGCTGCGCTTTTCCAGCAACACATTTTCAGCTTTGATCTCCAGCATCTGCAGTCCTCACTTTCTCCACTTTGATTTATGAGCAATTTACTTCTGATGTGGAGATGCCGGTGTCGGACTGGGGTGGGCAAAGTTAAAAACCACACAACACCAGGTTATAGTCCAACAGGTTTAATTGGAAGCACTAGCTTTCAGAGCCACCTGATGGAGGAGCAGCGCTCCGAAACCTAGTGCTTCCAAATAAACCTGTTGGATTATTATATTTATTTATGCTATGTCAGTGCAGCCCATGTGCTGTAGGTAGACTCGGAATGTGTTCAGAGAGGGAATTCCAGGATTCTGACTCAGCGACGGTGAAGGAATGGTGAGATATTTCCAAGTCAGGATGAGAGTGGCTCAGAGGGGAACTTGCAGGGGGTGGTGTTCCCATGAGACAGCTGCCCTTGTCCTTCTAGATGTGAGTGGCCGAGGGTTTGGAAGGTGCTGTCTGAGGGTCTTTGGTGAGTTTCTGCAGTGTATCTTGTAGATAGTACACACTGCTCTTACTGAGCGTTGGTGGGGAGGGATGAGATGCTTGTGGGTGTGGAGCCAATCAAACAGGGGCTGCTTTGTCCTGGATGGCGTTCGAGTTTTTTGAGTGTCGTTGGTGCTGCCCCCATCCAGACAAATGGGGAGTATTCCATCACCCTCCTGACTTGTGCCTTGGAGATGGTGGAGAATTCATGCAGAATTCCCAGCCTGTGAATCGTTCTTGTAATCCTAGTTCCTCTCAGTCTTTATGGGAATCTGAAGACCAGAATGGTGCATAGTCACTCCGAGTGGTTCATTGCCACGTTCTGTGAATCATTTGTCATTAGAGTAAATCTGCAGAGACAGCGCCAGGATAAATTTAACGACCATATAGTTGTTATAAACCGTCACATCCAATTCCTGGGCAAGTCTCCACATAATTAATTGGAACCTTATGGTGATGATACATTGAAGAACAAAGACTCAGCAATATGCAGTGTTGCTTTCTTTTTTTAAAAACTAAATAATGCTAATGAGCAATTAACCTGCATGGGCTAAGTCTGTCATATTGGAGCTGAGCCCAAGAAGGCAGACATTGAGACCACTGAGGCCCAGACACGTCTTCTCCAAGTGAGGAGAGACCTTCGCCCATCTGTCTGGTCTGGATCCTGTCCCAGATCCCAGCAGGAATCTCAGTCTGACCCCATGATTCCCTCTTGTGTCTGTTTTAATGCAGCATTCAGATGTTGTTAATATTCAACCCATGTGCGATTCCAAAATCAAAACAAATAACATTAAAAAGAAACACTGGCGTAAGTTGGTGCTGGGTCAACATACTCGAACTGCCTCAGTCACTGTGCTACCCTTACACCTCATTCAGGGCAGTGTACAGAGTGATGGAGAGACTTGGAGATACAGGGAGGAGAATTGTAGACTCAGGACTTTGTGGGAGCAGGAGTGAAGGTGGAATTTGGTGAGTAGGGGTTGACAGGGGAATGTGTGTTAAGACACAGGGAGAGCTGATTTGATGGCATTAAGGTTGTGGAGGGTGGAATGTGAGAACGCAGCTCAGGAAGATAATTGTGTGATTCTCAGTTGCTAATCCGGTGTTGTTGATGACATGAGAAAAATTTCAGATGTAACAGATACAGACTGCAAAAAAAAGACCCTGAGCTTCCTTATGCCTGTCACTTTAACACCCCACTGTGTTCCCTGGCCAACATCTCTGTCTCAGCTCAGGCTGGAAGCACAGCAGACCGCTTTCCACTTGCTGCAGACCTCCTGGACTCGATATCCAGCTCAGTAATTTGAGGGTGTGGGCTCTCCATGTCCTTACCACAACCCCCCACACACCAGGCCTTGTTATCACAGTCTGACAGTACACACCAGGCCTTGTTATCAAATAGTCTGACAGTACACACCAGGCCTTGTTATCACACAGTCTGACAGTACACACCAGGCCTTGTTATCACACAGTCTGACATTCCACACCAGGCCTTGTTATCACAGTCTGGCAGTACACACCAGGCCTTGTTATCACACAGTCTGACAGTACACACCAGGCCTTGTAATCTCACAGTCTGACAGTACACACCAGGCCTTGTTATCACAGTCTGACAGTACACACCAGGCCTTGTTATCACAGTCTGGCAGTACACACCAGGCCTTGTTATCACATAGTCTGACAGTACACACCAGGCCTTGTTATCACACAGTCTGACAGTACACACCAGGCCTTGTTATCACAGTCTGACAGTACACACCAGGCCTTGTTATCACAGTCTGACAGTACACACCAGGCCTTGTTATCACATAGTCTGACAGTACACACCAGGCCTTGTTATCACACAGTCTGACAGTACACACCAGGCCTTGTTATCACAGTCTGACAGTACACACCAGGCCTTGTTATCACACAGTCTGACAGTACACACCAGGCCTTGTTATCTCACAGTCTGACAGTACACACCAGGCCTTGTTATCACACAGTCTGACAGTACACACCAGGCCTTGTTATCACAGTCTGACAGTACACACCAGGCCTTGTTATCACACAGTCTGACAGTACACACCAGGCCTTGTTATCACACAGTCTGACAGTACACACCAGGCCTTGTTATCACATAGTCTGACAGTACACACCAGGCCTTGTTATCACACAGTCTGACAGTACACACCAGGCCTTGTTATCACACAGTCTGACAGTACACACCAGGCCTTGTTATCACAGTCTGACAGTACACACCAGGCCTTGTTATCACACAGTCTGACAGTACACACCAGGCCTTGTTATCACAGTCTGACAGTACACACCAGGCCTTGTTATCTCACAGTCTGACAGTACACACCAGGCCTTGTTATCACACAGTCTGACAGTACACACCAGGCCTTGTTATCACAGTCTGACAGTACACACCAGGCCTTGTTATCACACAGTCTGACAGTACACACCAGGCCTTGTTATCACAGTCTGACAGTACACACCAGGCCTTGTTATCACATAGTCTGACAGTACACACCAGGCCTTGTTATCACACAGTCTGACAGTACACACCAGGCCTTGTTATCACACAGTCTGACAGTACACACCAGGCCTTGTTATCACAGTCTGACAGTACACACCAGGCCTTGTTATCACACAGTCTGACAGTACACAGCAGCCTTTTTCAGCCACTAATAGTCTCCGTTAACAGCTGTTCACCCTCCCAGCCTGATCTTTATCCACTCCTTTGTCTGTCCAACTGCTCTTCACTCTCTGCCCCCAACTATACTTTACTCCTTACTCCCTCCCCCCACCCTGCCTTCTCGGTATAAACTGTTTCCTAGCTTCCATCAGTCACTGCACCCGAACCGTTCACTCTGATTTCTCTCCACTGATTCTGCCAGACCTGCTGAGATTTTCCAGGAGAAAGTGAGGACTGCAGATGCTGGAGATCAGAGCTGAAAATGTGTTGCTGGAAAAGCGCAGCAGGTCAGGCAGCATCCAAGGAACAGGAGAATCCTGAGGAAGGGCTCATGCCCGAAACGTCGACTCTCCTGCTCCTTGGATGCTGCCTGACCTACTGCACTTTTCCAGCAACACATTTTCAGCTCTGCTGAGATTTTCCAGCGATTTCTGTTTTTGTTTCTAATTTCCAGCCTCTCCGCTGTAAATCAGAACCAGCCCTCTTCTGGGATAGTGGTAGTGTCCTTACTCCTGGACCAGGAGACCCAGGTTGAAATCCCACGTGTTCCAGAGGTGTGTACTAACTCTCTGAAATGGCTGATGAGAAAAATATGGGTTAATTTAAAATGAAGATAAAGCAGATCCCAGATGGGTCTGTGGTGGTGCAGCGGGGTAGTGTGCCCAACTCTGGGCTCAAATCTTACCTGCTCCTGAGCTGTGTCATAACACCTTCAAATCAACTAATTAGAAAAATAAGTTCAAATCAAGGAAGCATTTCTCCCATTGCTGTTTGTGAGATCTTTATTTCGTGCACATTAGCTTTCATTGGGACTGACATAGCGCTACAGAAATGTAGATGTTGTCTCTCCTTTCTGCAATAATCTCTTTACAATAAGGTGACCCATTTAAAGATCTATTTGAGAAAAGGACAGTGGAGAGAGGCAATTACATGAGAATTAAGTTTAATTCATTTGATTAAAAACCCTTGGATTAACATGTCCCTTTGTCGGTCTCTGTGGAGACAGTGATTTAAGATGCGAGATCCCAGGTGCGTCTCTGTGAGCTGTCAGCTCCAGGGATCTGGGCATTGGGCAGGAGGTCGTGCCTGTGAGTCAGCGAGTGACATTTTCCATAGCTCTCCAGTACACGGCTCACAGGATTGTGGAGTCTGTGGCCGTTGCCGCTGAGACAGGGAGGTTTTGAGAACAGGACTGGCTCATGTTTGATACTACAAATGCTATCCCCTCATCGAGTGCAGGATATCGGCAGATTCCCAGTAGGTTATTCATCATTTCAACCACAAACCAGGTATTGCTGAAGGAGAGAGGATGTGCTGAGTGAGAGAGAGGGGGAGGGCGGTTAAAGATGTCAAAATACTTTTTAAACGCAACTTATGTTTAAGTTATAAGCTCATTATTGTTCTTACAGTAATCAACAGGGGAGAGAGCAGAGTAAGTCAAAGGTTATTTCTTGTTCCCCTGTGGGAAGGTGACAGTTGGAACAGCTCCCCAGGCTGTTCCACTAAACTTGCTCATTTATTTTTCACTGGGTGACGAAGGGCTGTTGTGGATTTTCCTGATGCTATACCTTGCCCTTACATCAGTATTTAAATTGGTCTCGGTTCCAAAGTGAAATCTAATCATTTGTATCTGTTGGTATTTAAATCCAGATCATGTTTTTGAGATCCTCCGTATTTGCAGCGTGATATTTGCATGTTCCTGATGGAACATGGAGCAGTGGATGGAAACGTTAGCCTGTCTCACAGCTGACAGTTTATCTGGGAGCAGAATCCCCTCTGGCACTGTTACCCCAGAGACATGTTTGTGGTGATCTTCCTGACTCACAGCTGAGACCAACTCGAGACTCACCCATAGCCTGACAGATGCATTCAGTCCTCACACACTTAGTCACACTCACACAGATTTGCAGATACACATCCACACTTGCACTCACACATACAGACACTGACACACAGGCTCACACTCACACCAATTCTGATATCCACACTCACAGACACAGGTACGGACAAAAACATTCCTACTCATACACATAGTTACAAGCACTCCGACAGTGTGGCACTCCCTCAGCACTGACCCTCCGACAGTGCAGTACTCCCTCAGCACTGACCCTCCGACAGTGAGGCACTCCCTCAGCACTGACCCTCCGACAGTGCGGCACTCCCTCAGCACCGACCCTCCGACAGTGCAGCACTCCCCCAGCACTGACCCTCTGACAGTGCCCACTCCCTCAGCACTGACCCTCTGACAGTGCAGCACTCCCTCAGCACTGACCCTCTGACAGTGCGGCACTCCCTCAGCACTGACCCTCTGACAGTGCCCACTCCCTCAGCACTGACCCTCTGACAGTGCAGCACTCCCTCAGCATTGACCCTCTGACAGTGCGGCGCTCCCTCAGCACTGACCCTCTGACAGTGCCCACTCCCTCAGCACTGACCCTCTGACAGTGTGGCACTCCCTCAGCACTGACTCTCCGACAGTGCGGCACTCCCTCAGTACTGACCCTCCGACAGTGCCCACTCCCTCAGCACTGACCCTCTGACAGTGTGGCACTCCCTCAGCACTGACCCTCTGACAGTGCCCACTCCCTCAGCACTGACCCTCCGACACTGCCGCACTCCCTCAGTACTGACCCTCCGACAGTGCGGCACTCCCTCAGCACTGACCCTCCGACAGTGCGGCACTCCCTCAGCACTGACCCTCTGACAGTGCGGTGTTGCCTGACCCTCCGATATCAGTGTTAGTCTTGATGCCGTGCTCCAGTCAGGGTTAATCCCAGAGAGTGTGTGGGCCGTGTTTATAAGTTGTTAATGATGGTGGATGGGACACAAACCTGGGCAAAGGCTTTTTGCTGTTAAGTCTGGGACATGTTTATTTGTAAAGCTGTATTTGGAACCAGGGGAAAATCAGTGTCTGTCTTTGTATTGCAACGTTGTGTAACTGGTTTCCTGGTGAGATAATGTGCTGCCTGGTTTACGAAGATATTGGAGAGAAATTGATGTGAGTAATGAGGGTAATGAAATGGAGTTTTTTAAAGTAATTGGTAAATTATCGCAGAGGTTTCCACACCAGCTCTGAGTGACAATGACCTTTGAACTGAGGATCATACTTCACTAACATTACACCCACAAACCTGAGAAGCTCAGCATTCTCTATCTCCTGTTGTATCGGTTTCTCCTTAACCCAGTGTTGTCGTTCATCTCTCCACCTCCATCACCACCTCCATGTGAACCAGAAATTTTATTTCAGTTTCTGTTAACTCTTGGGTAATTATTTAACTGAAACATCAGACACTGGTGAGAAGACCAGAATATCCTGAAGATACTCAGCAACTCTTCAAAGACCCTCAGACAGCCCCCTCCAACCCCACGGCCACTTCCATCTAGAAGGACATGGGCAGCAGATACATGGGAACACCACCCCCTGCAAGTTCCCCTCCGAGCCCCTCCCCATCTTGACTTGGAAATATATCACCGTTTCTTCAGTGTCACTGGGTCAGAATCCTGGAATTCCCTCCCTCAGGGACATTGTGGGTCTACCCACAGCACATGGACTGCAGCGGGTCAAGAAGGCAGCTCACCCCCAGCTTCTCAAGGGGCAACTAGGGATGGGCAATAAATACCAGCCAAGGAGCAACACCACATCCCACAAGTGAATGAAAAGGTCTGATGGCATTGGTGAGAGAGTGGGGCAGTGTGTGTGCTAGTCACTGTAGTTATGGAAGCATATGGATGCGGTGGAAGCTGTTTCGAGGTGGTGTACCAGACTAATCCCTGCAATGATTGGATTGCCTTCTGAAAAAGGCTGGACAGGCACAGTCTGTGTGTTCGAGAACAGTCAGAGGGGACCGAATTGAACCATCCAAGATCCTGGAGGGAGGTGGTTGGGTGGCTGTGGAAAGGAAGGTTCCTCTTGGGGCTAAATCCAGAACATTCCCTGTTTCACAATAAGGGGTTTACAGGTTCAAACGGAGAACATTTTATTCTCTCAGAGGGCTGCGAGTGTTTGGAATTCCCCTCCACAAAAGACAGTGGGTGCAAAATCCTTAAATATTTTGAAGGCGGAGGGAGATGGATTCGGGATGACCAAGGGGATGGAAGATTATCAGGGAATGTGGAGCTGAGGAGAAAAATCAGACTGGCCATGATTGTATTGAGAGGGGGAGCAGTGTTGAAGGGCTGAGTGGCCTCTTCTTGTTTGTATATTTGTATAAGCTTGCTACAGGGAACTGGAGAAGGGGCTAACCCAGAGCAGCCCCATTTATCAGGAACAGTCCCTGAGGGCTGAGGGAATTCTGGGAGAGACTGGAGAAGCTGTGATGGTTCTCTGTGGAGCAAAGGGGGAATTTCACCAAGAGGTCAGAACTCCGGGATAATTTTGGTAAAGTGAGGAAGAAGGAAGGAAGGTCATTAACCAGAAAAAAAGATTATAAATTGGAGGTGTAGTGGACAGTGAAGAAGGTTACCTCAGATTACAACAGGATCTGGACCAGATGGGCCAATGGGCTGAGAAGTGGCAGATGGAGTTTAATTCAGATAAATGCGAGGTGCTGCATTTTGGGAAAGCAAATCTTAGCAGGACCTATCCACTTAATGGTAAGGTCCTAGGGACAGACCTTGGAGTGTACGTTCATAGCTCCTTGAAAGTGGAGTCGCAGGTAGATAGGATAGTGAAGAAGGTGTTTGGTATGCTTTCCTTTATTGGTCAGAGTATTGAGTACAGGAGTTGGGAGGTCATGTTGTGGCTGTACAGGACATTGGTTAGGCCACTGTTGGAATATTGCGTGCAATTCTGGTCTCCTTCCTATCGGAAAGATGTTGTGAAACTTGAAAGGGTTCAGAGAAGATTTACAAGGATGTTGCCAGGGTTGGAGGGTTTGAGCTACAGGGAGAGACTGAACAGGCTGGGGCTGTTTTCCCTGGAGTGTCAGAGGCTGAGGCGTGACCTTATAGAGGTTTACAAAATTATGAGGAGAATGGATAGGGTAAATAGACAAAGTCTTTTCCCTGGGGTCGGGGAGTCCAGAACTAAAGGGCATAGGTTTAGGGTGAGAGGGGAAAGATATAAAAGAGACCTAAGGGGCAACTTTTTCACTCAGAGGGTGGTGTGTGTGTGGAATGAGCTGCCAGAGGATGTGGTGGAGGCTGGTACATTTGCAACATTTAAAAGGCATTTGGATGGGTATATGAATAGGAAGGGTTTGGAGGGATATGGGCCGGGTGCTGGCAGGTGGGACTAGATTGGGTTGGGATATCTGGTCGGCATGGACGGGTTGGACCGAAGGGTCTGTTTCCATGCTGTACATCTCTATGACTCTATGACCCTAAGACTGTATAAGATCATAAGAAATGACCCCCACTCCATTCAGTCCCTCAAACCTGACAAGATCATGGTACAACAAGTTGTGTCCTCAACTGTACTCTCCTGTCTGCCCTCATCCCCCTGGATGTGCTGAATGACCTAATCCTGCTCCTTTCCTTATGGTCTGATGGTCCTCGATTCATGCTGTCCATGCAGCAGTCTGACTCTGCCTTGGATACCTTCAATGACCCAGTCTCCATTGCTCATTGAACACAGGTCAAACACCATTGGAGGAACTGCTCCTCAGCTCCATCTTTAATCGGAAACTCAATTTTAAATGAGATGTTGGTTTGAGAGGTCCCCACGAAAGAAAGCATGCTGTCAGCATCTCCCCTCCACCCACCCCACCGCCCACCCCTCCACCCACCCACATTGATGCCCTGGGGTTGAAGTGTTCCGAGGCGGAAGATGAGGCGTTCTTCCTCCAGGCGTCTGGTGGTGAGGGAGCGGCGGTGAAGGAGGCCCAGGACCTCCATGTCCTCGGCAGAGTGGGAGGGGGAGTTGAAATGTTGGGCCACGGGGCGGTGTGGTTGATTGGTGCGGGTGTTCCAAAGATGTTCCCTAAAGCGCTCTGTTAGGAGGCGCCCAGTCTCCCCAATGTAGAGGAGACCGCATCAGGAGCAAAGGATACAATAAATGATATTAGTGGATGTGCAGGTAAAACTTTGATGGATGTGGAAGGCTCCTTTAGGGCCTTGGATAGAGGTGAGGGAGGAGGCGTGGGCACAGGTTTTACAGTTCCTGCGGTGGCAGGGGAAGGTGCCAGGATGGGAGGGTGGGTTGTAGGGGGGCGTGGACCTGACCAGGTAGTCACGGAGGGAACGGTCTTTGCGGAAGGCGGAAAGGGGTGGGGAGGGAAATATATCCCTGGTGGTGGGATCTTTTTGGAGGTGGCGGAAATGTCGGCGGATGATTTAGTTTATACGAAGGTTGGTAGGGTGGAAGGTGAGCACCAGGGGTGTTCTGTCCTTGTTACGGTTGGAGGGGTGGGGTCTGAGGGCGGAGGTGCAGAATGTGGACGAGATGCGTTGGAGGGCATCTTTAACCACGTGGGAAGGGAAATTGCGGTCTC
Organism: Hemiscyllium ocellatum; assembly: GCF_020745735.1. Lineage (NCBI taxonomy): Eukaryota > Metazoa > Chordata > Chondrichthyes > Orectolobiformes > Hemiscylliidae > Hemiscyllium > Hemiscyllium ocellatum. The sequence goes on along the minus strand of NC_083424.1, from coordinate 2,896,889 downwards.
TAAAGAAGGAGGCCATCTGGTGTGTTCTGTGGTGGAACTGGTCCTCCTGGGAGCAGATACGACGGAGGCGGAGGAATTGGGAATACGGGATGGCATTTTTTCAGAAGGTAGGGTGGGAAGAGGTGTAATCCAGGTAGCTGTGGGAGTCAGTGGGTTTGTAAAAAATGTCCTCCCACTTCCTCCAGACCAAAGGTGTAGCCATGGGCACACGGATGGGCCCCAGCTATGCCTGTCTCTTTGTTGGCTACGTAGAACAGTTGATCTTCCGTAATTACACCGGCACCACTCCCCACCTCTTCCTCCGCTACATTGATGACTGCATTGGCACCACCTCGTGCTCCCGTGAGGAGGTTGAGCAATTCATCAGCTTCACCAACACATTCCACCCTGACCTTAAATTTACCCGGACCAGCTCTGACACCTCCCTCCCCTTCCTGGACCTCTCCATCTCCATTAATGACGACCGACTTGACACTGACATTTTTTACAAACCCACCGACTCCCACAGCTACCTGGATTACACCTCTTCCCACCCTACCTCCTGCAAAAATGCCCTCCCATATTCCCAATTCCCCCACCTCCGCCGTATCTGCTCCCAGGAGGACCAGTTCCACCACAGAACACACCAGATGGCCTCCTTCTTTAGAGACCGCAATTTCCCTTCCCACGTGGTTAAAGATGCCCTCCAACGCATCTCGTCCACTTCCCGCACCTCCGCCCTCAGACCCCACCCCTCCAACCATAACAAGGACAGAACACCCCTGGTGCTCACCTTCCACCCTACCAACCTTCGCATAAACCAAATCATCCGCCGACATTTCCGCCACCTCCAAAAAGATCCCACCACCAGGGATATATTTCCCTCTCCACCCCTTTCCACCTTCCGCAAAGACCGTTCCCTCCGTGACTACCTGGTCAGGTCCACGCCCCCCTACAACCCACCCTCCCATCCTGGCACCTTCCCCTGCCACTGCAGGAATTGCAAAACCTGCGCCCACACCTCCTCCCTCACCTCTATCCAAGGCCCTAAAGGAGCCTTCCACATCCATCAAAGTTTTACCTGCACATCCACTAATATCATTTATTGTATCCTTTGCTCCTGATGCGGTCTCCTGTACATTGGGGAGACTGGGCGTCTCCTAGCAGAGCACTTTAGGGAACATCTCTGGGACACCCGCACCAATCAACCACACTGCCCCGTGGCCCAACATTTCAACTCCCCCTCCCACTCTGCCGAGGACATGGAGGTCCTGGGCCTCCTTCACCGCTGCTCCCTCACCACCAGACGCCTGGAGGAAGAACGCCTCATCTTCTGCCTCAGAACACTTCAACCCCAGGGCATCAATGTGGACTTCAACAGTTTCCTCATTTCCCCTTCCCCCACCTCACCCTAGTTCCAAACTTCCAGCTCAGCACTGTCCCCATGACCTGTCCTACCTGCCTATCTCCTTTTCCACCTATCCACTCTACCCTCCCCCACTCACCTATTGTACTCTATGCTACTTTCTCCCCACCCCCACCTTCCTCTCACTTATCTCTTCACCCTTCAGGCTCTCTGCCTGTATTCCTGATGAAGGATTTTTGCCCGAAACGTCGATTTTCCTGCTCCTCGGATGCTGCCTGGATGGCCGTACTCTTCCAGCACTACTCCAGCTCAACTATCAACCCAGTGGCATTTCTGGGTCCTGGCTCCAGTGTGAATATAGCCCTCCTCAGGGAAGAGGAACCCTTTGCACAGGACAGCAGACACTCTCACCAATCCCCTAACACCTGCAGCAAGACTTAATTCAAAACACTTTGTACCAAAGAGCACTCATTGGACTCAAAACATTACCACTGTTTCTCTCTCCATACATGCTGCCAGACCTGCTGAGTTTCTTCAGCAATCTCTGCTTTTGTTTGAAATCTCCAGTATCTGTGTTATTTCATATTTTGCTCCATTTGCCTTAGTAACTTGCCCTGCTTGTATGGGAACATGTTGTCGTTCATGTCCAGGAACACCCAGCTCCCTCTGCGCTGCAGCATGCTGCAGTCTCTCTCCATTTTAATAAGATGTTGTTTTTTCTATCCTTCCTGCCAAAGCAAGCACCTTTCCCCACGGTACACACCAACTGCCACCATTTTTGCCAATTCCCATAACCTGTCAACCTTACAAATCCTTTACACAATTTACCTTTCTACCTTTTGTTTTTCCCTATCAGTAAATGGTCCAAGTCATTGATGCTGCTGGTACATCATCCCTGATCCACTTCATGTGGTTATCGATCACTCGTCTGAAAATCGCTCACTGATCTTGACTCTGTTTCTTGTCCATTAATCAACACTCTGTCCCTGCTAATGGATTACTCCCAAAACCAAGAGCTCTGACCTTTTTACCCCACACTCCATAGAATACCTTTTGGAAATCCCAACATCCTTTGTTTCCTGGTCCTCCTTTATCCCACGGGTTTGCTGCAATCCTTACAAAACTCGAATCAGTTGGTCAAACATGATTTCACTTCCACAAAACCACATTGACTTGGCCAATGGGTGTTCTTCCAAATGACCTGCCAGTACCCCGTCCATACTGAATCCAGGCACTCTCTCAGGGATAGACTGGAGACTGATAACCTCCTGCCCTCTCCTCCTCTCCCTTCTTGAAAAGTGATGTTGTGTTTACAGTTTCCCAGTCTGCTGAGACCCTTCCAGAATCTCAGCAATCTCGCAAGGTTACAGCATCATTACCTGAGAAAGGATGTCCTGGCACACGAGGGGGTGCAGAGGAGGTTCACAAGGTCAATTTCGGAGGTGAGGGGGTTGGCTCCTGAGGAGACACTGAGTAGACTGGGATTATATTCATTGGAATTTAAAAGAAGGAGTGAGGATCTTACTGAAACATAAAATTATGAAGGGAATCGATAAGATAGAAATAGAGAGGAAGTTTCCACTGGCAATTAGATTAGATTACTTACAGTGTTGAAACAGGCCCTTCGGCCCAACAAGTCCACACAGACCCACCGAAGCACACCCACCCAATCCCCTACATTTACCCCTTACCTAACACTACGGGCAATTTAGCATGGCCAATTCACCCTGACCCGCACATCTTTGGACTGTGGGAGGAACCGGAGCACCCGGAGGAAACCCACGCAGACACGGGGAGAACGTGCAAACTCCACACAGTCAGTCGCCTGAGTCGGGAATTGAACCCGGGTCTCTGGCGCTGAGAGGCAGCAGGGCTAACCACTGTGCCACCGTGCCACCCATAAACTAAGGTGAAACTAAGATAAGAGGGCACAGCCTGAAAATTTGGGGGAGTCAGTTTAGGACTGAACTGAGAAGGAATGTCTTCACCCAGAGGGTTGTGAATCTGTGGAACTCCCTGCCCTTGGAAGTAGTTGAGGCTTCCTCAGTAAACATTCATAAAGCTAAGATCGATAGTTCCTCTATTGTTCAAAAAATTAAGAGATACAGTGAGAGAGAGAGAGAGAGAGGAGGGGGGTAGGTGTAGCTGAGGCCAGGAACAGATCAGCCATGATCTTATTGAATCATGGGGCAGATTCGAAGGGACGGATGGACAACTCCTGCACCTCGTTCTGACCCAGTATCCCCGAGAACCACTTCCTCTCAAACTCTAAGATGTTGCTCATAAATTCCCAGGCGTTTGTCAGTTTTTAGTGAAAGTCACGTGATACCAGGTTGTATTCCGCAAGCTTGTGATTGCGAATGAACCTGTTGGACTCGAACCTGGTATCTTGGGACCTCTGACCTTGCTCACTCCAGTCCAACACTGGAACCTCCACATCCTGGTTTTAGTCAGTCAGTCCGTGCTGTTTCCTTATCCCTATTATTCCCTCTTCAGTCTCACTGTCTTAGGGAACCCTAGCTCATGCTCATGCTGTCATTTTTCCCTCCTTGTGGAATGTTGATTGATGTCGGATTCCTCCATTCTGAATGAGAGTCATACCAGACTCAGAACATAAACTCTGTGTCTCTCTCCACACAGACTGCCAGACCTGCTGAGTTTCTCCAGCAATTGCAGCACTTCTTTCTATCATATTATGATCACTATTACATAGGGTTATTTCACTGTGAGATGATGGATATTTATTAGCAGGAGAGATTGGTTAGACCTCTTTTGGAATACTGTGTTCAACTCTGGTCTCCCTGCTATAGGAAATATGTCATTAAACTTCAAAGATTTACAAGGATGTTGCCAGGGTTAGAGGGTTTGAGCTACAGGGAGAGGCTGAACAGGCTGGGACTGTTTTCCCTGGAGCGTCGGAGGCTGAGGGGTGCCCTTATAGAGGTTTATAAAATTATGAGGGGTATGGATAGGGTAAATAGATAAAGTCTTTTCCCTGAAATAGGCGAGTCCAGAACTAGAGGGCAGAGGTTTAGGGTGAGAGGGAAAAGATATAAAAGAGACCTAAGGGGCAACGTTTTCACGCAGAGGGTGGTGCGTGTATGAAATGAGGTGCCAGAGAAGGTGGTGGAGGCTGGTACAATTACAACATTTAAGAGGGATTTGGATGGGTATATGAATAGGAAGGGTTTGGAGGGATATGGGCCGGGTGCTGGCAGGTGGGACTAGATTGGGTTGGGATATCTGGTCGGCATGGACGGGTTGGACTGAAGGGTCTGTTTCTGTGCTGTTCACCTTGATGACTCAGTGTGTCTGTAAGCAGTGAGATACGATCGAATGGATGATGGAGGCCGATATAACAGGAACTTCCAAAAGTGAATTATCTCATAATTAAAAAGCAAACTATTGGACACAAAAGGTAAAGAGCAGGAAAATGGAGCAGATTTGCTAACTGTTTCACAGATCCAGCACAGGCTCAATGGGCAGATTGGCCTCCCATGTGATTGGATTGTTTGATCATTAACCCTGTCCGTAGTATGGCTGTGAATTAGTAAAACAGTTGAACAGGAGCTATCTGACCAGTTCGTAACTGGTGAGTGGGACCTGGTCCTTTCTGTATTTTCCTGTTAATCACTGCCCTGATCGGGGGATAGTTGAACTTTGGGGCATTGGTTTAGCTGTAGAGTGAGCTGTTTGAGATTCCTAACACAGGAATAATCTTTCGGATATCACTTCCCGTCCCCCTGACTGAGTGTAATTTGTGTCCCCACAGTCATCAGCGACTAATCCTTTGCTGGCAAAGTCTATGAGCAGTCAGCAGATGCTGTCTCGCTCTCTGTGTGAAGCACTCCCTCAGATACACTGCTCACCTACCACTCCGTCCATTTCGCAGCAACTCCACACTGCCGTGATTGTTCTGGACAAGAAACTGACTTTTGAGTGCAAGACCAGAAACATAAAGGCTGGAGGAATGTTCCAAAACCACAGGGAAGATCTGTAATCTCTCTCCTCATCTGCACAGAAAATTCTGGCAACTGAACAGCCGATCAGTTTATTTTTAAGGACGATGCTTTTCCAATTCAGCGCAGAGATATAGCTGGGGACTGACAGAGAGATCATGACTTCCAAACTGACTGCTGTGATGGGATGTAGACGGATAGCAAGGTTCCATCTGTGATCTACATGGGCTCCTAGTGGGATGGGCATTCAGATGCCTGCTCTCTAGATGGGACAGTGCGCTTGTACAACACACAGAAGGAAGGTAAGACATTCAGAGTTGCTGCAACTGATGCTCAGACATAGAAACAGAATCGGTTTGTCATCAATGACGAGGGATGAAGCTGCACTCAAAAAAACAGCTTCAGAGTCACACTTACTTCTGACTCATGCAGTACTGAGGAAGTGCCGCACTGTCGGAGGGTCAGTGCTGAGGGAGTGGGCACTGTTGGAGGGTCAGAACTGAGGGAGTGCCACACTATTGGAGGGTCAGTGCTGAGGCAGTGCCACACTGTTGGAGGGTCAGTACTGAGGGAGTGCCGCACTGTCGGAAGGTCAGTGCTGAGGGAGTGGGCACTGTTGGAGGGTCAGTGCTGAGGGAGTGCCGCACTGTCGGAGGGTCAGTGCTGAGGGAGTGCCGCTCTGTCGGAGGGTCAGTTCTGAGGGAGTGGGCACTGTCGGAGGGTCAGTGTTGAGGGAGTGGGCACTGTTGGAGAGTCAGTGCTGCACTGTCGGAAGGTCAGTGCTGAGGGAGTGCCGCACTGTCAGAGGGTCAGTGCTGAGGGAGTGCCGCTCTGTCGGAGGGTCAGTTCTGAGGGAGTGGGCACTGTCGGAGGGTCAGTGTTGAGGGAGTGGGCACTGTTGGAGAGTCAGTGCTGCACTGTCGGAAGGTCAGTGCTGAGGGAGTGCCGCACTGTCAGAGGGTCAGTGCTGAGGGAGTGCCGCACTGTCGGAGGGTCAGTGCTGAGGGAGTGCCGCACTGTCGGAGGGTCAGTGCTGAGGGAGTGCCGCACTGTCGGAGGGTCAGTGCTGAGGGAGTGCCGCACTGTCGGAGGGTCAGTGCTGAGGGAGTGCCGCACTGTCGGAGGGTCAGTGCTGAGGGAGTGCCGCACTGTCGGAGGGTCAGTGCTGAGGGAGTGCCGCACTGTCGGAGGGTCAGTGCTGAGGGAGTGCCGCACTGTCGGAGGGTCAGTGCTGAGGGAGTGCCGCACTGTCGGAGGGTCAGTGCTGAGGGAGTGCCGCACTGTCGGAGGGTCAGTGCTGCACTGTTGGGTGGTTTTGGGATGTAGGAAAAGTGGAGAAGCCCAGGATAACGGAGTCCAGTGACCTTACTGAAGTTACAGCCTGTGTTGGACAGTTCCTACAGGATGCAGGGAGACACTGCAATGTTGTGAAAGATTCTGTCCAACATGACAGCACTGTCCACCATTTCAGTGATGATCCCGCTCCAACAGCAGACCTCTGTTGCATTAACATCTTGAAACCTCACGTAATATCCACAACAACATCTGGGTTTTTCTCCTCCCTGACCATCTTGGCACAGTGAGAGCCTTTTCCTCATGGGCACATTACCAGCTGCCACATCGGGGAACAGGGAGCTGACAAGGAAGTTGAGAAACATCCCGAACATGGTCCTGAACATGGACGAGGTCTCTGTGGGCATGCACAGTGAACACTGCCCCACAGTGACGCTGGAAATGGATGAAGGTCTTCCTCATGGATCGTTCCAGCAACCTGCCATCATTCTTCCTGAGTACAGGAACCAGGCAACACCATTCAGCTCCTCTCACCTGTCCCCACTTTCCATTTCACTCAGAGGTGGGTGGTGCTGCTAAGTCAACCTTTGTAACCCATTCCTAATCACCTTTGAACTGAGTGTCTTGCTGGGCCATGCCAAGGGGCAGTTAAGAGTCGTCCCCATCGCTGTGGGTCTGGAGTTACACGTTGGTCAAACAGGGTAAGGATGGCATCTTCCTTCCCTGAAGGGCCAGGTGCATTTCTCCCGACAATCAACAATGCTTTTGTCAGCATCATTAGATGCTTAATTCCAGATTTTATTGGATTCAATTTTGAACCTGGGTCCCCAGAGCATTTTCTGGGTCTCAGGATTAGTGATGATAAGAGTAGGCCATCACTCCCTCTTCATGACCCAGCTCTCTGCAGTAACACAGTAATCCCACAGACCCGCTCCCCTCCCTCCGCCGCTCCCTCCCCCCCGCTCCCCCCTCCCGCTCCCTTCCCTCCTCCTGCTCCCTCCCCCCTCGCTCCCCACCTCCGCCCGCTCCCTCCCCCCTCCCCCTCCGCTCCCTCCCCCTCCTCCTCCTGCTCCCTCCCCCCTCGCTCCCCTCCCTCCGCCGCTCCCACCCCCCCGCACCCCCCCCACCCGCTCCCCCCCTCCCGCTCCCTCCCCTCCTCCTGCTCCCTCCCCCCCGCGCTCCCCTCCTCCTGCTCCCTCCCCCCCGCGCTCCCCCGCCCGCTCCCTCCCCTCCTCCTGCTCCCTCCCCCCTCGCTCCCCCCCTCCGCCCGCTCCCTCCCCTCCTCCTGCTCCCTCCCCCCTCGCTCCCCCCCTCCGCCCGCTCCCTCCCCCTCCCCCTCCCCCTCCTCCACTCCCTCCCCCTCCCCCTCCTCCACTCCCTCCCCCTCCCCCACTCCCTCCCCCTCCCCCACTCCCTCCCACCTCCCCCTCCTCCACCCGCTCCCTCCCCCTCCTCCCCCCGCGCCCCCCCCCCCCTGTTCACTCACATTTCCTGCTTCTTTGCCATTTTGTGGATGAGGCAATGGACCAATCAGGAGAGACCGAGGACTGCAGATGCTGGAGATCAGAGTCGCGAGTGTGTTGCTGGAAAAGCGCAGCAGGTCAGGCAGCATCCGAGGAGCAGGAGAATCAATAACCTCTTCACCTCTTCGTTGCTGATGAAGGGCTTATGTCCCAAATGTTGACCCTCCCGCTCCTCAGATGTTACCTGACCATCTGTTACTTTTCAAGCACCATCCTTTTATGAGCTGGGCAGCTAGTCCAGAGTCAGCCCCCTTCCCCTCTGACACAGTCAGGAGGAGAGTCTCTGTGTCTGTGTGTGTGTGTGTGTGTGTGTGTGTGTGTGTGTGTGTGTGTGTGTGTGTGTATATATACATACACACACCCCCTGGTCCAGCTCCTCAGAGTGAATAGATCTTCTGATATTCCTGTTCTTTGTTTTCAGCACCCATATTGTGTGTGTGCAGGTGTTCAAGAACCATTCTTTTTGGCAATTAACCAATGAACCAATCCAATTCACTTTAACAAGCCACTAAATTGATTTAATTTAAGAATTGGCTCCTGGCCCTGTTCTGGAACTGATAATGTGGTTTAGAACCGTCACAGAATAGAAACCAGTCAATAGTCCACTCGCCTGCTCTGAATTGAAAAGATTTTCTATCTTGAAAATTTATTAATTCTTGCTAAAGAAAATGAAAATTTGTCAGTTGTCCATTTTTAATGTTTGAAATTCATTTCTGAGAGCTGGATAGCATGGGCTGGGCCAGTATTTATTGCCTGTCCTTAGTTGCCCCCTGGGAAGGTGGGGTTGGCTACCTTCCTGAACTGCTGCTGGTCATTTGATACAATGATCGATGTGGGTCTGATGTGGGTTGGCTGATTGAATCCACATCACTTGTTACAGAGTTGACAGAACACAAGATAACCTCACGGGTTCTAAACTAAAACACAGAATATTCCACACGCTGGCGCAATGCATTATGACAGGTTAAAGTCTACATCAACATTTTTGTGAGAAACCTGTCCGTATAACTTCAGTACTGGGGAAACGTCTGGAAACAATCATTCAGGAGGGAATTAACAGCCACATGGACAAATGTGTGTTAATTAGGGAGAGCCAACATGGATTCCGAAAGGGAAAATCTGGGTGACTAACTTGTTGGGGTCCTTTGAAGAATTGGCAGAGAGCGTCAATGGAGATAACGCTGCTGGTGTGATATACGTGGATTTTGTGAAGTTGATTGACATGCTGCCACACGATGGGTTTGTGAGGAAGGTGACTGATCACGGTATCAAAGGGTCAATATCGACAAAATTGGCTGAGTGGAAGGAAACAGGGAGTGAGGGTCAGTGACAGGGTGAGGTTTTTAATGGGGGTCCCCAGCAGTTGGTATTGGGACAAACACAGAAACTGCTGGAAAAACTCAGCAAGTCTGGCAGCAACAGTGGAGAGAGAAACAGTTAACATTTCAAAAAAACAAAACAACATAAGGACGAGGTGCAGGAGTAGGCCGTCTGGCCCTTCAAGCCTGCTCTGTCATTCAGTACCATCATGGCTGAGCTTATCATGGACCCAGCCCCACTTACCCACCCACTCACCGTGACCATTGATTGATTTACTGTCAAACATCTATCTAACTGTGCTTTAATAACATTCAATGAGGAAGCCTCAGCTGTTCCACTGGGCAGGGGATTTACAGGTTCACAAAGCTCTGGGAGGCTCAGTCCTAAACCTGCCCTCCCTTATTTTGAGGATATGCTCTCGAGTTCCTCGTCCCTCCCCACTCCTTTCCAATCTGGTCCCTTTATAATTTTAAACATTTCTATAGCATCCCTTCTTATTCTTCGAAATTCCAATCAGTCCAGTCCCAGTCTCCTCAATCTGTCCTCATAAAGCAACCCTCTCAACTCCAGGGTCAGCCTGGTGACAGTGAGCACTGCAGATGTTGGAGATCAGAGTCGAGGGTGTGGTGCTGGAAAAGCACAGCAGGTCAGGCAGCATCTGAGGGGCAGGAGAGTCAGGATTTTGGGCTTGTGTGTTTCTGATTCTCAGATGCTGCCTGCCCTGCTGTGCTTTCCCAGCAACATACTCTTGGCTCCAAAATCAACCTCCTTTCCAAGTCTTCTTCAGAACCTGGGTCCTTACGTCTCCCGATCTTGATATTTAGTGGGCACGGGACAACTTCAACATTTACTGATGACTGAAAGGTTGGGAGAATTCTAAACTGACAGAAGGACATCTCTGTGAAGACAGAAGGAGTTGACAGAATAGAATATCCTTCTATTGTCATGGAGAAGTGGCAGGTGAAGTTTGATGGCAGCAAGTGTGAGGTGATGGATTTAGACAGGGACGGCGCAGACAAACAGGTAAAGGCAGTCACAAACACCGACTGTGCAGCAATGCATTATGGACATCTACATCCAGCACATCAACAACATTACTCTCATAAATCTTCTCCGTTACCTCAAAGAACTCCAGCAAGTTAGTTTGTGACGATACTGCAGCTTTAAGATGTGTACTGTGTGTGGTGTACAGGTGCAGTGTACAGGGACAGTGTAGAGGGACGGTGTACAGGGGCGGTGTACAGGTGCGGTGTACAGCGGCAGTGTACAGGGGCGGTGTACAGGGGTGATGTACAGGGATGGTGTACAGGGGGCGGTGTACAGGGGTGATGTACAGGGGTGGTGTATAGGGGGTGGAGTACTGGGGTGGTGTACAGGGGCAGTGTACAGGGAGCGGAGTACAGGGGCGGTGTACGGGGCGGTGTACAGGGGTGGTGTACAGGGGCGGTGTACAGGGGCAGTGTACAGGGACGGTGTACAGGGACTGTGTACAGGGGCGGTGTACAGGGACGGTGTACAGGGGCGGTGTACAGGGGCGGTGTACAGGTGCGGTGTACAGCGGCAGTGTACAGGGGCGGTGTACAGGGGTGATGTACAGGGATGGTGTACAGGGGGCGGTGTACAGGGGCGGTGTACAGGGGCAGTGTACAGGTGCAGTGTATAGGGACGGTGTACAGGGGTGGTGTACAGGGACGGTGTACAGGGGTGGTGTACAGGGGCCGAGTACTGGGGCGGTGTACAGGGGCAGTGTACAGGGAGCGGAGTACAGGGGCGGTGTACAGGGGCAGTGTACAGGGGTGGTGTACAGGTACGGTGTACAGGGACAGTGTACAGGGACGGTGTACAGGGGCGGTGTACAGGGGCGGTGTACAGGGACGGTATACAGGGGCGGTGTACAGGGGCGGTGTACAGGTGCAGTGTACAGCGGCGGTGTACAGGGGTGGTGTACAGGGGTGATGTACAGGGACGGTGTACAGGGGGCGGTGTACAGGGGCGGTGTACAGGGGCGGTGTACAGGGACGGTGTACTTGGGTGGTGTACAAGGGGTGGAGTACAGACACAGTATACAGGGACGGTGTACTGGTGTGGTGTACAGGGGCGGTGTACAGGGGGCGGAGTACATGGGCGGTGTACAGGGACGGTGTACATGGGTGGAGTACAGAGGTTGGGTACGGGGCAGTGTACTGGGGTGGTGTACAGGGGCGGTGTACAAGGCGCAGTGTACAGGGGCGGTGTACAGGGGCGGTGTACAGGGGGCGGAGTACAGGGGCGGTGTTTTAGGCTGTGTGAGAGAGCCAGAGCTAACTCTCTCTCTCAGGTAAAGCAGCAGCTGGTCATTCCCAGCTGACTGTAAATCTGAGAGTGATTGATGGTGACTGGTTTAGATCATCTACAAATACAGTCAACACCAAGGTTAACGACAGCAACATTGGCTTACATTTGTATAGCACCTCGAAAGGAATGTAATGTCCCAAACAAGCTCTCTCGGAAAAACCTGACCCTGAACATTATAAAGAGATATTGGGACTGAAACCAAAAGCTGGGGTATGTTTGAAGGAGGGTCTTAAAGAGGGAAAGAGACCTTTATGGGAAAGGCTGCCAATGGTGGAGTGGGTAAGGTGAACATGGACAAGAGGCCCGAGTGAGAGGGGTGCAGAGACCCTGGAGGAACCTATGGAGATCGGGAGAAGGGGAAGTGGTCTGGGAAGGCAAGGTCTTTTATGGCATAAATCCCCAGGACAATATTTGGGTTGATTGCTGAATATTGTTCCTTTTTGTTCATGTGCAGGAGTATAACTCACTGACCTGGTGACAATCACTTTGTAAAAACCATGCTCTGTCAGTGATCCCTATTTTCCCAGCCTGCTGTCTGTGACAGGGGACTGGCTGCTGTGTTCTGTGGAGCGGACAGTGGGTGGTGGTCACAGATGAATCCTCCCAGCTCCGGTCACTGTTAGCCAGTCAGGTCAGGGCCAGGGAAGTGGACACAGCCAAGTCCTGCATTTGAAATTAATCTTCGCTCTTCATTAGAGAGTGCATTTCTGAGGCTGTGCTGACGGTGTTTCTGAGAATCAGAACTAAAAGGAACATAACTTGCCTGCAGCTTTCGTAGGGAGCAGCGTTGTGGCCTGACTTTAATGAACAACATGACGAGGGGAATGGGGAATGAGAGGATACAGGATGGGGAATGTGGGGCGGAATGGGAGCCCATGGATCTGAAAGATGAACTTTGCCTCTTTCTCTGCAGGGATGTGGCCAATCATCACTGCTTTTCCTTCACATTCCCAGCAGCCTCTCCGCTCTGTGATGTGATATGTCTCTGAGCGGAAGTTCATTAACACCAGCACGGACTGGTCGGGGTGAATGGCCTGTTTCAGTGTTTTGCCAGGAACAAGAGAAACCACCCCAGGCCCCACCCTGCGAGGTGCAGAGAGGGAAAGGCTGGGTGGACATAAACAGGCCCCAGGCCCCACCCTGCGAGGTACAGAGAGAGACAGGCTGGGTGGACATAAACAGGCCCCAGGCCCCACCCTGCGAGGTACAGAGAGAGACAGGCTGGGTGGACATAAACAGGCCCCAGGCCCCACCCTGCGAGGTACAGAGAGAGACAGGCTGGGTGGACATAAACAGGCCCCAGGCCCCACCCTGCGAGGTACAGAGAGAGACAAGCTGGGTGGACATAAACAGCCCCAGCCCCCTCAGGAGTGACCTGAGGGGAGACTTTGCTGGGGTTTGTGTAGTTTCTTGGCATCACCATCTCTTTGTGAGGAAGGAGCAGCTGGAGTGCTCACCACTTCCCCACATCCCTGTTGCCAGGTCTCTGATCCTGAGGACCAGGAATTACGGTGATGATGTGGCATTGACCATCTCACAATGTCTCCACTCAGCTGTTCCTCCACACCTCGGGGCCGGAGATGGAACTGACCCCAGGGGCAGATTTCGATAAAATCCAGTGAGAAATCTCATTGGTCCTCACGGTGAGGAACTCTCCAAAGAACTCGACATCACGCACACCGAGTCAAAAATTCGTTAAGATTCAGGTCTTTAATGATAGATTTCAGAAGGTGAACTGTCACTCAAGTGACACGTCTGCCCTAAAGACTCACTCCTCTCTGAGAGACGTAATCCCTCCTCATCTCTCTCTGAAATCCGTGCCCTTTTATTCAGAGACTGTGCCCTCTGGTCCTAGACCCTCCCATGAGGAGAAGCATCCTCTCAGCGTTGACCCTGTCAAGCCCCATAGGAATCCGAAATGTTTCAATGAGATCGCCTCTCAGCTTCTAAACCCCAGCAAATAGAGGCCCCCCACCCTGGTCAGCGATCCCTCCCCATCCCAGGGATCATCCAGGCGAACCTTCTCTGAGCTGTCTCCAATGGAATATCTTATCTCTGGCACCGGGCCTGGCTCTGTGACTCAGGATGGAAGAGGAGGAGAGCGATAGTAATGGGGGAATTCATTGGTTCGGGTAACTGACAGCAGACTCTGTGGACGAGCGCAAAACTCTCAGATGGTGTGTTTCCTCCCAGGTTCCTGGGTAAGGAATTTCTCGGATCAAGTCTACAGGATTCTTGAGGGGGAGGAAGAGCAGCCAGACATTGTGGTACACATCAGTACCAACGACAGAGCTAGGAAAAGGGACGGGGACCTGAAATATGAAGATAGGGAGGTAGGAAGGAAGCTAAAAAGGAGGACCTCAAGGTTAGTAATCTCACCCTAGTGAGGGCAAGAACAGGAAGACATGGCAGACAAATGTGTGGCTGAAGAGTCGATGCAGGGGGCAGGGTTTCCGATTTGTGGTTCTCTCTGGGGAAGGTATGACCTGGACCAAAGGGATAGGTTACACCTGAACTCGAGGGGGAACCAATGTCATTGCAGACAGATTTGTCAGAACTGTTGGGGAAGCTTTAAACTGGGTTTAGCAAGGGGGGATGGGAAGCAGAACATCAGGCCAGAAGGGGCAGCGGTTGGTTACCAGTCAATGCATTGAGCAGACAGACTGTGAGGAAGGGGAGGCTGAAATGGCAAGGGGGTGGGAGTGCAGGCAGAAAGGCAGAACGAAGCAACGCAGAGACCAGAGCAAACGTTCAAAAAGACCATAAGACCATAAGACATAGGAGTGGAAGTAAGGCCATATGGCCCATCAAGTCCACTCCGCCATTTAATCATGGCTGATGGGCATTTCAACTCCACTTACCAGCGTTCTCCCTGTAGCCCATAATTCCTTGAGACATCAAGAATCTATCAATCTCTGCCTTGAAGACATTTAGCGTCCCGGCCTCCACTGCACCCTGTGGCAATGAATTCCACAGACCCACCACTCTCTGGCTGAAGAAATGTCTCCGCATTTCTGTTCTGAATTGACCCCCTCTAATTCTGAGGCTGTGTCCACGGGTCCTAGTCTCCTCACCTCATGGAAACAGTTTCCTAGCGTCCACCCTTTCCAACCCATGTATTATCTTGTAAGTTTATATTAAATCTGCCCTTAATCTTCTAAACTCCAATGAATACAATCCCAGGATCTTCAGCTGTTCCTTGTATGTTAGATCTACCATTCCAGGGATCATCCGTGTGAATCTCCGCTGGACACGCTCCAGTGCCAGTATGTCCTTCCTGAGGTGTGGGGACCAAAACTGGACACAGTACTCCAAATGGGGCCTAACCAGAGCTTTATAAAGTCTCAGTAGCACAACGGTGCTCTTATATTCCAACCCTCTTGAGATAAGTGACAACATTGCATTCACTTTCTTAATCATGGACTCAACCTGCATGTTTACCTTTAGAGAATCCTCGACTAGCACTCCCAGATCCCTTTGTACTTTGGCTTTACGAATTTTCTCACCGTTTAGAAAGTAGTCTATGCTTTTATTCTTTTTGCCAAAGTGCAAGACCTCGCATTTGCTCACATTGAATTCCATCAGCCATTTGCTGGATCACTCTCCCAAACTGTCTAGATCCTGCTGTAGCCTCCCCACTTCCTCAGTACTACCTGCCTGTCCACCTAACTTCGTATCATCGGCATACTTTGCTAGAATGCCCCCAGTCCCTTCATCCAGATTATTAATATATAATTTAAACAGCAGTGGCCCCAACACTGAACCCTGTGGGACACCGCTTGTCACCGGCTGTCATTCCGAAAAAGAACCTTTTATCCCAACTCTCTGCCTTCTGTTAGACAGCCAATCCTCAATCCATCCCAGTAGCTCACCTCGAACACCATGGGCCCTCTCTTTGCTCAGCAGCCTCCCGTGTGGCACCTTACCAAAGGCCTTTTGGAAGTCTAGATAGACCACATCCACTGGGTTTCCCTGGTCTAACCTATTTGTCTCCTCTTCAAAGAATTCCAACAGGTTTGTCAGGCATGACCTCCCCTTACTAAATCCATTTTGACTTGTTCTAGTCAGACTCTGCTCTTCCAAGAATTTAGAAACTTCATCATTAACGATGGATTCTAGAATTTTACCAACAACCGAGATTAGGCTAATTGGCCTATAATTTTCCATCTTTTGTCTTGATCTTATCTTGAACAATGGGGTTACAACAGTGATCATCCAAACATCCGGGACTTTCCTGACTCCAGTAACTTTTGAAAGATCTCAACCAATGCCTCCGCTATTTCCTCAGCCACCTCCTTCAGAACTCTAGGATGTCTCCCATCGGGGCCAGGAGATTTATCAATTTTAAGACCTTTTAGCTTTTCTAGCGCTATCTCTTTTGTAATGGTAACCATACTCAACTCAGCCCCCTGACTCCCTTTAATTGTTGGGATATTACTCATGTCTTCCACTGTGAAAACTGACGCAAAGTACTTGTTAAGTTCTCCTGCTATTTCCTTATCTCCCCTCACTAGGCTTCCAGCATCAGTTTGAAGTGGCCCAATGTCTACTTTTGCCTGTCAGTTGTTTCTGATGATTGAAAGAAATGGAGTAAAATTGGGCAACAGAATCATATGTAAAAAACAGGGAGATTGCGAGACTCTAAAGGAACCATGGGTATAAGGGCAGTTTATCTGAGTGCCCATAGTATCCAAAACAAAGTTGGTGGGGTGGCACGGTGGCTCAGTGGTTAGCACTGCTGCCTCATGGCGCCAGGGATCTGGGTTCAATTCCCGCCTCAGGCAACTGTCTGTGTGGAGTTTGCACATTCTCCTCGTGTCTGCGTGGGTTTCCTCCGGGTGCTCTGGTTTCCTCCCACAGTCCAAAGATGTGCAGGTTAGGTGAATTGGCTAAATAGCCCCTAGAGTTAGGTGAAGGGGTAAATGTAAGGGAATGGGTCTGGGTGGGTTGTTCTTGGAGGGCCAAAGGGCCACTGTAGGGAATCTAATCTATTGTGCAAACCAGTACCAATTCCCATTCCAGACACATGATGCAGGGTGGTGATGACTGGGAATTAAATATCCAAAGGGATCAGGGAATTAGGAAGGATAGGCAGGAAGGTAAGGGAGGTGGGGTAGCACACTTCATTAAGGATGAGATTGGGGTGATAGGGAGAGATGATATAGGATCTAAGGAGCGAAATGTTGAATCCATTTGGGTGGAGACCAGAAATAGGATAGGGAAGAAGTCACTGGTGGGAGTTGTCTGTAGGCCATTCAATAATAATGCTACAGTGGCATAGGCAATCAATTGAGAAATGTCCAACGCACCTAAGAATGGAACGGCAGGAATCATGGCAGACCTTAACGGGCACATTGATTGGCCGTATCAAGTTGGTAGGTGTGGTCTTGAAGAGGAGTGCATAGAACTTCCTTGAGCAGCACGTTACCAAACCTCCAAGGGAACATGCAATCTTAGATCTGGTCCTGTGTAACGAGACAGGTACAATTAATGATCCCATAGTTAAAGATACTCTCGGAAAGGGTGATCACAGTACTGTCGAATTTCAGATACAAATGGAGGGTGGAATAGTACTATCTAAACCAGGGGGTTATGCTTCAACAAGGAAGACTCTAATGGGACGAGGAAGGATTTGTGTAATTTAGACTGGGAATACAAGTCATATGATGGAACAGTTGAGGAACAGTTGAGGACTTTCAAAGAGATTCTTCACAGTGCTCAAGGGATTCCGGTCAAAAACAAGGAAAAGCCAGCCTTGGATAAACATTGATGGCATCCAGGTAAATCTTATCGGAAAGATGTTGTGAAACTTGAAAGGGTTCCGAAAAGATTTACAAGGATGTTGCCAGGGTTGGAGGATCTGAGCTACAGGGAGAGGCTGAACAGGCTGGGGCTGTTTTCCCTGGAGTGTTGGAGGCTGAGGGGTAACCTTATAGAGGTTTACAAATGTATGAGGGGCATGGGTAGGGTAAATAGACAAAGTCTTTTCCCTGGCGTGGGAGAGTCCAGAACTAGAGGGCATAGGTTTAGGGTGAGAGGGGAAAGATATAAAAGAGACCTAAGGGGCAACGTTTTCACACAGAGGGTGGTACGTGTGTGGAATGAGCTGCCAGAGGAAGTGGTGGAGGCTGGTACAATTGTAACATTTAAGAGGCATTTGGATGGGGATATGAATAGGAAGGGTTTGGAGTGATATGGGCCTGGTGCTGGCAGGTGGGACTAGATTGGGTTGGGATGGGTTGGACCAAAGGGTCTGTTTCCGTGCTGTACATCTCTATCACTCTCTGATGCTAAGAGCTCAGGCTTACAAAGTAACCAGGTGTAGTGGGAACAGGAAGATTGGGGAAACTTTAAAAAGCAACAAAGAACCATAAAGTAAGCAACAGAGAAAGAACAGATAGATTATGCAAAATAGCACAGAATATAAAAATAGGCAGGAAAAGTTCTTACAAACATACAAAACGGAGATGGGTGGCGAAAGTGGGTGTAGGTCTCTTGCAGGATGAGAAAGGGGAATTAATGTTAGGTGGTGCTGAAACGGCCGAGGTCTTGAATAACTATTTTGTGTCCAGTTTCAAAGTGGACGACGTGTCTGACATTCCAAAGAGTGATGTTAAGGATACAATGGGAAGTGAGGACCTCAGTTTAATTGTTATCACAGGAGGGGTCATGTTGAGCAAACTTGAGGCTCTGAAAGTAGATAAGTCCCCTGGTCCCAATGGAATGTATCTCAGACTGCTGAAAGAAATGGTGCAAGTTATCGTAAATGCATTTAACGGTAATTTACCAAACTTCTCTGGACTCCAGCCAGGTCCTGGCAGAGAGGAAGACAGCGGATATCACACCACTGTTTAAAACAGGGTGTAGGCAGTAGGCAAGTAGTTATAGGCCAGTGCACTTCACATCTGTCATTGGGAAAATGCTGGAGACTATTGTTAAAGAAGAAATAGTGAGACATCTGATGGAAAGGGTCCCATCAGGCAGACACATGCAGCACGGATTCAGGGAGGAAAGGTTGTGTTTGACAAACTTACAGGAATTCCTTGAGGCCATCACAAGCGCAGTGGATGGAGGGGAATAGGTACATGTTGTATACTCGGATTTCCATAAGGTGCCCCAGATAAGTCTCACCCATTAGATAAGAATGCATGGAGATGCAGGGAATGTGCTAACATGGATAGAGGAGAAAGTGAGGACTGCAGATGCTGTAGACCAGAGTCGAGAGTGTGGTGCTGGAAAAGCACAGCAGGTCAGGCAGCATCGAGGAACAGGAGAGTTGGGCATCCTGATGAAGAGCTTATGCCCGAAGCATCAATTCTCCCACTCCTCGGATGCTGCCTGACCTGCTGTGATTTTCCAGCACCACACTCTCTGAACTAACATGGATAGAGGACTGGTTAGCCAATAGAAAGCAGAGAGTTGGGATAAATGGGTGTTTCTCTGGTTGGGGATCAGTGGTGGGCGGGGTGCTGAGATACATAAATGATTTGGAAGAGGAGGTTGAGTGTAATGTATCCAAGTTTGCTGACAAAGCTAAATTGAATGGAAAGGCATACTGTGCAGGGGATGTTGAGGGTCTACAGAGAGATGTAGATAGGTTAGTGATTGGCAAGGGTCTGGCAGATGGGGTACAATGTTGGTAAATGTGAGGATATCCTCTTTGGAAGTAAAACTGTTAGGTTGGAGTGTTATTTAAATGGTGAACAATTGCAGCGTGCTGTTGTGCAGAGGGACTTAGGAGAGCTCATACATGAATGGCTACAAGTTGATTTGCAGGTGCAACAGGTAATCAGGAAGGCTAACGGGATACGGGCTATCATTGCTAAAGGGATTGAACGTAAGAACAGGGAGGTTCTGCTGTAATTGTAGAAGATGTTGGTGAGGCAGCAGCTGGCGTATGTAGCTGTAGTTCGAGTTTCCTTACTAGAGGAAGGAGGGGGAGTGCAGAGGAGGTTCACCAGGTCGATTCTGGAGATGAAGGGGTTACTCTGAGGAGAGGTTGAGCTGCTTGGGACTGTACTCACTCGAGTTTAGAAAAATGAGAGGGGATCTTTTAGAATCATATGAAATTATGGAAGCGATAGATAAGATGGAGGCAAGCAAGTTGTTTCTGCTGGTGGGTGAGACTAGGACTAGGGGACACTGTCTCAAGATTAGGGGGAGTAGATTTAGGACAGAGATGAAGAGGAACTGCTTTGCCCAACGAGTAGTGAATCTTTGGAATTCTCTGTCCAAGGAATGCAGTTGAGTCAGCTTCATTAAATATACTCCAGACACAGTTGGCTGGGTTTTTGCATGGTCGGGAGTTTCGGATTGTGGTGCTAACGCAGGTAGGAGGAGCTGGAACGATGGATTGTTCAGCTGTGATCATAATGAATGGTGGAGCAGGTTCGATGGGCCAAATGGCCTCCTCCTGCTTCTATTACTATGAAACTATGAAACTGGGGACTAAGACTGCTCACAGTCTTCCAGCCGTGGTCTCTACCGCACCTGGTACAGTTGCAGTAAGACCTCCATAATCTTATACCCCAACCCCTTTGAAGTAAGCCCTTCCTGATTACCTGCTACCCCGTGTGTGCTAGCTTCCTGTGGTTCATGTACACATCTCCCCAATGTGCCGCTTTCTGCAGCTTGTCTCCATTTTAAATAATACAGTGTAATGATCTCTGCCTCAGAGAACATCCCCTCGTCCCGGGACAGGGCTGGGGGGCACTCTCGTGCACTTCTGTTGCACCCCTGTTCGATGTAAGGACGTCCCTCAGACCAAGCTGTAATATTACCCTCAAAATGTCCTCTCTGAACTTGTGTACAATTGCAATGTGGTTACTGCAGCAGTCCAGCCAGTGAGAGATTCTGTGCTGCTCTGTGACTGGATTTATACACAGATTAAGATTGTCATGAACTGAATAAAAATATTCCCTTGGCTGATCTGTTTGTATAACAACAGCACATTGCAAACCTGAATCAGGCAGAAACAGAGAAAGCTAAAATCGTCCGATCATTGAAGGTTTTGTAGATAGGTGACATCAGCTGGGGTTTAAAAACGACAGAATTGGGGAGATTTATCTCAGAGGATCATAAATGTGATGTAATAGATATCACCTTTGAGTTAGGAGCTGTCAGTGAGAGTAAAGATGAGAGAGGGTGTTAGGAGGAGCTCAGGGAGTTGGAGCTAATGACTGGGTCTACTTCTGCATGGCCAGATTAGTCTGAGTCAAACCCTGAGCTGGGCTGAAGGTTCCCTGACATGTCGGTGAGTCATGGAGTTAACATTTGCAATTGGCTCACAATTCAATGGCGAAGGAAGTTATATTTGGAACAAAGACTCCCTCACCATTGTAACGACAGGAGGAATAATTTAAACAGTAGCTGTGGGTGATTGAGAGACCAGCAGTAGGGAGTTTAAACAGAACATCACCACAGCAGAAGTATAGGAGCTCTTAGAACAAGATGCATGAGCATTTAAAATCCCTGTTTAGTTTAACTTTTCTCTTCCTACTGTTTGAAATCTCCCAATGATTCGGCCAAAACATTTCCAATTCGGTTTCTGAAGCTGAGATTCCTGTGATTTTTCTTTTGGGGATACATTAATGTGCATCTTTAAACTGTCCAAGCTCCGAGTGTCAGGGCTGGAGGTGAATTTTATCAGCTTACAGTCTCAATGCTAATTGCACATCTAAAGATTATATTGTGCACAACTTTAATCTCCAATTAATCTCCAATTAACACAACTTTAATCTCCAAAGAACAGAAGGCTATTCAGCCCATTGAACCTACTCCATTATTTATTTCAATCTCAGCTGGTCAGAAACTCACTTCTGTTCACACTCCCTCCATCTTCAGTCCCTCAGGCCTTTAGACACTTCTGGGGCAACTGAGGGTTCACGACTGACTCTTGATGGATTTTATTGGGTGGGGTACAGAGGATACAGAGAAAAGGGGAGTTACTGACCAACCAAAACTTGATAGAATAGGTTTGAGGGGCTGAATGGCCTCCTCCTATTCCCAAAGAATCCAAGGTGTGACTGCTGTAAATCGAAGGTGAGATTTCTCAATATGTTGCTGTTTGAACCAATTTGTATTTTACAGAAATCACAGTCTAAAGAGTGAATGTTGTGTTATGTGCACCTTAGTGTCTGAACTAAGCACATCCGGAAGGGAGGGTCTTGTTCAGTAGTGACCTCGGAATCTGGATGGGACCCCAGTTGGCACCCCATGGGCAGTACCGTCGCACAGTGGTGAGCACTGGTCCCTCACAGCGCCAGGGACCTGGATTCGATTCCAGCCTCGGGTGACTGTCTGTGTGGAGTTTGCACATTTTCCCTGTGTCTGCGTGGGTTTCCTCCCACAGTCCAAAGATGTGAAGGTCAGGGTGGATTGGCAGTGCTAAATTACCCATGGTGTTCAGGTTAGGTGGGTTAGCCATGAGAAATGCAGTTATGGGGATGGGATGCTCTCCAAAGAATCAGTGTGGACTCGATGGGACAAATAGCCTGCTCCCTCACTGCAGGGATCTTACGATTCGATGTGTTCTCCAGCCTCATGTTCCAAGCAACACATCCAGACTCTGTCACTGGTTAAATGTGACGGTTGGTGTTTCCACTGCACCCTCACACAGTCAGAACATCCCAAAGTGCTTCACAGTGAATGAGATCCTTTGTAAGTGTTACCCTCTGTCACAGAGCAGAACGTCTGTATAGCAAGGGCCCAGAGCCAGCCAGCTGCCCTCATCTCATCAGCCCATCTCATTGACCAAGAGCAACACCCACCTGGACATATCTCTGGAACCTGTACACCTCATCCAACAGGAATAGGAGGAGCTTCATCTGAAAATATCAATACCAGCAGGCCAGAGCTGGGCCGAATGGCCTCTTCAAAATAAATTTTGTACATTCATAAATAACCAAACAAAGCTGTCTCCTGTTATGAACGGTCACTGACCCCGGACTGTGGGCTGGTCAGCCATGGAACTGATGGAGTGCCTGGTAACTGCAGATGGCCTTCCCTGACTCTGTGCTGTTCCCGGTGGACAATTCCACATGGATAATGTCAACCCAGAATATTACAGCCATGTTAACCTGATCAACAGGATATAACAATCTAAACTCACTTTGGGGGAAAATATCTTCATTCCAAGCAGTAATTCCAATTTAATGCAGAAATACATCAACTTTAGAGCACAGATAGAGGCCATTCACCCATCTGCTCCATGATACAGTCCTTCCCATTCTTCCCCACGTTTAACGATATCAGCAGCTCTCTCTATTGCTTTCTGGTTATTTGGCTTCCCCTGAATTGAATCAATACAGTTCCTGATAAAAGGCTTATGTCCGAAACGTCGATTCTCCTGCCCCTCGGATGCTGCCTGACCTGCTATGCTTTTCCAGCAACACACTCTCGACTCTGATCTCCAGCATCTGCAGTCCTCACTTTCTCTCAATACTATTCACCTCAGCATCTCAAAGAGGTCATGAATTCCACACTGACCCTTTCCCATTCCTCAGTGACAACTAACGGGCAGGGGCTGTAAGTAATTAGGAAGGAAAACAGGATGCTTATTGCAAGAGGGTTTTACAAGAGTGAAGATTATCACTTGCTGGATTCCTCGAAACAGAGAAACATGGAACAGGGGCCTGCTCCCTCCTTCAATAAGATCACAGCTGATTTGGTTCTTTCAGTAATCTTTCACACCCTCTTGTTTATCAAGAAAGTGTCCACCTCCACCTTCCAAATATTCCAAGACTTTGCAGAAGAGACTTCCAAAGACCCACAACTCTCTATGAGAGAAGAGATTCTCCTGACCCCTGTTTGAAATGGAAAACCCCAGGCTGCCTGAAACAGTGAGGCCTAGTTCTAGAATCTTCCACAAGATCTCCATCTCTACCTTGTCCAGACCATTCAGGATTCTCGTATATCTCTTCTTTCTAAAGTCCAGCAATCACAAACCCGACCTTTCTCGTAACACCACATGTCCTTTCCAGGTATTCGTTTAGATCATTCCTGATGAAGGGCTTTTGCCCAAAACGTTGATTTTCCTGCTCCTCAGATGCTGCCTGACCTGCTGTGCTTTCCCAGCACCACTCTAATCTTGACGTTAGTTTAGATCGTGTTTAATTCACTGCTTCCAATTCTTCCTTAAATAAACTTTGCAATGTGACTGACAGGCCTCCAGATACAGTCTCACCAAGTGCCTGTAAAACTGAAGGAGAGGTTCCTGACTCTTACATTCAGTTCCCTTCACAATAAGCAGCTACATTCCATTAGCTTCCCTGATTACCTGCTGCATCCGCTAAAGAAAACCCTTGTGATTCATTCCCAAGGACACTGAGAGACCCCCACCCTCCCCCACCATGTTGGAGCTCTGACACTTCTCACCATGTCAACACTATGGTTTCTTTCTGTCAAAATGGACAACTTCCACTTTATATTTTTTCCAGATTATTCTCCATTTGCTAGATCTTTGTCCACCTCCCATTTACAGCCTCCTCAGTTTACCTTCCGGCCTATCATTGTGACAGCCACAAGTGAGCAAACCCCCCCACCCCTGTATCTTTAATCCTGTCACCCCAGCCGTGTGGATAAAACATAACAAGTTAAGGCCCTGGCACAGATCATCGCGGGACACCACTCCTTACACCTTGCCAAAAGTTCCTCTACTGTTTCCTGTTTACCACATCACCATTTATCGAATACAAATTTGAATTTGAATTGAATTTATTGTCATGTGTCCCGAGGTACAGTGAAAAACTGTGTCTTGTGAGCAATACAGGCAGATCACAGAGTTATCATAGATAGTAAATAATAGGGAAACAGCAGCAAAAATAAAACACAGGTACAGGTGAATGTTTGTGAGTCCATTCAGTATTCTAACAGCAGTGGGGCAGAAACTGTTTCGAAACCGGCTGGTGCGTGTCTTCAGGTTTCTGTACCTTCTCCCCGATGGTAGAGGTTGTAGAAAAACATTGCCAGGGTGGGGTGGATCTTTGAGAATGCTGGCGGCCTTTCCTTGACAGTGGGCCTGGGAGATGGATTATATCAGTGGGAGGTTGGCTGATTGTCTGGGCTGAGCTCACCGTGCTCTGTAACCGTCTCCGATCTTGAATGGTACAGTTGCCGTACCGGGTAGTGATACACCCAGACAGAATGCTCTCGATGGTGCACCTATAAAAATCTTCCATCGGCCTCTGGAAGCGCTCGGGCGCCATTAACCACGAGGCTGATGCAGCAACCGCCGCGGTGAACCATGACATCACTTCTGCCCCCACCGACCATGCAGCCTCCGCGATCGCCGTCCAGACAACCGCCTCCGCAATCGCCAGGAAGACCATCACCGAGAGATTCACGGCCTCCGTGGGGCCACAGCCACCGGGAACAACAGTTTCTGCATTCACCGCAGCCACTTCCCCCCCGGTGACGTTACTCGCCTGCACAACGACCACACCGCATGCGTCTCCGCCCCCACACCTAATCCCGCCCCTGTGCCTATCTCCGCCCCCACATCTAACCCCGCCCCTGTGCCTAACTCCGCCCCCACATCTAACCCCGCCCCCACGCTTAACTCCGTCCCCACACCTAACTCCACCTCCGCACCTAACACCACCCCCACACCGAAACCCCTCACACCTAACCCCGCCCCCAGCCCCAGCTCCAGCCCCACACCAGGTCCTAGCTCCCAGCCCTGCCGTGTTTTCACCATCCCTCCAGACCTCCCCCTCTCTGAGGATGAAAGATCAGTCCTCAGCAGAGGCCTCACCTTCATTCCCCTACGCCCTCGGATCAATGAGTTCAACACGCGGCGAGATATTGAACAATTCTTCCGCCGCCTTCGCCTCCGTGCCTACTTTCACAACCAAGACTCCCGCCCACCCTCAACGACCCCTTCTCCCGCCTCCAACACACCCCATCCACCTGGACACCCCGTGCTGGCCTCTTACCCGCCCTCGATCTCTTCATAGCCAACTGCCGCCGCAACATTAACCGACTCAACCTGTCCACCCCTCTCACCCACTCCAACCTCTCACCCTCGCAACGTGCAGCCCTCCACTCCCTCCGCTCCAATCCCAACCTCACCATCAAACCGGCAGACAAGGGAGGCCCGGTAGTAGTTTGGCGCAACGACCTTTATACTGCTGAGGCTAATCGCCAGCTCGCAGACACCTCCTCCTACTGCCCCCTTGACCGTGACCCCACCTCCAACCACCAAACCATCATCTCCCAGACCATCCATAACCTCATCACCTCAGGGGATCTCCCATCCACCACCTCCAACCTCATAGTCCCACAACCCCGCACCGCCCGTTTCTACCTCCTGCCCAAAATCCACAAACCTGACTGCCCCGGCCGACCCATTGTCTCAGCCTGCTCCTGCCCCACCGAACTCATCTCCCAATACCTTGACACGGTTCTGTCCCCTTTAGTCCAAGAACTCCCCACCTATGTTTGGGACACCACCCACGCCCTCCACCTCCTCCAGGATTTTCGCTTCCCCGGTCCCCAACGCCTTATTTTCACGATGGACATCCAGTCCCTGTACACCTCCATCCCCCATCACGAAGGACTCAAAGCCCTCCGCTTCTTCCTTTCCCGCCGCACCAACCAGTACCCTTCCACTGACACCCTCCTTCGACTGACTGAACTGGTCCTCACCCTGAATAACTTCTCTTTCCAATCCTCCCACTTCCTCCAAACCAAAGGAGTTGCCATGGGCAACCGCATGGGCCCCAGCTATGCCTGCCTCTTCGTAGGATATGTGGAACAGTCCATCTTCCGCAGCTACACTGGCACCACCCCCCACCTTTTCCTCCACTACATCGATGACTGTATCAGCGCTGCCTCGTGCTCCCACGAGGAGGTTGAACAGTTCATCCACTTTACTAACACCTTCCACCCCAACCTCAAATTTACCTGGACCTTCTCAGACTCCTCCCTCCCCTTCCTAGACCTCTCCATTTCTATCTCGGACTACCGACAACCACAGATATTTACTATAAACCGACCGTCTCCCACAGCTACCTAGACTACACCTCCTCCCACCCTGCCCCTGTGCCTCCGCCGCATCTGCTCCCAGGAGGACAAATTCCAACACCGAACAACCCAAATGGCCTCCTTCTTCAAAAACAGCAATTTCCCCTCAGACGTGATCGACGATGCCCTCCATCACATCTCCTCCACTTCCCGCTCCTCCGCCCTTGAGCCCCGCCCCTCCAATCACCACCAGGACAGAACCCCACTGGTCCTCACCTACCACCCCACCAACCACCATATACATCATATCATCCGTCGTCATTTCCGCCACCTCCAAACGGACCCCACCACCAGAGATATAATTCCCTCCCCTCCCCTATCAGCGTTCCGAAAAGACCACTCCCTCCGCGACTCCCTCGTCAGGTCCACACCCCCCACCAACCCAACCTCCACTCCCGGTACCTTCCCCTGCAACCACAAGAAATGCAAAACATGCACCCACACCTCCCCCCTCACGTCCCTGCAAGGCCCCAAGGGATCCTTCCATATCCGTCAAAAATCCACCTGCACCTCCACACACATCATTTACTGCATCCGCTGCACCCGATGTGGCCTCCTGTACATTGGGGAGACAGGCCGCCTACTTCAGGGAACACCTCTGGAACACCCGGACCAACCAACCCAACCGCCCCGTGGCTCAACACTTTAACTCCCCCTCCCACTCCACCAAGGACATGCAGGTCCTTGGCCTCCTCCATCGCCAGACCATGGCAACACGACGGTTGGAGGAAGAGCGCCTCATCTTCCGCCTGGGAACCCTCCAACCACAAGGGATGAACTCAGATTTCTCCAGCTTCCTCATTTCCCCTCCCCCCACCTTGTCTCAGTCCCAACCCTCGAACTCAGCACCGCCCTCCTAACCTGCAATCTTCCTCCTGACCTCTCCGCCCCCACCCCACTCCGGCCTATCACCCTCACCTTAACCTCCTTCCACCTATCGCATTCCCAACACCCCTTCCCCAAGTCCCTCCTCCCTACCTTTTATCTTATCCTGCTTGGCACACCAGCCTCAAGAAGGGCTTATGCCCGAAACATCGATTCTCCTGCTCCTTGGATGCTGCCTGACCTGCTGCGCTTTTCCAGCAACACATTTTTCAGCTCTGATCTCCAGCATCTGCAGACCTCACTTTCTCCATCTATAAACATTGGCAACGGTATTCACCGTCAGATCAAACTTCCTCAGCTGCCTGAAAAAGAAGCCAATATATTGCCCTCACACCAGAAGGTTTTATTTTCACTAATAAACTGTGATGTGGAACATTATCAAATATATTCTGTAAATCTAAGTACGTTACATTGACTGGTTCCCCTTTATCTCCAGCGAGGATCTTGATTAATTGGGTCAATGGGCTGGGGAGAGGCAGATGGAATCTAATTTGGATAAATGTGGGGTCTTGCATTTTGGTAAAACACACAAGGACAGGATTTATACAGTTAGTGGTGGAGGAAAGTGAGGAGTGCAGGTGCTGGAGATCAGAGTCGACAGTGTGGTACTGGAAAAGCACAGCAGGTCAGGCAGCATCTGAGGAGCAGGAGAATCAATGTTTCGGACATAAGCCCTTCATCAGGAATTAGTTGATGGTACGGCTCTGGGTACTATATTGTTGAATAGAGAGACTTTAGGGGCTCAGGTAAATAGTTCCTTGAAAGAGCTATCACAGGTAGATAGGGTGGTTAAGAAGGTGTTCAGTACACTTGTCTTCATTGGTCAGGCCATCGAGTATAGGAGCTGGGACGTTATGTTGAGGATGTACAGGATGTTGGTGAGGCCTTTTCTGGAATACGGTGTCCAGTTCTGGTCGCCCTGCTATAGGAAGGATATTATTAAACTGGAGAGGGTGCAGGAGAGATTTCCCAGGATATTGCTGGGAATGGAGAGTTTGAGTTATATGGGGAGGCTGGATAGGCTGGGACGTTTCTCACTGAAGTGTAGGAGGCTGAGGGGTGACCTTATCGAGGTTTATAAAATCATGAAGGGCCTAGATAGAGTGAATAACAATGATCTTTTCCCGAGTGTACGGGAGTTCAAGATTAGAACACATATTTCCAAGGTGAGAGGAGACTGTGTTCACACAGAGGCTGGTTGGTGTGTGGAACAAACTGCCAGAGGAAGTCGTCAATGCAGTTACAACATTTACAAGACATTTAATCAGGTCCATGAATAGGAGAGCTTTCGAGAGATATGGGGCAAATGCAGGCAAATGGGTCTAGATGAGTTCAGTTTGGGGAAACCTGGTGGGTATGGACCAGATGGGCTGAAGGGTCTGTTTCTGTGCTGTATGACTCTACGACTCTATAACTCCAGTGGATGGTGAATCCCTTTCACAAAACCACGTTGACTCTGCCTGATGAGCTTGAAGTTCTCCAAGTGCCCTTTTATAACTTTTTAATAATAACTTTGAATGTTTTCCCAATGACACGTTGTAATCAAGCTGTCTAGTTTCCTGCTTTTTGTCTCCCTCACTTTTTTGAGTAAAGGAGTTACATTTGGCAATTTTACAACCTAGCGGAATCTTGCCTGAATTTGGGGAATTTAGGAAAATTGAGAACAATGCATCAATGATTGCACTAACCACTTTGTTTAAGACCCAGGAAGAAATTCCCCAGAACCAAGGGACCTGTCAGCTCACTGCTCCAACAATTCACCCTGCACCATCACCCTTCTGATCGGGATTGTCTAGAATTCCTCACTCCCTTCTGTTTGCTGATGGACAGGTATCTTTGGGTATTATCTGTATACTCCAGAGTGAAGTCTGATACACTCATTCATAGAATCCCTCCAGGGTGGGAGCTGACCATTCAGCCCATTGAGTTCATAACAACCCTCCAAAGAGACCCAAACCCATCCTATCCCTGAATTTCCCATGGTCAATCCACCCTAACCTGCACATCGTGGGGCAATTTCCCATGGCCAATCCACCCTAACCTGCACATCGTGGGGCAATTTCCCATGGCCAATCCACCCTAACCTGCACATCGTGGGGCAATTTCCCATGGCCAATCCACCCTAACCTGCACATCGTGGGGCAATTTCTCATGGCCAATCCACCCTAACCTGCACATCGTGGGGCAATTTCCCATGGTCAATCCACCCTAACCTGCACATCGTGGGGCAATTTCCCATGGCCAATCCATCTAACCTGCACATCTTTGGACTGTGGGAGAAACCCAGGAAACCCGGAGGAAACCCACGCAGACACGGGGAGAATGTGCAAACTCCACACAGACAGTAGCCTGAGGCTGGAATTGAACCCGGGTCCCTGGCGCTGTGAGGCAGCAGTGCTAACCACTGAGCCACCAGGACCAACATTCTGATTTTTGCTCTTTTCTTTTCTAAAAGTTCTTTTAAAAGCTTTTTGGTTCTTCTGTTCCCCTGGCAGTAATACTGAAGGCCCTGGCATGTTAGCGGCTCTCAGACTCCGAGCTGAGGGCGTTATCCACTGGGTTTTGGCAGAGATCAAACTCAACACAAGTTCAAACAAACACTGTGTGAGCTCATTGTGACAGTGACAGAGCAGGAGGCTGACACACTGCAGATGCTGGAGTTCAGAGTCAAAGAGTGTGATGCTGGAAAAGCACAGTAGGCCAGGCAGCATTCGGATGGCCAGTACTTACAGGCCATTCAGTCCATCTGCTCCATGCTAGTATTTCTCAGTCGGTTCCCTCAACTCAGCACCGCCCTCCTAACCTGCAATCTTCTTCCTAACCTCTCCGCCCCCACCCCACTCCGGCCTATCACCCTCACCTTGACCTCCTTCCACCTATCACATCTCCATCGCCCCTCCCCCAAGTCCCTCCTCCCTACCTTTTATCTTAGCCTGCCTGGCATCCTCTCCTCATTCCTGATGAAGGGCTTATGCCCGAAACGTCGAATTTCCTATTCCTTGGATGCTGCCTAACCTGCTGTGCTTTAACCAGCAACACATTTTCAACTTTCTCATCCCAATCCCACCCCATCACTATATTCCCTTTCTCTCTCACTCATTTTTTTCTCTAGCTTTCCTCTAAAAAACATTATTCATCTAAAATCCATTAGCTCTCTTTTTGAACCGTACTGGTGCTCCGCACTGTCAGTAACCTGCTCCATTGGGATCAGGAGGTCAGAATGACTCCGGCAATGGAATATGGATGTTGGGATCAGATAGCTCACTCCGAACAGGGGGCTGCTACAAGGATGAAGTTGTTTGGTTTGTTTGACTGACTCTTTGTGTCTAGAATTGAAGCAGATGTCCAAGCAGTTTGGCAGATGATGCAGTGAGGGAGTTTGGTAAGATATTTTGAAATCTCTTGGATAAATCATTCCCTCTATCTCTCTCTCTCAGGGTGAGCTGCTACTTATTGTTGGTGTCCCTGAGGCAGAGTTAGTTGGTCTCCAGTCTGTGAACTGGTTAGTGTTTGGAAAGGACTGAGCGACCAGTTTGCAGCCTGTGGAGAGGAAAGGAGTCACGTGGAGAACTCTCAGACTGACAATCCTCCTGCCCAAAGGAGCATGAGCGACTCTGCTGGGTTTTACAATGTCCAACCACACCGATCATTCAAAGCAAGTCTGAACTCTTCCTAACGGGTGTGTTTCATGTGTTTTATTCATGTGTTTGATTTATTTCTAGCATTCCAGAGGAGACAGTGAAGCATCTCACAGCATGAAACACCCAGGGCGGGATCGCCGGAAAGATCCGGAATTCAAGGTGCAGCTGAAAGATGGTGTCAGGGACAGGGTAGGTCCCAGTCATCATCTACCTTCAGGAGGGAATGGTGGGAGAGTTCAGTCTGAGACAGCAGGGACAGCTCTGTCAGATCAGGGGACACTCAGACCCAGCTCAATAAGAAAAGACAGCTCCTAGTTATTAGGGAAACCAACACTTGCCTCAGTGCTCTGATTGGTTGTGTAATGCTGTGACAGGTCCAATCATTGACCCATATCACTGAGGGATCTCCTAATAGGGTTAGGACAAAGTAACTCCACGATCAGCCCATCGCACACAGCTGCCTGAATTCAAACAGATCACCACAGGAGGGATGTCCACGATAACCAGGACTCCAGAACCAGGGGGTCACCATGGAACAGTGTGGGATAGGCCACTTCAGACTGAGATGGAGTGAAATCGCTTCCCCCAGAGAGTGGGGGAGACCGTGGGATTCTCCACCAGAGAAAGCAGCTGAGGTCAAAACATTGAATATTTTCGAGACAGAGTTAGATATCGTTCTCAGGGCTAAAAGGATCAAGGGATATGGCGGGATAGCAGGAACAAGGCCCTGATTTGGATGATAAGCCATGACCCAATTGAATGGGGGGAGCAAGCTCGTGGGTCTGAATTACCTCCTCTTGCTCCTGGAATCGATTTGTCTTTGTTTAACTGAGGAGCCTTATTCTGTTTCTTTTTTGGTAAATATCAAACGCACCATCTCCAAAACATTGACATCTTTCAGACCTTGCAGGGCCAGGATTGGGCGCCTTACTGAGGTTGGGGCCTAACTCACATTTGAGAAGCCTCATGTACCTGCCTCACTCCTGTCTACTTCAATGTGGCCCAAATAATCACCAGGCCCTGTCAGATCGAGACCTCAATCGATGTGTCAGGAACAGAGATTTCAGCGATGTTCATATTCAACACATGGTGATTGTCTACTGAGACAAAGTAAGATCCCATAGCAGCAGCAGCAGCATCCTACCAGGGGATAGCTCTGATGTTGTTTGAGGGACGAACCTTCACTGGAAAACAACAGACAATTGCCTCAGCTCCTTGGTCAACAATTCAGATACTTCCCACTCGCACAGGACCCCAGATAAATCACGGGTTTAAATTCTAACCCCTCTGACAGTGCGGCACACCCTCAGCACTGACCCTCTGATAGTGCGGCACACCCTCAGCACTGACCCTCTGACAGTGCGGCACTCCCTCAGCACTGACCCTCTGACAGTGCGGCACTCCCTCAGCACTGACCCTCTGACAGTGCGGCACTCCCTCAGCACTGACCCTCTGACAGTGTGGCACTCCCTCAGCACTGACCCTCCAACAGTGCGGCACTCCCTCAGCACTGACCTTCCGACAGTGCGGCACTCCCTCAGTACTGACCCTCCGACAGTGCAGCACTCCCTCAGCACTGACCCTCCGACAGTGCGGCAATCCCTCAGCACTGACCCTCCGACAGTGCCCACTCCCTCAGCACTGACCCTCCGACAGTGCGGCACTCCCTCAGCACTGACCCTCTGACAGTGCGGCACTCCCTCAGCACTGACCCTCTGCCAGTGCGGTACTCCCTCAGCACTGACCCTCCGACAGTGCGGCACTCCCTCTGCACTGACCCTCCGACAATGTCGCAATCCCTCTGCACTGACCCTCCGACAGTGCGGCACTCCCTCAGCACTGACCCTCCGACAGTGTGGCACTCCCTCAGTACTGACCCTCCGACAGTGCGGCACTCCCTCAGTACTGACCCTCCGACAGTGCAGCACTCCCTCAGCACTGACCCTCCGACAGTGAGGCACTCCCTCAGTACTGACCCTCCGACAGTGCGGCACTCCCTCAGTACTGACCCTCCGACAGTGCGGCACTCCCTCAGTACTGACCCTCCGACAGTGCGGCACTCCCTCAGCACTGACCCTCTGACAGTGCAGCACTCCCTCAGCACTGACCCTCCGACAGTGCGGCACTCCCTCAGTACTGACCCTCCGACAGTGCGGCACTCCCTCAGCACTGACCCTCTGACAGTGCGGTACTCCCTCAGCACTGACCCTCTGCCAGTGCGGTACTCCCTCAGCACTGACCCTCCGACAGTGCGGCACTCCCTCTGCACTGACCCTCCGACAATGTCGCAATCCCTCAGCACTGACCCTCCGACAGTGTGGCACTCCCTCAGTACTGACCCTCCGACAGTGAGGCACTCCCTCAGTACTGACCCTCCGACAGTGCAGCACTCCCTCAGCACTGACCCTCCGACAGTGAGGCACTCCCTCAGCACTGACCCTCCGACAGTGCGGCACTCCCTCAGTACTGACCCTCTGACAGTGCAGCACTCCCTCAGTACTGACCCTCCGACAGTGCAGCACTCCCTCAGTACTGACTCTCTGACAGTGCAGCACACCCTGTGAGACTGAATATAGTTTGAGCCTGGTGCTGAATGCATTGTTTAATTCTCTTTCTTTGATCTTTCCGAAACAGGATGGATCATTGATTGGTATTTGCAGAGCACGGAGTGGTATGTGCCCGTATTCTTACAGATACTTGTCTCTCGGTCGAAGTTACTGAGGTGGATTTTTCTTGTGTAATATTACAGTGTAGAATCTTGCTGTCCACTGATCCCCGACCACACAGCACTGATCAAAACGCTCCCGTTGTGCAATGGATTTTTCATGTTCTGTGTCCCTCCCGAACCCCCCCCAGGGCTGGTCCGGTCTCAGGAAGGTTTGCAGCACCAGTAGAGGGCAGCACAGACTGTCAGTTCCCAGGAGCATCCACAGCATCTCACTGTTTTAACAGGTCAACCGCTAACCCTAACCCTAACCCTAACCCTAACCCTAACCCTAACCTGAACCCTAACCCTAACCCTATCGCAGGGCAACCCCTAACCCTAACCCTAACCCTAACCCTAACCCCTAACCCTAACCCTAACCCTAACCCTAACCCTAACCTGAACCCTAACCCTAACCCTATCGCAGGGCAACCCCTAACCCTAACCCAAACCCTAACCCTAACCCGAAGCCTAACCCTAACCCTAACCCTAACCCTAACCCGAAGCCTAACCCTAACCCTAACCCTAACCCTAACGCGAAGCCTAACCCTAACCCTATCGCAGGGCAACCCCTAACCCTAACCCTAACCCTAACCCTAACCCGAAGCCTAACCCTAACCCTATCGCAGGGCAACCCCTAACCCTAACCCTAACCCTAACCCTAACGCGAAGCCTAACCCTAACCCTATCGCAGGGCAACCCCTAACCCTAACCCTAACCCTAACCCTAACCCGAAGCCTAACCCTAACCCTATCGCAGGGCAACCCCTAACCCTAACCCTAACCCTAACCCTAACCCTAACCCGAAGCCTAACCCTAACCCTATCGCAGGGCAACCCCTAACCCTGACCCTATCGCAAACCCTAACACCAACTCTTTCACTCACCCTAACCCTTACCAGCAACCCTAACCATAACCCTATCGCATACCACAACCCTAACCCTAACCTTAATCCTGACCCTAAACCTAACCCTGACCCTAACCCTAACCCTAACCTTAAACCTGACTCTAACCCTAGCCCTAACCCTAATGCTAACCCTAATCCAACCCTAACTGTAACCCTAACTTTAACCCTGATCCTAAACCTAACCCCTTCACTAGAATAAGTTTAACCCTAACCCCAATCATAACCTCAATTCTAACCCTAACCTTAAGCCTAACTCAAACCCTAAGCATACAGTAAATTTAGCCATAACCCAGCCCTACCATTAACCTTAATCCCAATCCTAACAATTGCCCTAACCATAATCCGAATCCTCAAAAGTGTGAGGAAATAGGTCTTCACCCAGCGAATGGTGCTGAGGTGAAAACGAGGAATGTTATCAAAGAAGGGCTGAAGATAGATCTTCGGGCTGAAGAGAGGGAAGAGTATGGGGAAAGTTTGGGCAAGGAGGAATGAGTTGGATGATCAGACATGTTTAAGTGGCACAGCAGAAGAGGCTTGAAGGGCCGAATAGCCTGTTCCTAGTTTCTATGTTTTGATGTTTGTAAGCCTGACCCTAACCCTGAAAGTTAACCTGGACTCTAACCCTCACCCTCACTCTTACCCGGGCCCTAGCCATCACCCTGGGGGAGTCTGACCAGATTTTCCTCTGTCTCTCTCACAGGCTGACAGCTCCCCAGTTGCCACTGTTCCCCATGTCCTCAATGGCCCTAGTATTTGGAACCAGCGTGGGGTACACAGCACAGGTTCGGCCAGACAGCTTGAGGTTAAACTCCTGCAGGAAGAGTGTCGTGAGCTGAAAAACAAACTCAACTGTCTGAAGGTAATGACAGTCACACACTCACACACACACAGACACACTCACACACACACTCACACACAGACACACTCACTCACACTCACACGCACTCACACAGACACAGACACACACACACAGACACACTCATACTCACATACACTCACACTCACTCAGACACACACTCAGACTCACACAGACACTCACACACACACAGACACACACACTCTCACACACACAGACACACTCACACACACACACACACACACTCACACACACACACATACATACACTCACTCACACACACACGCACACACACACACACTCACTCACAGACACACTCACTCACGCTCACAAACACACAGATACACACAGACACACACACTCACACACACACTCACACAGACACACTCACTCACACTCACACACAGACACACTCACTCGCACACATTCAGACACACAGATACACACACAGATACACACACACAGACACACTCACACACACACTCACACAGACACACTCATGCACACACACACACGCACACACACACTCACGCTCACAGACACACAGACAGATACACACAGACACAGACACAGACACACACACACTCACTCACAGACACACACACACACTCACAGACACGCACAGATATACACAGATATACACACACACAGACACACACACACTCACAGACACACACACAAACACACACACACACTCACACACACAGAGAGACACACACACACACAGATACACACTGATACAAGCACTCACACACACAGACACACTCACTCACTTTTCAATAACAAGAGGTCATGCTTTCAAGGTGAGAGGTGGAAAGTTTAAGGGGGATACTCGCGGCAAGTACTTCACCCAGAGGGTGGTGGGTGTCTGGACGCGTTGCCAGCAGAGGTGGTAGAGGCAGGCACGGTAGATTTGTTTAAGAAGCGTGGGGACAGATGCATGAGTAGATGGGAAGGAGAGGGACACAGATACTTAGGAATTGACCGACAAGTTTAGACAAGGCCAAGTCTCTGGATACTTTCAAGAAAGAGTTGGATAGAGCTCTCAAGGATAGTGGGGTCAAGGGTCATGGGGATAAGGCAGGAACAGGATACTGATTGAGGATGATCAGCCATGATCATAATGAATGGTGGGTGCTGGCTCAAAGGGCAGAATGGTCTACTCCTGCATCTATTGTCTATTGTCTATTAATAGTACATTTGGATCAACTCAAGCTTGGAGGGCTGAATGGCCTGTTCCTGGGCTGTAAATTTTCTTTGATCTTTTGTTCTTTGTTCTTAGACACACACACATATATACACACATGGGGTCACGCAGGCACTGTCCCTGGACAGGGGGGGGAGTGGGGTCACCCAACACACCGATACACCCCAATCCACTGATATAACTCAACACACTGATATACCTCAACACACTGATATACCCAAACACAGTGTGTTGGGGTATATCAGTGTGTTGGAGTATATCAGTGTGTTAGAGTATATCAGTGTGTTGTGGTATATCAGTGTGTTGGGGTATATCAGTGTGTTGGAGTATATCAGTGTGTTAGAGTATATCAGTGTGTTGTGGTATATCAGTGTGTTGGGGAATATCAGTGTGTTGGAGTATATCAGTGTGTTGTGGTATATCAGTGTGCTGGGGTATATCAGTGTGTTGGGGTATATCAGTGTGTTGGAGTATATCAGTGTGTTGTGGTACATCAGTGTGTTGGGGTATATCAGTGTGTTGGAGTATATCAGTGTGTTGGAGTATATCAGTGTGTTGGGGTATATCAGTGTGTTGGAGTATATCAGTGTGTTGGGGTATATCAGCGTGTTGGGGTATATCAGTGTGTTGGAGTATATCACTGTGTTGGAGTATATCAGTGTGTTGGGGTACATCAGTGTGCTGGGGTATATCAGTGTGTTGGAGTATATCAGTGTGTTGGAGTATATCAGTGTGTTAGAGTATATCAGTGTGTTAGGGTATATCAGTGTGTTGGGGTATATCAGCGTGTTGGGGTATATCAGTGTGTTGGGGTATATCAGTGTGTTGGGGTGTATCAGTGTGTTGGGGTGTATCAGTGTGTTGGGGTATATCAGTGTGTTGGAGTATATCAGTGTGTTGGGGTATATCAGTGTGTTGGAGTATATCAGTGTGTTGGGGTATATCAGCGTGTTAGGGTATATCAGTGTGTTGGGGTATATCAGTGTGTTGGAGTATATCAGTGTGTTAGGGTATATCAGTGTGTTGGGGTATATCAGCGTGTTGGGGTATATCAGTGTGTTGGGGTATATCAGTGTGTTGGGGTGTATCAGTGTGTTGGGGTGTATCAGTGTGTTGGGGTATATCAGTGTGTTGGAGTATATCAGTGTGTTGGAGTATATCAGCGTGTTGGGGTATATCAGTGTGTTGGAGTATATCAGTGTGTTGGGGTATATCAGCTTGTTGGGGTATATCAGTGTGTTGGGGTATATCAGTGTGTTGGAGTATATCAGTGTGTTGGAGTATATCAGTGTGTTGGGGTATATCAGTGTGCTGGGGTATATCAGTGTGTTGGAGTATATCAGTGTGTTGGAGTATATCAGTGTGTTAGAGTATATCAGTGTGTTGGAGTATATCAGCGTGTTGGGGTATATCAGTGTGTTGGGGTATATCAGTGTGTTGGGGTGTATCAGTGTGTTGGGGTGTATCAGTGTGTTGGGGTATATCAGTGTGTTGGAGTATATCAGTGTGTTGGAGTATATCAGTGTGTTGGGGTGTATCAGTGTGTTGGGGTGTATCAGCGTGTTGGAGTATATCAGCGTGTTGGGGTATATCAGTGTGTTGGAGTATAGAAGTGTGTTGGGGTATATCAGTGTGTTGGGGTATATCAGTGTGTTGGGGTGTATCAGTGTGTTGGAAAATATCAGTGTGTTGGTGTATATCAGTGTGTTGGGGTGTATCAGTGTGTTGGAGTATATCAGTGTGTTGGAGTATACCAGTGTGTGGGAGTATATCAGTGTGTTGGGGTATATCAGTGTGTTGGGGTATATCAGTGTGTTAGAGTATATCAGTGTGTTGGTGTATATCAGTGTGTTGGGGTATATCAGTGTGTTGGTGTATATCATTGTGTTGGGGTGTATCAGTGTGTTGGGATATATCAGTGTGTCGGGGTATATCAGTGTGTTGGGGTGTATCAGTGTGTTGGTGTATATCAGTGTGTTGGGGTGTATCAGTATGTTGGGGTGTATCAGTGTGTTGGGGTATATCAGTGTGTTGGGGTGTATCACTGTGTTGGGGTATATCAGTGTGTTGGGGTATATCAGTGTGTTAGAGTATATCAGTGTGTTGGGGTATATCAGTGTGTTGGGGTATATCAGTGTGTTGGGGTGTATCAGTGTGTTGGGGTATATCAGTGTGATGGGGTATATCAGTGTGTTGGGGTGTATCAGTGTGTTGGGGTATATCAGTGTGTTGGGGTGTATCAGTGTGTTGGGGTGTATCAGTGTGTTGGGGTATATCAGTGTGTTGGGGTATATCAGTGTGTTGGGGTGTATCAGTGTGTTGGGGTATATCAGTGTGATGGGGTATATCAGTGTGTTGGGGTGTATCAGTGTGTTGGGGTGTATCAGTGTGTTGGAGTATATCAGTGTGTTGGGGTGTATCAGTGTGTTGGGGTATATCAGTGTGTTGGGGTGTATCAGTGTGTTGGAGTATATCAGTGTGTTTGGGTGTATCAGTGTGTTGGGGTATATCAGTGTGTTGGGGTATATCAGTGTGTTGGAGTGTATCAGTGTGTTGGGGTGTATCAGTGTGTTGGGGTGTATCAGTGTGTTGGAGTATATCAGTGTGATTGGGTGTATCAGTGTGTTGGGGTGTATCAGTGTGTTGGGGTATATCAGTGTGTTGGAGTATATCAGTGTGTTTGGGTGTATCAGTGTGTTGGGGTATATCAGTGTGTTGGGGTATATCAGTGTGTTGGGGTGTATCAGTGTGTTGGGGTATATCAGTGTGATGGGGTATATCAGTGTGTTGGGGTGTATCAGTGTGTTGGGGTGTATCAGTGTGTTGGAGTATATCAGTGTGTTGGGGTGTATCAGTGTGTTGGGGTATATCAGTGTGTTGGGGTGTATCAGTGTGTTGGAGTGTATCAGTGTGTTGGGGTGTATCAGTGTGTTGGGGTGTATCAGTGTGTTGGAGTATATCAGTGTGTTTGGGTGTATCAGTGTGGTGGGCTGTATCAGTGTGTTTGGGTGTATCAGTGTGTTGGGGTATATCAGTGTGTTGGGGTATATCAGTGTGTTGGGGTGTATCAGTGTGTTGGGGTGTATCAGTGTGTTGGAGTATATCAGTGTGTCTGGGTGTATCAGTGTGTTGGGATGTATCAGTGTGTTGGGGTGTATCAGTGTGTTGGAGTATATCAGTGTGTTGGGGTATATCAGTGTGTTGGGGTATATCACTGTGTTGGGGTATATCAGTGTGTTGGAGTATATCAGTGTGTTGGAGTATATCAGTGTGTTTGGGTGTATCAGTGTGTTGGGGTGTATCAGTGTGTTGGTGTATATCAGTGTGTTGGAGTATATCAGTGTGTTTGGGTGTATCAGTGTGTTGGGGTATATCAGTGTGTTGGAGTATATCAGTGTGTTGGAGTATATCAGTGTGTTTGGGTATATCAGTGTGTTGGGGTATATCAGCGTGTTGGGGTATATCAGTGTGTTGGAGTATAGAAGTGTGTTGGGGTATATCAGTGTGTTGGGGTATATCAGTGTGTTGGGGTGTATCAGTGTGTTGGAAAATATCAGTGTGTTGGTGTATATCAGTGTGTTGGGGTGTATCAGTGTGTTGGAGTATATCAGTGTGTTGGAGTATACCAGTGTGTGGGAGTATATCAGTGTGTTGGGGTATATCAGTGTGTTGGGGTATATCAGTGTGTTAGAGTATATCAGTGTGTTGGTGTATATCAGTGTGTTGGGGTATATCAGTGTGTTGGTGTATATCAATGTGTTGGGGTGTATCAGTGTGTTGGGATATATCAGTGTGTCGGGGTATATCAGTGTGTTGGGGTGTATCAGTGTGTTGGTGTATATCAGTGTGTTGGGGTGTATCAGTGTGTTGGGGTGTATCAGTGTGTTGGGGTATATCAGTGTGTTGGGGTGTATCACTGTGTTGGGGTATATCAGTGTGTTGGGGTATATCAGTGTGTTAGAGTATATCAGTGTGTTGGGGTATATCAGTGTGTTGGGGTATATCAGTGTGTTGGGGTGTATCAGTGTGTTGGGGTATATCAGTGTGATGGGGTATATCAGTGTGTTGGGGTGTATCAGTGTGTTGGAGTATATCAGTGTGTTGGGGTGTATCAGTGTGTTGGGGTGTATCAGTGTGTTGGGGTATATCAGTGTGTTGGGGTATATCAGTGTGTTGGGGTGTATCAGTGTGTTGGGGTATATCAGTGTGATGGGGTATATCAGTGTGTTGGGGTGTATCAGTGTGTTGGGGTGTATCAGTGTGTTGGAGTATATCAGTGTGTTGGGGTGTATCAGTGTGTTGGGGTATATCAGCGGGTTGGGGTATATCAGTGTGTTGGGGTGTATCAGTGTGTTGGGGTGTATCAGTGTGTTGGGGTGTATCAGTGTGTTGGGGTCTATCAGTGTGTTGGAGTGTATCAGTGTGTTGGAGTATATCAGTGTGTTGGGGTATATCAGTGTGTTGGAGTATATCAGTGTGATTGGGTGTATCAGTGTGTTGGGGTGTATCAGTGTGTTGGGGTATATCAGTGTGTTGGAGTATATCAGTGTGTTTGGGTGTATCAGTGTGTTGGGGTATATCAGTGTGTTGGGGTATATCAGTGTGTTGGGGTGTATCAGTGTGTTGGGGTATATCAGTGTGATGGGGTATATCAGTGTGTTGGGGTGTATCAGTGTGTTGGGGTGTATCAGTGTGTTGGAGTATATCAGTGTGTTGGGGTGTATCAGTGTGTTGGGGTATATCAGTGTGTTGGGGTGTATCAGTGTGTTGGAGTGTATCGAGTAAAAAATGAGGTCTGCAGATGCTGGAGATCACAGCTGCAAATGTGTTGCTGGTCAAAGCACAGCAGGTCAGGCAGCATCTCAGGAATAGAGAATTCGACGTTTCGAGCATAAGCCCTTCATCAGGAGTGTATCAGTGTGTTGGGGTGTATCAGTGTGTTGGGGTGTATCAGTGTGTTGGAGTATATCAGTGTGTTTGGGTGTATCAGTGTGGTGGGGTGTATCAGTGTGTTTGGGTGTATCAGTGTGTTGGGGTATATCAGTGTGTTGGGGTATATCAGTGTGTTGGGGTGTATCAGTGTGTTGGGGTGTATCAGTGTGTTGGAGTATATCAGTGTGTCTGGGTGTATCAGTGTGTTGGGATGTATCAGTGTGTTGGGGTGTATCAGTGTGTTGGAGTATATCAGTGTGTTGGGGTATATCAGTGTGTTGGGGTATATCACTGTGTTGGGGTATATCAGTGTGTTGGAGTATATCAGTGTGTTGGAGTATATCAGTGTGTTTGGGTGTATCAGTGTGTTGGGGTGTATCAGTGTGTTGGTGTATATCAGTGTGTTGGAGTATATCAGTGTGTTTGGGTGTATCAGTGTGTTAGGTTATATCAGTGTGTTGGAGTATATCAGTGTGTTGGAGTATATCAGTGTGTTTGGGTATATCAGTGTGTTGGGGTATATCAGTGTGTTGGGGTGTATCACTGTGTTGGGGTATATCAGTGTGTTGGAGTATATCAGTGTGTTGGGGTGAATCAGTGTGTTGGAGTATATCAGTGTGTTGGGGTGTATCACTGTGTTGGGGT
The DNA here is from genome assembly GCF_020745735.1 of Hemiscyllium ocellatum. Lineage (NCBI taxonomy): Eukaryota > Metazoa > Chordata > Chondrichthyes > Orectolobiformes > Hemiscylliidae > Hemiscyllium > Hemiscyllium ocellatum. The sequence goes on along the minus strand of NC_083424.1, from coordinate 2,854,315 downwards.
ATATCAGTGTGTTGGGGTATATCAGTGTGTTGGGGTATATCAGTGTGTTGGAGTATATCAGTGTGTTGGGGTGTATCAGTGTGTTGGGGTATATCAGTGTGTTGGGGTATATCAGTGTGTTGGGGTGTATCAGTGTGTTGGGGTATATCAGTGTGTTGGGGTGTATCAGTGTGTTGGGGTATATCAGTGTGTTGGGGTATATCAGTGTGTTGGGGTGTATCAGTGTGTTGGTGTATATCAGTGTGTTGGGGTGTATCAGTGTGTTGGGGTATATCAGTGTGTTGGGGTATATCAGTGTGTTGGGGTGTATCGGTGTGTTGGGGTGTATCAGAGTGTTGGGGTATATCAGTGTGTTGGGGTATATCAGTGTGTTGGGGTGTATCGGTGTGTTGGGGTGCATCAGTGTGTTGGGGTATATCAGTGTGATGGGGTATATCAGTGTGTTGGGGTGTATCAGTGTGTTGGGGTGTATCAGTGTGTTGGGGAATATCAGTGTGTTGGAGTATATCAGTGTGTTGGAGTATATCAGTGTGTTGGGGTATATCAGTGTGTTGGAGTATATCAGTGTGTTGGGGTATATCAGCGTGTTGGGGTATATCAGTGTGTTGGAGTATATCAGTGTGTTGGAGTATATCAGTGTGTTGGGGTATATCAGTGTGTTGGAGTATATCAGTGTGTTGGGGTATATCAGCGGGTTGGGGTATATCAGTGTGTTGGGGTGTATCAGTGTGTTGGGGTGTATCAGTGTGTTGGGGTGTATCAGTGTGTTGGGGTCTATCAGTGTGTTGGAGTGTATCAGTGTGTTGGAGTATATCAGTGTGTTGGGGTATATCAGTGTGTTGGAGTATATCAGTGTGTTGGGGTATATCAGCGTGTTGGGGTATATCAGTGTGTTGGAGTATATCAGTGTGTTGGGGTATATCAGTGTGCTGGGGTATATCAGTGTGTTGGAGTATATCAGTGTGTTGGAGTATATCAGTGTGTTAGAGTATATCAGTGTGTTGGAGTATATCAGTGTGTTAGGGTATATCAGTGTGTTGGGGTATATCAGCGTGTTGGGGTATACCAGTGTGTTGGGGTGTATCAGTGTGTTGGGGTGTATCAGTGTGTTGGGGTATATCAGTGTGTTGGAGTATATCAGTGTGTTGGGGTGTATCAGCGTGTTGGGGTGTATCAGCGTGTTGGAGTATATCAGCGTGTTGGGGTATATCAGCGTGTTGGGGTATATCAGTGTGTTGGGGTATATCAGTGTGTTGGGGTGTATCAGTGTGTTGGGGTGTATCAGCGTGTTGGAGTATATCAGCGTGTTGGGGTATATCAGTGTGTTGGAGTATATCAGTGTGTTGGGGTATATCAGTGTGTTGGGGTATATCAGTGTGTTGGGGTGTATCAGTGTGTTGGAAAATATCAGTGTGTTGGTGTATATCAGTGTGTTGGGGTATATCAGTGTGTTGGAGTATATCAGTGTGTTGGAGTATATCAGTGTGTTGGAGTATATCAGTGTGTTGGGGTATATCAGTGTGTTGGGGTATATCAGTGTGTTAGAGTGTATCAGTGTGTTGGTGTATATCAGTGTGTTGGGGTATATCAGTGTGTTGGTGTATATCAATGTGTTGGGGTGTATCAGTGTGTTGGGATATATCAGTGTGTTGGGGTATATCAGTGTGTTGGGGTGTATCAGTGTGTTGGGGTATATCAGTGTGTTGAGGTGTATCAGTGTGTTGGTGTATATCAGTGTGTTGGGGTGTATCAGTATGTTGGGGTGTATCAGTGTGTTGGGGTATATCAGTGTGTTGGGGTGTATCACTGTGTTGGGGTATATCAGTGTGTTGGGGTATATCAGTGTGTTAGAGTATATCAGTGTGTTGGGGTATATCAGTGTGTTGGGGTATATCAGTGTGTTGGAGTATATCAGTGTGTTGGGGTATATCAGTGTGTTGGGGTATATCAGTGTGTTGGGGTGTATCAGTGTGTTGGGGTGTATCAGTGTGTTGGAGTATATCAGTGTGTTGGAGTATATCAGTGTGTTGGAGTATATCAGTGTGTTGGGGTATATCAGTGTGTTGGGGTATATCAGTGTGTTAGAGTATATCAGTGTGTTGGAGTATATCAGTGTGTTGGGGTATATCAGTGTGTTGGTGTATATCAATGTGTTGGGGTGTATCAGTGTGTTGGGGTGTATCACTGTGTTGGGGTATATCAGTGTGTTGGGGTATATCAGTGTGTTAGAGTATATCAGTGTGTTGGGGTATATCAGTGTGTTGGAGTATATCAGTGTGTTGGGGTATATCAGTGTGTTGGGGTATATCAGTGTGTTGGGGTGTATCAGTGTGTTGGAAAATATCAGTGTGTTGGTGTATATCAGTGTGTTGGGGTATATCAGTGTGTTAGAGTATATCAGTGTGTTGGGGTATATCAGTGTGTTGGGGTATATCAGTGTGTTGGAGTATATCAGTGTGTTGGGGTATATCAGTGTGTTGGGGTATATCAGTGTGCTGGGGTGTATCAGTGTGTTGGGTAATATCAGTGTGTTGGGGTATATCAGTGTGTTGGAGTATATCAGTGTGTTGGGGTATATCAGTGTGTTGGGGTATATCAGTGTGTTGGGGTGTATCAGTGTGTTGGAAAATATCAGTGTGTTGGTGTATATCAGTGTGTTGGGGTATATCAGTGTGTTGGGGTATATCAGTGTGTTGGAGTATATCAGTGTGTTGGGGTGTATCAGTGTGTTGGGGTATATCAGTGGGTTGGGGTATATCAGTGTGTTGGTGTGTATCAGTGTGTTGGGGTATATCAGTGTGTTGGGGTGTATCAGTGTGTTGGGGTATATCAGTGTGTTGGGGTATATCAGTGTGTTGGGGTGTATCAGTGTGTTGGGGTATATCAGTGTGTTGGGGTGTATCAGTGTGTTGGGGTGTATCAGTGTGTTGGGGTATATCAGTGTGTTGGGGTATATCAGTGTGTTGGGGTGTATCAGTGTGTTGGGGTGTATCAGTGTGTTGGGGAATATCAGTGTGTTGGAGTATATCAGTGTGTTGGAGTATATCAGTGTGTTGGGGTATATCAGTCTGTTGGAGTATATCAGTGTGTTGGGGTATATCAGCGTGTTGGGGTATATCAGTGTGTTGGGGTATATCAGTGCGTTGGAGTATATCAGTGTGTTAGGGTATATCAGCGTGTTGGGGTATATCAGTGTGTTGGGGTATATCAGTGTGTTGGGGTGTATCAGTGTGTTGGGGTGTATCAGTGTGTTGGGGTCTATCAGTGTGTTGGAGTGTATCAGTGTGTTGGAGTATATCAGTGTGTTGGGGTATATCAGTGTGTTGGAGTATATCAGTGTGTTGGGGTATATCAGCGTGTTGGGGTATATCAGCGTGTTGGGGTATATCAGTGTGTTGGAGTATATCAGTGTGTTGGAGTATATCAGTGTGTTGGGGTATATCAGTGTGTTGGGGTATATCAGTGTGTTGGAGTATATCAGTGTGTTGGAGTATATCAGTGTGTTGGAGTATATCAGTGTGTTGGAGTATATCAGTGTGTTAGGGTATATCAGTGTGTTGGGGTATATCAGCGTGTTGGGGTATATCAGTGTGTTGGGGTATATCATTCTGTTGGGGTGTATCAGTGTGTTGGGGTGTATCAGTGTGTTGGGGTATATCAGTGTGTTGGAGTATATCAGTGTGTTGGAGTATATCAGTGTGTTGGGGTGTATCAGTGTGTTGGGGTGTATCAGCGTGTTGGGGTATATCAGCGTGTTGGGGTATATCAGTGTGTTGGGGTATATCAGTGTGTTGGGGTGTATCAGCGTGTTGGGGTGTATCAGCGTGTTGGAGTATATCAGCGTGTTGGGGTATATCAGTGTGTTGGAGTATATCAGTGTGTTGGGGTATATCAGTGTGTTGGGGTATATCAGTGTGTTGGGGTGTATCAGTGTGTTGGAAAATATCAGTGTGTTGGTGTATATCAGTGTGTTGGGGTGTATCAGTGTGTTGGAGTATATCAGTGTGTTGGAGTATATCAGTGTGTTGGGGTATATCAGTGTGTTGGGGTATATCAGTGTGTTAGAGTATATCAGTGTGTTGGTGTATATCAGTGTGTGGGGGTATATCAGTGTGTTGGGGTGTATCAGTGTGTTGGGGTATATCAGTGTGTTGGGGTGTATCAGTGTGTTGGTGTATATCAGTGTGTTGGGGTGTATCAGTATGTTGGGGTGTATCAGTGTGTTGGGGCATATCAGTGTGTTGGGGTGTATCACTGTGTTGGGGTATATCAGTGTGTTGGGGTATATCAGTGTGTTAGAGTATATCAGTGTGTTGGGGTATATCAGTGTGTTGGGGTATATCAGTGTGTTGGGGTGTATCAGTGTGTTGGAAAATATCAGTGTGTTGGTGTATATCAGTGTGTTGGGGTGTATCAGTGTGTTGGAGTATATCAGTGTGTTGGAGTATATCAGTGTGTTGGGGTATATCAGTGTGTTGGGGTATATCAGTGTGTTAGGGTATATCAGTGTGTTGGTGTATATCAGTGTGTTGGGGTATATCAGTGTGTTGGTGTATATCAATGTGTTGGGTTGTATCAGTGTGTTGGGATATATCAGTGTGTTGGGGTATATCAGTGTGTTGGGGTGTATCAGTGTGTTGGGGTATATCAGTGTGTTGGTGTATATCAGTGTGTTGGGGTGTATCAGTGTGTTGGGGTGTATCAGTGTGTTGGGGTATATCAGTGTGTTGGGGTGTATCACTGTGTTGGGGTATATCAGTGTGTTGGGGTATATCAGTGTGTTAGAGTATATCAGTGTGTTGGGGTATATCAGTGTGTTGGGGTATATCTGTGTGTTGGAGTATATCAGTGTGTTGGGGTATATCAGTGTGTTGAGGTATATCAGTGTGTTGGTGTATATCAGTGTGTTGGGGTGTATCAGTGTGTTGGAAAATATCAGTGTGTTGGAAAATATCAGTGTGTTGGGGTGTATCAGTGTTTGATTAGACTTACAGTGTGGAAACAGGCCCTTCGGCCCAACAAGTCCACACCGACCCGCCGAAGCGAAACCCACCCATACCCCTACATTTACCCCTTACCTAACACTACGGGCAATTTAGCTTGGCCAATTCACCTGACCCGCACATCTTTGTGACTGTGGGAGGAAACCGGAGCACCCGGAGGAAACCCACGCAGACAGGGGGAGAATGTGCAAACTCCACACAGTCAGTCGCCTGAGTCGGGAACTGAACCCGGGTCTTCAGGCGCTGTGAGGCAGCAGTGCTAACCACTGTGCCACCGTGCCGCCCCAAGTGTGTTGGACTATATCAGTGTGTTGGAGTATATCAGTGTGTTGGAGTATATCAGTGTGTTGGGGTATATCAGTGTGTTGGGGTATATCAGTGTGTTAGAGTATATCAGTGTGTTGGTGTATATCAGTGTGTTGGGGTATATCAGTGTGTTGGAGTATATCAATGTGTTGGGGTGTATCAGTGTGTTGGGATATATCAGTGTGTTGGGGTGTATCAGTGTGTTGGGGTGTATCAGTGTGTTGGGGTATATCAGTGTGTTGGGGTGTATCAGTGTGTTGGTGTATATCAGTGTGTTGGGGTGTATCAGTATGTTGGGGTGTATCAGTGTGTTGGGGTATATCAGTGTGTTGGGGTGTATCACTGTGTTGGGGTATATCAGTGTGTTGGGGTATATCAGTGTGTTAGAGTATATCAGTGTGTTGGGGTATATCAGCGGGTTGGGGTATATCAGTGTGTTGGAGTATATCAGTGTGTTGGGGTGTATCAGTGTGTTGGGGTGTATCAGTGTGTTGGGGTCTATCAGTGTGTTGGAGTGTATCAGTGTGTTGGAGTATATCAGTGTGTTGGGGTATATCAGTGTGTTGGAGTATATCAGTGTGTTGGGGTATGTCAGCGTGTTGGGGTATATCAGTGTGTTGGAGTATATCAGTGTGTTGGGGTATATCAGTGTGCTGGGGTATATCAGTGTGTTGGAGTATATCAGTGTGTTGGAGTATATCAGTGTGTTAGAGTATATCAGTGTGTTGGAGTATATCAGTGTGTTAGGGTATATCAGCGTGTTGGGGTATATCAGTGTGTTGGGGTGTATCAGTGTGTTGGGGTGTATCAGTGTGTTGGGGTATATCAGTGTGTTGGAGTATATCAGTGTGTTGGAGTATATCAGTGTGTTGGGGTGTATCAGTGTGTTGGGGTGTATCAGCGTGTTGGAGTATATCAACGTGTTGGGGTTTATCAGCGTGTTGGGGTATATCAGTGTGTTGTGGTATATCAGTGTGTTGGGGTGTATCAGTGTGTTGGGGTGTATCAGCGTGTTGGAGTATATCAGCGTGTTGGGGAATATCAGTGTGTTGGAGTATATCAGTGTGTTGGGGTATATCAGTGTGTTGGGGTATATCAGTGTGTTGGGGTGTATCAGTGTGTTGGAAAATATCAGTGTGTTGGTGTATATCAGTGTGTTGGGGTGTATCAGTGTGTTGGAGTATATCAGTGTGTTGGAGTATATCAGTGTGTTGGAGTATATCAGTGTGTTGGGGTATATCAGTGTGTTGGGGTATATCAGTGTGTTAGAGTATATCAGTGTGTTGGTGTATATAAGTGTGTTGGGGTATATCAGTGTGTTGGTGTATATCAATGTGTTGGGGTGTATCAGTGTGTTGGGATATATCAGTGTGTTGGGGTATATCAGTGTGTTGGGTTGTATCAGTGTGTTGGGGTATATCAGTGTGTTGAGGTGTATCAGTGTGTTGGTGTATATCAGTGTGTTGGGGTGTATCAGTATGTTGGGGTGTATCAGTGTGTTGGGGTATATCAGTGTGTTGGGGTGTATCACTGTGTTGGGGTATATCAGTGTGTTGGGGTATATCAGTGTGTTAGAGTATATCAGTGTGTTGGGGTGTATCAGTGTGTTGGGGTGTATCAGTGTGTTGGAGTGTATCAGTGTGTTGGAGTATATCAGTGTGTTGGAGTATATCAGTGTGTTGGGGTATATCAGTGTGTTGGGGTATATCAGTGTGTTAGAGTATATCAGTGTGTTGGTGTATATCAGTGTGTTGGGGTATATCAGTGTGTTGGTGTATATCAATGTGTTGGGGTGTATCAGTGTGTTGGGATATATCAGTGTGTTGGGGTATATCAGTGTGTTGGGGTGTATCAGTGTGTTGGGGTATATCAGTGTGTTGGGGTGTATCAGTGTGTTGGTGTATATCAGTGTGTTGGGGTGTATCAGTGTGTTGGTGTATATCAGTGTGTTGGGGTGTATCAGTGTGTTGGGGTGTATCACTTTGTTGGGGTATATCAGTGTGTTGGGGTATATCAGTGTGTTGGAGTATATCAGTGTGTTGGGGTATATCAGTGTGTTGGGGTATATCAGTGTGTTGGAGTATATCAGTGTGTTGGGGTATATCAGTGTGTTGGGGTATATCAGTGTGTTGGGGTGTATCAGTGTGTTGGAAAATATCAGTGTGTTGGTGTATATCAGTGTGTTGGGGTATATCAGTGTGTTAGAGTATATCAGTGTGTTGGGGTATATCAGTGTGTTGGAGTATATCAGTGTGTTGGGGTATATCAGTGTGTTGGGGTATATCAGTGTGTTGGGGTGTATCAGTGTGTTGGAAAATATCAGTGTGTTGGTGTCTATCAGTGTGTTGGTGTCTATCAGTGTGTTGGGGTATATCAGTGTGTTGGAGTATATCAGTGTGTTGGGGTGTATCAGTGTGTTGGGGTATATCAGTGGGTTGGGGTATATCAGTGTGTTGGTGTGTATCAGTGTGTTGGGGTATATCAGTGTGTTGGGGTGTATCAGTGTGTTGGGGTATATCAGTGTGTTGGGGTATATCAGTGTGTTGGGGTGTATCAGTGTGTTGGGGTATATCAGTGTGTTGGGGTGTATCAGTGTGTTGGGGTGTATCAGTGTGTTGGGGTATATCAGTGTGTTGGGGTATATCAGTGTGTTGGGGTGTATCGGTGTGTTGGGGTGTATCAGTGTGTTGGGGTATATCAGTGTGTTGGGGTGTATCGGTGTGTTGGGGTACATCAGTGTGTTGGGGTATATCAGTGTGTTGGGGAATATCAGTGTGTTGGAGTATATCAGTGTGTTGGAGTATATCAGTGTGTTGGGGTATATCAGTGTGTTGGAGTATATCAGTGTGTTGGGGTATATCAGCGTGTTGGGGTATATCAGTGTGTTGGGGTATATCAGTGCGTTGGAGTATATCAGTGTGTTAGGGTATATCAGTGTGTTCGGGTATATCAGCGTGTTGGGGTATATCAGTGTGTTGGGGTATATCAGTGTGTTGGGGTGTATCAGTGTGTTGGGGTGTATCAGTGTGTTGGGGTCTATCAGTTTGTTGGAGTGTATCAGTGTGTTGGAGTATATCAGTGTGTTGGGGTATATCAGTGTGTTGGAGTATATCAGTGTGTTGGGGTATATCAGCGTGTTGGGGTATATCAGCGTGTTGGGGTATATCAGTGTGTTGGGGTATATCAGTGTGTTGGAGTATATCAGTGTGTTGGAGTATATCAGTGTGTTAGAGTATATCAGTGTGTTGGAGTATATCAGTGTGTTAGGGTATATCAGTGTGTTGGGGTATATCAGCGTGTTGGGGTATATCAGTGTGTTGGGGTATATCATTGTGTTGGGGTGTATCAGTGTGTTGGGGTGTATCAGTGTGTTGGGGTATATCAGTGTGTTGGAGTATATCAGTGTGTTGGAGTATATCAGTGTGTTGGGGTGTATCAGTGTGTTGGGGTGTATCAGCGTGTTGGGGTATATCAGCGTGTTGGGGTATATCAGTGTGTTGGGGTATATCAGTGTGTTGGGGTGTATCAGTGTGTTGGGGTGTATCAGCGTGTTGGAGTATATCAGCGTGTTGGGGTATATCAGTGTGTTGGAGTATATCAGTGTGTTGGGTTATATCAGTGTGTTGGGGTATATCAGTGTGTTGGGGCGTATCAGTGTGTTGGAAAATATCAGTGTGTTGGTGTATATCAGTGTGTTGGGGTATATCAGTGTGTTAGAGTATATCAGTGTGTTGGGGTATATCAGTGTGTTGGAGTATATCAGTGTGTTGGGGTATATCAGTGTGTTGGGGTATATCAGTGTGTTGGGGTGTATCAGTGTGTTGGGAAATATCAGTGTGTTGGGGTGTATCAGTGTGTTGGAAAATATCAGTGTGTTGGTGTCTATCAGTGTGTTGGGGTATATCAGTGTGTTGGGGTATATCAGTGTGTTGGAGTATATCAGTGTGTTGGGGTGTATCAGTGTGTTGGGGTATATCAGTGGGTTGGGGTATATCAGTGTGTTGGTGTGTATCAGTGTGTTGGGGTATATCAGTGTGTTGGGGTGTATCAGTGTGTTGGGGTATATCAGTGTGTTGGGGTGTATCAGTGTGTTGGGGTATATCAGTGTGTTGGGGTATATCAGTGTGTTGGGGTGTATCGGTGTGTTGGGGTGTATCAGTGTGTTGGGGTATATCAGTGTGTTGGGGTGTATCGGTGTGTTGGGGTGCATCAGTGTGTTGGGGTATATCAGTGTGTTGGGGAATATCAGTGTGTTGGAGTATATCAGTGTGTTGGAGTATATCAGTGTGTTGGGGTATATCAGTGTGTTGGAGTATATCAGTGTGTTGGGGTATATCAGCGTGTTGGGGTATATCAGTGTGTTGGGGTATATCAGTGCGTTGGAGTATATCAGTGTGTTAGGGTATATCAGTGTGTTCGGGTATATCAGCGTGTTGGGGTATATCAGCGTGTTGGGGTATATCAGTGTGTTGGGGTCTATCAGTGTGTTGGAGTGTATCAGTGTGTTGGAGTATATCAGTGTGTTGGGGTATATCAGTGTGTTGGAGTATATCAGTGTGTTGGGGTATATCAGCGTGTTGGGGTATATCAGCGTGTTGGGGTATATCAGCGTGTTGGAGTATATCAGTGTGTTGGAGTATATCAGTGTGTTGGGGTATATCAGTGTGTTGGGGTATATCAGTGTGTTGGAGTATATCAGTGTGTTGGAGTATATCAGTGTGTTAGAGTATATCAGTGTGTTGGAGTATATCAGTGTGTTAGGGTATATCAGTGTGTTGGGGTATATCAGCGTGTTGGGGTATATCAGTGTGTTGGGGTATATCATTGTGTTGGGGTGTATCAGTGTGTTGGGGTATATCAGTGTGTTGGAGTATATCAGTGTGTTGGAGTATATCAGTGTGTTGGGGTGTATCAGTGTGTTGGGGTGTATCAGAGTGTTGGGGTATATCAGCGTGTTGGGGTATATCAGTGTGTTGGGGTATATCAGTGTGTTGGGGTGTATCAGTGTGTTGGGGTGTATCAGCGTGTTGGAGTATATCAGCGTTTTGGGGTATATCAGTGTGTTGGAGTATATCAGTGTGTTGGGTTATATCAGTGTGTTGGGGTATATCAGTGTGTTGGGGCGTATCAGTGTGTTGGAAAATATCAGTGTGTTGGTGTATATCAGTGTGTTGGGGTGTATCAGTGTGTTGGAGTATATCAGTGTGTTGGAGTATATCAGTGTGTTGGGGTATATCAGTGTGTTGGGGTATATCAGTGTGTTAGAGTATATCAGTGTGTTGGTGTATATCAGTGTGTGGGAGTATATCAGTGTGTTGGGGTGTATCAGTGTGTTGGGGTATATCAGTGTGTTGGGGTGTATCAGTGTGTTGGTGTATATCAGTGTGTTGGGGTGTATCAGTATGTTGGGGTGTATCAGTGTGTTGGGGCATATCAGTGTGTTGGGGTGTATCACTGTGTTGGGGTATATCAGTGTGTTGGGGTATATCAGTGTGTTAGAGTATATCAGTGTGTTGGGGTATATCAGTGTGTTGGGGTATATCAGTGTGTTGGGGTGTATCAGTGTGTTGGTGTATATCAGTGTGTTGGGGTGTATCAGTGTGTTGGAGTATATCAGTGTGTTGGAGTATATCAGTGTGTTGGGGTATATCAGTGTGTTGGGGTATATCAGTGTGTTAGAGTATATCAGTGTGTTGGTGTATATCAGTGTGTTGGGGTATATCAGTGTGTTGGTGTATATCAATGTGTTGGGGTGTATCAGTGTGTTGGAATATATCAGTGTGTTGGGGTATATCAGTGTGTTGGGGTGTATCAGTGTGTTGGGGTATATCAGTGTGTTGGTGTATATCAGTGTGTTGGGGTGTATCAGTATGTTGGGGTGTATCAGTGTGTTGGGGTATATCAGTGTGTTGGGGTGTATCACTGTGTTGGGGTATATCAGTGTGTTGGGGTATATCAGTGTGTTAGAGTATATCAGTGTGTTGGGGTATATCAGTGTGTTGGGGTATATCAGTGTGTTAGAGTATATCAGTGTGTTGGGGTATATCAGTGTGTTGGGGTATATCTGTGTGTTGGAGTATATCAGTGTGTTGGGGTATATCAGTGTGTTGGGGTGTATCAGTGTGTTGGAAAATATCAGTGTGTTGGTGTATATCAGTGTGTTGGGGTGTATCAGTGTTTGATTAGACTTACAGTGTGGAAACAGGCCCTTCGGCCCAACAAGTTCACACCGACCCGCCGAAGCGAAACCCACCCATACCCCTACATTTACCCCTTACCTAACACTACGGGCAATTTAGCTTGGCCAATTCACCTGACCCGCACATCTTTGTGACTGTGGGAGGAAACCGGAGCACCCGGAGGAAACCCACGCAGACACGGGGAGAATGTGCAAACTCCACACAGTCAGTCGCCTGAGTCGGGAACTGAACCCGGGTCTACAGGCGCTGTGAGGCAGCAGTGCTAACCACTGTGCCACCGTGCCCCCCAAGTGTGTTGGACTATATCAGTGTGTTGGAGTATATCAGTGTGTTGGAGTATATCAGTGTGTTGGGGTATATCAGTGTGTTGGGGTATATCAGTGTGTTAGAGTATATCAGTGTGTTGGTGTATATCAGTGTGTTGGGGTATATCAGTGTGTTGGAGTATATCAATGTGTTGGGGTGTATCAGTGTGTTGGGATATATCAGTGTGTTGGGGTATATCAGTGTGTTGGGGTGTATCAGTGTGTTGGGGTATATCAGTGTGTTGGGGTGTATCAGTGTGTTGGGGTATATCAGTGTGTTGGGGTGTATCAGTGTGTTGGTGTATATCAGTGTGTTGGGGTGTATCAGTATGTTGGGGTGTATCAGTGTGTTGGGGTATATCAGTGTGTTGGGGTGTATCACTGTGTTGGGGTATATCAGTGTGTTGGGGTATATCAGTGTGTTAGAGTATATCAGTGTGTTGGGGTATATCAGCGGGTTGGGGTATATCAGTGTGTTGGGGTGTATCAGTGTGTTGGGGTGTATCAGTGTGTTGGGGTCTATCAGTGTGTTGGAGTGTATCAGTGTGTTGGAGTATATCAGTGTGTTGGGGTATATCAGTGTGTTGGTGTATATCAGTGTGTTGGGGTATATCAGCGTGTTGGGGTATATCAGTGTGTTGGAGTATATCAGTGTGTTGGGGTATATCAGTGTGCTGGGGTATATCAGTGTGTTGGAGTATATCAGTGTGTTGGAGTATATCAGTGTGTTAGAGTATATCAGTGTTTTGGAGTATATCAGTGTGTTAGGGTATCTCAGTGTGTTGGGGTATATCAGCGTGTTGGGGTATATCAGTGTGTTGGGGTGTATCAGTGTGTTGGGGTGTATCAGTGTGTTGGGGTATATCAGTGTGTTGGAGTATATCAGTGTGTTGGAGTATATCAGTGTGTTGGGGTGTATCAGTGTGTTGGGGTGTATCAGCGTGTTGGAGTATATCAGCGTGTTGGGGTTTATCAGCGTGTTGGGGTATATCAGTGTGTTGGGGTATATCAGTGTGTTGGGGTGTATCAGTGTGTTGGGGTGTATCAGCGTGTTGGAGTATATCAGCGTGTTGGGGTATATCAGTGTGTTGGAGTATATCAGTGTGTTGGGGTATATCAGTGTGTTGGGGTATATCAGTGTGTTGGGGTGTATCAGTGTGTTGGAAAATATCAGAGTGTTGGTGTATATCAGTGTGTTGGGGTGTATCAGTGTGTTGGAGTATATCAGTGTGTTGGAGTATATCAGTGTGTTGGAGTATATCAGTGTGTTGGGGTATATCAGTGTGTTGGGGTATATCAGTGTGTTAGAGTATATCAGTGTGTTGGTGTATATAAGTGTGTTGGGGTATATCAGTGTGTTGGTGTATATCAATGTGTTGGGGTGTATCAGTGTGTTGGGATATATCAGTGTGTTGGGGTATATCAGTGTGTTGGGGTGTATCAGTGTGTTGGGGTATATCAGTGTGTTGAGGTGTATCAGTGTGTTGGTGTATATCAGTGTGTTGGGGTGTATCAGTATGTTGGGGTGTATCAGTGTGTTGGGGTATATCAGTGTGTTGGGGTGTATCAGTGTGTTGGGGTATATCAGTGTGTTGGGGTATATCAGTGTGTTAGAGTATATCAGTGTGTTGGGGTATATCAGTGTGTTGGGGTATATCAGTGTGTTGGAGTATATCAGTGTGTTGGGGTATATCAGTGTGTTGGGGTGTATCAGTGTGTTGGAGTATATCAGTGTGTTGGAGTATATCAGTGTGTTGGAGTATATCAGTGTGTTGGGGTATATCAGTGTGTTGGGGTATATCAGTGTGTTAGAGTATATCAGTGTGTTGGTGTATATCAGTGTGTTGGGGTATATCAGTGTGTTGGTGTATATCAATGTGTTGGGGTGTATCAGTGTGTTGGGATATATCAGTGTGTTGGGGTATATCAGTGTGTTGGGGTGTATCAGTGTGTTGGGGTATATCAGTGTGTTGGGGTGTATCAGTGTGTTGGTGTATATCAGTGTGTTGGGGTGTATCAGTATGTTGGGGTGTATCAGTGTGTTGGGGTATATCAGTGTGTTGGGGTGTATCACTGTGTTGGGGTATATCAGTGTGTTGGGGTATATCAGTGTGTTAGAGTATATCAGTGTGTTGGGGTATATCAGTGTGTTGGGGTATATCAGTGTGTTGGAGTATATCAGTGTGTTGGGGTATATCAGTGTGTTGGGGTATATCAGTGTGTTGGGGTGTATCAGTGTGTTGGAAAATATCAGTGTGTTGGTGTATATCAGTGTGTTGGGGTATATCAGTGTGTTACAGTATATCAGTGTGTTGGGGTATATCAGTGTGTTGGGGTATATCAGTGTGTTGGAGTATATCAGTGTGTTGGGGTATATCAGTGTGTTGGGGTATATCAGTGTGTTGGGGTATATCAGTGTGTTGGGGTGTATCAGTGTGTTGGGGTGTATCAGTGTGTTGGAGTATATCAGTGTGTTGGAGTATATCAGTGTGTTGGAGTATATCAGTGTGTTGGGGTATATCAGTGTGTTGGGGTATATCAGTGTGTTAGAGTATATCAGTGTGTTGGTGTATGTCAGTGTGTTGGGGTATATCAGTGTGTTGGTGTATATCAATGTGTTGGGGTGTATCAGTGTGTTGGGGTGTATCACTGTGTTGGGGTATATCAGTGTGTTGGGGTATATCAGTGTGTTAGAGTATATCAGTGTGTTGGGGTATATCAGTGTGTTGGAGTATATCAGTGTGTTGGGGTATATCAGTGTGTTGGGGTATATCAGTGTGTTGGGGTGTATCAGTGTGTTGGAAAATATCAGTGTGTTGGTGTATATCAGTGTGTTGGGGTATATCAGTGTGTTAGAGTATATCAGTGTGTTGGGGTATATCAGTGTGTTGGGGTATATCAGTGTGTTGGAGTATATCAGTGTGTTGGGGTATATCAGTGTGTTGGGGTATATCAGTGTGCTGGGGTGTATCAGTGTGTTGGGAAATATCAGTGTGTTGGGGTATATCAGTGTGTTGGAGTATATCAGTGTGTTGGGGTATATCAGTGTGTTGGGGTATATCAGTGTGTTGGGGTGTATCAGTGTGTTGGAAAATATCAGTGTGTTGGTGTATATCAGTGTGTTGGGGTATATCAGTGTGTTGGGGTATATCAGTGTGTTGGAGTATATCAGTGTGTTGGGGTGTATCAGTGTGTTGGGGTATATCAGTGGGTTGGGGTATATCAGTGTGTTGGTGTGTATCAGTGTGTTGGGGTATATCAGTGTGTTGGGGTGTATCAGTGTGTTGGGGTATATCAGTGTGTTGGGGTATATCAGTGTGTTGGGGTATATCAGTGTGTTGGGGTGTATCAGTGTGTTGGGGTATATCAGTGTGTTGGGGTGTATCAGTGTGTTGGGGTGTATCAGTGTGTTGGGGTATATCAGTGTGTTGGGGTATATCAGTGTGTTGGGGTGTATCAGTGTGTTGGGGTGTATCAGTGTGTTGGGGAATATCAGTGTGTTGGAGTATATCAGTGTGTTGGAGTATATCAGTGTGTTGGGGTATATCAGTGTGTTGGAGTATATCAGTGTGTTGGGGTATATCAGCGTGTTGGGGTATATCAGTGTGTTGGGGTATATCAGTGCGTTGGAGTATATCAGTGTGTTAGGGTATATCAGTGTGTTCGGGTATATCAGCGTGTTGGGGTATATCAGTGTGTTGGGGTATATCAGTGTGTTGGGGTGTATCAGCGTGTTGGGGTGTATCAGTGTGTTGGGGTCTATCAGTGTGTTGGAGTGTATCAGTGTGTTGGAGTATATCAGTGTGTTGGGGTCTATCAGTGTGTTGGAGTATATCAGCGTGTTGGGGTATATCAGCGTGTTGGGGTATATCAGTGTGTTGGAGTATATCAGTGTGTTGGGGTATATCAGTGTGTTGGGGTATATCAGTGTGTTGGAGTATATCAGTGTGTTGGAGTATATCAGTGTGTTAGAGTATATCAGTGTGTTGGAGTATATCAGTGTGTTAGGGTATATCAGTGTGTTGGGGTATATCAGCGTGTTGGGGTATATCAGTGTGTTGGGGTATATCATTGTGTTGGGGTGTATCAGTGTGTTGGGGTGTATCAGTGTGTTGGTGTATATCAGTGTGTTGGAGTATATCAGTGTGTTGGAGTATATCAGTGTGTTGGGGTATATCAGTGTGTTGGGGTATATCAGTGTGTTAGAGTATATCAGTGTGTTGGTGTATATCAGTGTGTTGGGGTATATCAGTGTGTTGGTGTATATCAATGTGTTGGGGTGTATCAGTGTGTTGGGATATATCAGTGTGTTGGGGTATATCAGTGTGTTGGGGTGTATCAGTGTGTTGGGGTATATCAGTGTGTTGGGGTGTATCAGTGTGTTGGTGTATATCAGTGTGTTGGGGTGTATCAGTATGTTGGGGTGTATCAGTGTGTTGGGGTATATCAGTGTGTTGGGGTGTATCACTGTGTTGGGGTATATCAGTGTGTTGGGGTATATCAGTGTGTTAGAGTATATCAGTGTGTTGGGGTATATCAGTGTGTTGGGGTATATCAGTGTGTTGGAGTATATCAGTGTGTTGGGGTATATCAGTGTGTTGGGGTATATCAGTGTGTTGGGGTGTATCAGTGTGTTGGAAAATATCAGTGTGTTGGTGTATATCAGTGTGTTGGGGTATATCAGTGTGTTACAGTATATCAGTGTGTTGGGGTATATCAGTGTGTTGGGGTATATCAGTGTGTTGGAGTATATCAGTGTGTTGGGGTATATCAGTGTGTTGGGGTATATCAGTGTGTTGGAGTATATCAGTGTGTTGGGGTATATCAGTGTGTTGGGGTGTATCAGTGTGTTGGGGTGTATCAGTGTGTTGGAGTATATCAGTGTGTTGGAGTATATCAGTGTGTTGGAGTATATCAGTGTGTTGGGGTATATCAGTGTGTTGGGGTATATCAGTGTGTTAGAGTATATCAGTGTGTTGGAGTATATCAGTGTGTTGGGGTATATCAGTGTGTTGGGGTATATCAGTGTGTTGGAGTATATCAGTGTGTTGGAGTATATCAGTGTGTTGGAGTATATCAGTGTGTTAGAGTATATCAGTGTGTTGGAGTATATCAGTGTGTTAGGGTATATCAGTGTGTTGGGGTATATCAGCGTGTTGGGGTATATCAGTGTGTTGGGGTATATCATTGTGTTGGGGTGTATCAGTGTGTTGGGGTGTATCAGTGTGTTGGGGTATATCAGTGTGTTGGAGTATATCAGTGTGTTGGAGTATATCAGTGTGTTGGGGTGTATCAGTGTGTTGGGGTGTATCAGCGTGTTGGGGTATATCAGCGTGTTGGGGTATATCAGTGTGTTGGGGTATATCAGTGTGTTGGGGTGTATCAGTGTGTTGGGGTGTATCAGCGTGTTGGAGTATATCAGCGTGTTGGGGTATATCAGTGTGTTGGAGTATATCAGTGTGTTGGGTTATATCAGTGTGTTGGGGTATATCAGTGTGTTGGGGCGTATCAGTGTGTTGGAAAATATCAGTGTGTTGGTGTATATCAGTGTGTTGGGGTGTATCAGTGTGTTGGAGTATATCAGTGTGTTGGAGTATATCAGTGTGTTGGGGTATATCAGTGTGTTAGAGTATATCAGTGTGTTGGTGTATATCAGTGTGTGGGGGTATATCAGTGTGTTGGGGTGTATCAGTGTGTTGGGGTATATCAGTGTGTTGGGGTGTATCAGTGTGTTGGTGTATATCAGTGTGTTGGGGTGTATCAGTATGTTGGGGTGTATCAGTGTGTTGGGGCATATCAGTGTGTTGGGGTGTATCACTGTGTTGGGGTATATCAGTGTGTTGGGGTATATCAGTGTGTTAGAGTATATCAGTGTGTTGGGGTATATCAGTGTGTTGGGGTATATCAGTGTGTTGGAGTATATCAGTGTGTTGGGGTATATCAGTGTGTTGGGGTATATCAGTGTGTTGGGGTGTATCAGTGTGTTGGAAAATATCAGTGTGTTGGTGTATATCAGTGTGTTGGGGTGTATCAGTGTGTTGGAGTATATCAGTGTGTTGGAGTATATCAGTGTGTTGGGGTATATCAGTGTGTTGGGGTATATCAGTGTGTTAGAGTATATCAGTGTGTTGGTGTATATCAGTGTGTTGGGGTATATCAGTGTGTTGGTGTATATCAATGTGTTGGGGTGTATCAGTGTGTTGGGATATATCAGTGTGTTGGGGTATATCAGTGTGTTGGGGTGTATCAGTGTGTTGGGGTATATCAGTGTGTTGGTGTATATCAGTGTGTTGGGGTGTATCAGTATGTTGGGGTGTATCAGTGTGTTGGGGTATATCAGTGTGTTGGGGTATATCAGTGTGTTGGGGTATATCAGTGTGTTAGAGTATATCAGTGTGTTGGGGTATATCAGTGTGTTGGGGTATATCAGTGTGTTGGGGTATATCTGTGTGTTGGAGTATATCAGTGTGTTGGGGTATATCAGTGTGTTGGGGTGTATCAGTGTGTTGGAAAATATCAGTGTGTTGGTGTATATCAGTGTGTTGGGGTGTATCAGTGTTTGATTAGACTTACAGTGTGGAAACTGGCCCTTCGGCCCAACAAGTTCACACCGACCCGCCGAAGCGAAACCCACCCATACCCCTACATTTACCCCTTACCTAACACTACGGGCAATTTAGCTTGGCCAATTCACCTGACCCGCACATCTTTGTGACTGTGGGAGGAAACCGGAGCACCCGGAGGAAACCCACGCAGACACGGGGAGAATGTGCAAACTCCACACAGTCAGTCGCCTGAGTCGGGAACTGAACCCGGGTCTACAGGCGCTGTGAGGCAGCAGTGCTAACCACTGTGCCACCGTGCCGCCCCAAGTGTGTTGGACTATATCAGTGTGTTGGAGTATATCAGTGTGTTGGAGTATATCAGTGTGTTGGGGTATATCAGTGTGTTAGAGTATATCAGTGTGTTGGTGTATATCAGTGTGTTGGGGTATATCAGTGTGTTGGAGTATATCAATGTGTTGGGGTGTATCAGTGTGTTGGGATATATCAGTGTGTTGGGGTATATCAGTGTGTTGGGGTGTATCAGTGTGTTGGGGTATATCAGTGTGTTGGGGTGTATCAGTGTGTTGGTGTATATCAGTGTGTTGGGGTGTATCAGTATGTTGGGGTGTATCAGTGTGTTGGGGTATATCAGTGTGTTGGGGTGTATCACTGTGTTGGGGTATATCAGTGTGTTGGGGTATATCAGTGTGTTAGAGTATATCAGTGTGTTGGGGTATATCAGCGGGTTGGGGTATATCAGTGTGTTGGGGTATATCAGTGTGTTGGGGTGTATCAGTGTGTTGGGGTGTATCAGTGTGTTGGGGTCTATCAGTGTGTTGGGGTGTATCAGTGTGTTGGGGTCTATCAGTGTGTTGGAGTGTATCAGTGTGTTGGAGTATATCAGTGTGTTGGTGTATATCAGTGTGTTGGGGTATATCAGCGTGTTGGGGTATATCAGTGTGTTGGAGTATATCAGTGTGTTGGGGTATATCAGTGTGCTGGGGTATATCAGTGTGTTGGAGTATATCAGTGTGTTAGAGTATATCAGTGTTTTGGAGTATATCAGTGTGTTAGGGTATATCAGTGTGTTGGGGTATATCAGCGTGTTGGGGTATATCAGTGTGTTGGGGTGTATCAGTGTGTTGGGGTGTATCAGTGTGTTGGGGTATATCAGTGTGTTGGAGTATATCAGTGTGTTGGAGTATATCAGTGTGTTGGGGTGTATCAGTGTGTTGGGGTGTATCAGCGTGTTGGAGTATATCAGCGTGTTGGGGTTTATCAGTGTGTTGGGGTATATCAGTGTGTTGGGGTATATCAGTGTGTTGGGGTGTATCAGTGTGTTGGGGTGTATCAGCGTGTTGGAGTATATCAGCGTGTTGGGGTATATCAGTGTGTTGGAGTATATCAGTGTGTTGGGGTATATCAGTGTGTTGGGGTATATCAGTGTGTTGGGGTGTATCAGTGTGTTGGAAAATATCAGAGTGTTGGTGTATATCAGTGTGTTGGGGTGTATCAGTGTGTTGGAGTATATCAGTGTGTTGGAGTATATCAGTGTGTTGGGGTATATCAGTGTGTTGGGGTATATCAGTGTGTTAGAGTATATCAGTGTGTTGGTGTATATAAGTGTGTTGGGGTATATCAGTGTGTTGGTGTATATCAATGTGTTGGGGTGTATCAGTGTGTTGGGATATATCAGTGTGTTGGGGTATATCAGTGTGTTGGGGTGTATCAGTGTGTTGGGGTATATCAGTGTGTTGAGGTGTATCAGTGTGTTGGTGTATATCAGTGTGTTGGGGTGTATCAGTATGTTGGGGTGTATCAGTGTGTTGGGGTATATCAATGTGTTGGGGTGTATCACTGTGTTGGGGTATATCAGTGTGTTGGGGTATATCAGTGTGTTAGAGTATATCAGTGTGTTGGGGTATATCAGTGTGTTGGGGTATATCAGTGTGTTGGAGTATATCAGTGTGTTGGGGTATATCAGTGTGTTGGGGTGTATCAGTGTGTTGGAGTATATCAGTGTGTTGGAGTATATCAGTGTGTTGGGGTGTATCAGTGTGTTGGGGTGTATCAGCGTGTTGGAGTATATCAGCGTGTTGGGGTTTATCAGTGTGTTGGGGTATATCAGTGTGTTGGGGTATATCAGTGTGTTGGGGTGTATCAGTGTGTTGGGGTGTATCAGCGTGTTGGAGTATATCAGCGTGTTGGGGTATATCAGTGTGTTGGAGTATATCAGTGTGTTGGGGTATATCAGTGTGTTGGGGTATATCAGTGTGTTGGGGTGTATCAGTGTGTTGGAAAATATCAGAGTGTTGGTGTATATCAGTGTGTTGGGGTGTATCAGTGTGTTGGAGTATATCAGTGTGTTGGAGTATATCAGTGTGTTGGGGTATATCAGTGTGTTGGGGTATATCAGTGTGTTAGAGTATATCAGTGTGTTGGTGTATATAAGTGTGTTGGGGTATATCAGTGTGTTGGAGTATATCAGTGTGTTGGGGTATATCAGTGTGTTGGGGTATATCAGTGTGTTGGGGTGTATCAGTGTGTTGGAAAATATCAGTGTGTTGGTGTATATCAGTGTGTTGGGGTATATCAGTGTGTTACAGTATATCAGTGTGTTGGGGTATATCAGTGTGTTGGGGTATATCAGTGTGTTGGAGTATATCAGTGTGTTGGGGTATATCAGTGTGTTGGGGTATATCAGTGTGTTGGGGTGTATCAGTGTGTTGGGAAATATCAGTGTGTTGGGGTATATCAGTGTGTTGGAGTATATCAGTGTGTTGGGGTATATCAGTGTGTTGGGGTGTATCAGTGTGTTGGAAAATATCAGTGTGTTGGTGTATATCAGTGTGTTGGGGTATATCAGTGTGTTGGGGTATATCAGTGTGTTGGAGTATATCAGTGTGTTGGGGTGTATCAGTGTGTTGGGGTATATCAGTGGGTTGGGGTATATCAGTGTGTTGGTGTGTATCAGTGTGTTGGGGTATATCAGTGTGTTGGGGTGTATCAGTGTGTTGGGGTATATCAGTGTGTTGGGGTGTATCAGTGTGTTGGGGTATATCAGTGTGTTGGGGTGTATCAGTGTGTTGGGGTGTATCAGTGTGTTGGGGTATATCAGTGTGTTGGGGTATATCAGTGTGTTGGGGTGCATCGGTGTGTTGGGGTGTATCAGTGTGTTGGGGTATATCAGTGTGTTGGGGTGTATCGGTGTGTTGGGGTGCATCAGTGTGTTGGGGTATATCAGTGTGATGGGGTATATCAGTGTGTTGGGGTGTATCAGTGTGTTGGGGTGTATCAGTGTGTTGGGGAATATCAGTGTGTTGGAGTATATCAGTGTGTTGGAGTATATCAGTGTGTTGGGGTATATCAGCGTGTTGGGGTATATCAGTGTGTTGGGGTATATCAGTGCGTTGGAGTATATCAGTGTGTTAGGGTATATCAGTGTGTTCGGGTATATCAGCGTGTTGGGGTATATCAGTGTGTTGGGGTATATCAGTGTGTTGGGGTGTATCAGTGTGTTGGGGTGTATCAGTGTGTTGGGGTCTATCAGTGTGTTGGAGTGTATCAGTGTGTTGGAGTATATCAGTGTGTTGGGGTATATCAGTGTGTTGGAGTATATCAGTGTGTTGGGGTATATCAGTGTGTTGGGGTATATCAGCGTGTTGGGGTATATCAGTGTGTTGGAGTATATCAGTGTGTTGGAGTATATCAGTGTGTTGGGGTATATCAGTGTGTTGGGGTATATCAGTGTGTTGGAGTATATCAGTGTGTTGGAGTATATCAGTGTGTTAGAGTATATCAGTGTGTTGGAGTATATCAGTGTGTTAGGGTATATCAGTGTGTTGGGGTATATCAGCGTGTTGGGGTATATCAGTGTGTTGGGGTATATCATTGTGTTGGGGTGTATCAGTGTGTTGGGGTGTATCAGTGTGTTGGGGTATATCAGTGTGTTGGAGTATATCAGTGTGTTGGAGTGCATCAGTGTGTTGGGGTGTATCAGCGTGTTGGGGTATATCAGCGTGTTGGGGTATATCAGTGTGTTGGGGTATATCAGTGTGTTGGGGTGTATCAGTGTGTTGGGGTGTATCAGCGTGTTGGAGTATATCAGCGTGTTGGGGTATATCAGTGTGTTGGAGTATATCAGTGTGTTGGGTTATATCAGTGTGTTGGGGTATATCAGTGTGTTGGTGTATATCAGTGTGTTGGGGTGTATCAGTGTGTTGGAGTATATCAGTGTGTTGGAGTATATCAGTGTATTGGGGTATATCAGTGTGTTGGGGTATATCAGTGTGTTAGAGTATATCAGTGTGTTGGTGTATATTAGTGTGTGGGGGTATATCAGTGTGTTGGGGTGTATCAGTGTGTTGGTGTATATCAGTGTGTTGGGGTGTATCAGTATGTTGGGGTGTATCAGTGTGTTGGGGCATATCAGTGTGTTGGGGTGTATCACTGTGTTGGGGTATATCAGTGTGTTGGGGTATATCAGTGTGTTAGAGTATATCAGTGTGTTGGGGTATATCAGTGTGTTGGGGTATATCAGTGTGTTGGAGTATATCAGTGTGTTGGGGTATATCAGTGTGTTGGGGTATATCAGTGTGTTGGGGTGTATCAGTGTGTTGGAAAATATCAGTGTGTTGGTGTATATCAGTGTGTTGGGGTGTATCAGTGTGTTGGAGTATATCAGTGTGTTGGAGTATATCAGTGTGTTGGGGTATATCAGTGTGTTGGGGTATATCAGTGTGTTAGAGTATATCAGTGTGTTGGTGTATATCAGTGTGTTGGGGTATATCAGTGTGTTGGTGTATATCAGTGTGTTGGGGTGTATCAGTGTGTTGGGATATATCAGTGTGTTGGGGTATATCAGTGTGTTGGGGTGTATCAGTGTGTTGGGGTATATCAGTGTGTTGGTGTATATCAGTGTGTTGGGGTGTATCAGTGTGTTGGGGTGTATCAGTGTGTTGGGGTATATCAGTGTGTTGGGGTGTATCACTGTGTTGGGGTATATCAGTGTGTTGGGGTATATCAGTGTGTTAGAGTATATCAGTGTGTTGGGGTATATCAGTGTGTTGGGGTATATCTGTGTGTTGGAGTATATCAGTGTGTTGGGGTATATCAGTGTGTTGGGGTGTATCAGTGTGTTGGAAAATATCAGTGTGTTGGTGTATATCAGTGTGTTGGGGTGTATCAGTGTTTGATTAGACTTACAGTGTGGAAACAGGCCCTTCGGCCCAACAAGTCCACACCGACCCGCCGAAGCGAAACCCACCCATACCCCTACATTTACCCCTTACCTAACACTACGGGCAATTTAGCTTGGCCAATTCACCTGACCCGCACATCTTTGTGACTGTGGGAGGAAACCGGAGCACCCGGAGGAAACCCACGCAGACACGGGGAGAATGTGCAAACTCCACACAGTCAGTCGCCTGAGTCGGGAACTGAACCCGGGTCTACAGGCGCTGTGAGGCAGCAGTGCTAACCACTGTGCCATCGTGCCGCCCCAAGTGTGTTGGACTATATCAGTGTGTTGGAGTATATCAGTGTGTTGGAGTATATCAGTGTGTTGGGGTATATCAGTGTGTTGGGGTATATCAGTGTGTTAGAGTATATCAGTGTGTTGGTGTATATCAGTGTGTTGGGGTATATCAGTGTGTTGGGGTATATCAGTGTGATGGGGTGTATCAGTGTGTTGGGGTATATCAGTGTGTTGGGGTGTATCAGTGTTTTGGGGCGTATCAGTGTGATGGGGTGTATCAGTGTGTTGGGGTGTATCAGTGTGTTGGGGTGTATCAGTGTGATGGGGCGTATCAGTGTGATGGGGCGTATCAGTGTGTTGGGGTGTATCAGTGTGTTGGGGTGTATCAGTGTGTTGGTGTATATCAGTGTGTTGGGGTGTATCAGTGTGTTGGGGTGTATCAGTGTGTTGGGGTATATCAGTGTGTTGGGGTGTATCAGTGTGTTGGGGTATATCAGTGTGTTGGGGTGTATCAGTGTGATGGGGTGTATCAGTGTGTTGGGGTATATCAGTGTGTTGGGGTGTATCAGTGTGTTGGGGTGTATCAGTGTGTTGGGGTATATCAGTGTGTTGGGGTATATCAGTGTGATGGGGTGTATCAGTGTGTTGGGGTGTATCAGTGTGTTGGGGTGTATCAGTGTTTTGGGGTGTATCAGTGTGATGGGGCGTATCAGTGTGATGGGGTGTATCAGTGTGTTGGGGTGTATCAGTGTTTTGGGGTGTATCAGTGTGATGGAGCGTATCAGTGTGATGGGGTGTATCAGTGTGTTGGGGTGTATTAGTGTGTTGGGGTTTATCAGTGTGTTGGGGCGTATCAGTGTGATGGGGCGTATCAGTGTTTTGGGGTGTATCAGTGTGATGGGGCGTATCAGTGTGTTGGGGTGTATCAGTGTGTTGGGGTGTATCAGTGTGTTGGGGTGTATCAGTGTTTTGGGGTGTATCAGTGTGATGGGGCGTATCAGTGTGATGGGGTGTATCAGTGTGTTGGGGTGTATCAGTGTGTTGGGGTGTATCAGTGTTTTGGGGTGTATCAGTGTGATGGGGCGTATCAGTGTGATGGGGTGTATCAGTGTGTTGGGGTGTATCAGTGTGTTGGGGTGTATCAGTGTTTTGGGGCGTATCAGTGTGATGGGGCGTATCAGTGTGATGGGGTGTATCAGTGTGTTGGGGTGTATCAGTGTGATGGGGTGTATCAGTGTGTTGGGGTGTATCAGTGTGATGGGGCGTATCAGTGTGTTGGGGCGTATCAGTGTGATGGGGCGTATCAGTGTGTTGGGGTGTATCAGTGTGTTGGGGTGTATCAGTGTGATGGGGCGTATCAGTGTGTTGGGGTGTATCAGTGTGGGGTGTATCAGTGTGTTGGGGTGTATCAGTGTGTTGGGGCGTATCAGTGTGATGGGGCGTATCAGTGTGTTGGGGTGTATCAGTGTGTTGGGGTGTATCAGTGTGTTGGGGTGTATCAGTGTGATGGGGCGTATCAGTGTGTTGGGGTGTATCAGTGTGTTGGGGTGTATCAGTGTGATGGGGTGTATCAGTGTGTTGGGGTGTATCAGTGTGATGGGGTGTATCAGTGTGTTGGGGTGTATCAGTGTGATGGGGCGTATCAGTGTGTTGGGGTGTATCAGTGTGTTGGGGTGTATCAGTGTGATGGGGTGTATCAGTGTGATGGGGTGTATCAGTGTGTTGGGGTGTATCAGTGTGTTGGGGTGTATCAGTGTGATGGGGTGTATCAGTGTGATGGGGTGTATCAGTGTGTTGGGGTGTATCAGTGTGTTGGGGTATATCAGTGTGTTGGGGTGTATCAGTGTGATGGGGTGTATCAGTGTGTTGGGGTGTATCAGTGGTGACCACTCTCACTCAGCGACCCTCTATCTTTTTCCGCAGACACGGACGGTCACTCAGCCTCCAGCTGACATTGAACACCTCCTGAGGCGCTCACGGAGAGAGTTGTTGTCTCTGCAGAAACAGCTGCCCTTCATTACCACCAGACACACTCGCCTGTCCATGTGGTCGCACCAGCAGGTGAGCATCCTTCCAGCTGCTTCCACCCTCCTCCCCGTCATTCCCGTTGCCGTTAGCTCACTGGAAGTACCAGCACTATCACACTGCCTCCACTCACCTGTTCGTCTCCAAACCCAAGTTAGCATAAACTCTACTTTCCCATTCAAACTAGCTTTAGCCACAAACTTAACCTAGCTCGAAGCACTCAAACTAGCTGGAACCACCAACCATACCTAGCTAACCATTTAAACTAACTCTAACCACCCCCCCCCACATATACTAAAATTGGAACGATACAGTGAAGATTACCATCGCCCCTGCACAAGGATGACATGCAAATTCATGAAGCGTTCCATATTTTTTATGGGTGGCACGGTGGCTCAGTGGTTAGCGCTGCTGCCTCACAGCACCAGGGACCCAGGTTCGATTCCAGCCTCGGGCGACTGTCTGTGTGGAGTTTGCACATTCTCCCTGTGTCTGTGTGGGTTTCCTCCGGGTGCTCCGGTTTCCTCCCACAGTCCGAAGATGTGCAGGTCAGGGTGAATTAGCCACGCTAAATTGCCCGTAGTGTTAGGTGCTTTAGTAGGGAGTAGGGGAATGGGTCTGGGTGGGTTACTGTTCAGAAGGTCAGTGTGGACTTGCTGGGCTGAAGGGCCTGTTTCCACACTGTAGGTTATCTAATCTAATAACCATCCAAACTAGTTCTAACCACTAACCCTACATAGCTATCCTGACTCTATCCCTCCCTCACTCATTCATTCCCCTGTCACTTGCTTGGTCACTCGATGTCTCACACACATTTCTTTACTCACTCACTCTGCCTCACCCCAGTCACTCCCACCCATTGCCCACCTGTATTCACTCCCCCATTGACTGCTCCCCTGGGAATAGACTTCCGTTGGAATTGATTTTCTAGTTGCCCGGTTTCCTGCACAGTGCGGCAGAGGGTGTCGATGGGAATTTCCTCTCCCTGACTCCCCCCAGACCAGACTGGGATTATATGGAATTATGTTTGCTTTCCTTACCTTCCACATTCCTATTCCCAGATCCTGGTGATGTTGTCAGTCCCTCTCCTGGGCTGTCACTCTGCCACCACTCCCAGCCGGCAGCATCAGGAATGTCGGATGAAGATAGTGATTCTAAAACGTAACATTAACAACTGAACCAAGACCATAGTCCAACGATAAACTCTGATTGTCTCTGCAAATACCAACAGGACTCAGTGCCCAAATAGTGACTCAAACTGGACTTATCACAGACCCTCCTTCCACAACCTGTCGGGTTCAAAGTGAAAGTTTCAGATTCTTTGTGTTGTAACGTTTCTTGGTACCCACACAAACCAAGACCTGAGATGTTGCAGCATTGTAGACTGCACCCTTCCAATACAACCTTCCTTTTTCTGATTCAGACCAGGGGATAGTGAAGTCTAGTTAGCACAGAGAAGCTGGTTTGGCTGTTTGTGTTCACGGTGTACCACCGTGATATGTGCTGGAGATGATCTATTGACTGGCTGTAATCGGAGCAGGGCTGTGTAGTGACTCACATCGTTGTAAATCAATGATTAGAAATTTCAACCATATGTCAACCTGGAGTGAATAATGTGGAAAAACCGTTTAATGATCAGGAAATCGATACCAGAGACAACATGAGGAGAGATGGCCTTACTCAGAGAGTGGCTGGGATCCGGGAAGTATTGTCTAAAGCTGTGATGGACACAGATTAACCCGTAACTTTCAAAAAGGAATTGGGAAAATTGTAAAGCCGAGAAAAGTTCACGGGAAAGATGGGGATAACACACATCGTGGAGTGTTCGGACCATTTCACAAAACAGCTAGCACAGATTGATGGGCTGAATAGTCTCTGGGTGATGCTGTTCTGTAATTCTGTGAGAAAGCCTCTGAGAGAGTTGCAGACTTTGTAGAGAGGTGGAATGGGAAGTTTACCGAACTTGGAGAGGTATTCCCTGTTGGAAATGAAAGCAAGAGACTCAACAAGTTGGTGATGTCCCTGACTCTGTCTCCAACTGCAGATTCAACCAACACGACCTTACTTTGGAAACACCTTCATTTTGCTCCAGTGCCTATCAGACCATTCAAAAATATTAATAATGTGTATTTTATGTGTATATACAAACCATTAAAAGCCTAGACTATTGCTGGAATGTGTCTAGACCATTGCCTGTTAGGAGTTGTCCCTGAAGAGTGTAACAGTAAGCTGCCTTCCTGATCTCCTCTGAGTAGAAATGTTGCCAAATATTTTGCATCAATTGATATCCATTTCTAATAAGCTCAATATATCATGATGTTCAGAAATCTAAATATCTAAATCTAAATGGTGAGGAATGTTTAACCTGCTCAGTTTATACGTTTCTCTGCTGGGGATAAGCATTTTAATGTGATTTGACCGAAGGATTTGAGTTGTACATTATCTGTCTTGTGAGTAAAATGTGGCACTGAACATCTTACTAAAGCACTGGAAGAAATGTAAATTAGATTTTGCTAATCTTCCAAATCCCACAAATGCATAAAAATAGCCATGCTGTTGGCAGAAAGTGTTCAAATCCAAGGCTGCTGTGGCCATGGGATAATGGAATTATTACTTGTCCCATTGCAGCTGCACCTACTCTTCGAACAATCAGGCTGGGGGTGAAATGGTTAGCTGCAAAATCAAACTGAAAAATAAAACAAACTGCTGTGGATGCTGGCAACCTGATCAAAAACAGAAATTGCTGGAGAAACTCTGCAGGTCTGGCTGCATCTGTGGAGAAAAAGCAAAGTTAATGTTTCAAGTCTGGTGAATCCTTATCAGAACTGTTGGTAGCTGAGAATAGGTGGTATTCATTAAAACTATTCTGAACAAGGGTCACTGGACTTAAACATTAACTCTGCTTTCCCTGTACAGATGCTGCCAGACCTGCTGAGTTTCTCCAGCAATTCCTGGCTCTGTGCCTGAATGAGTGTTGGTTGGTGACTTTGCAGTTATCACTTGAGCTCTCTGCACCGATGGGCAATGTTTCCAACTGCATGGAGTGGGACGTACATAGTGCACCAGGATCAGAGGGGATTACTAGAATTAAAGTCAAGGTTTGCCATGTATACGCCCAAAAACCACAAAAGAGCCACCAAAAAATTTAGCAAAAAAGAAACCAAAAGGAGAGTGGACGAGCCAAGGATATAAAAACCAGATTTGAGGAACTTTTACCAATTGATATAAAGGAGGAGAGCAGGTACAGTGCGCGTTGGTCCATTAGAAGCAGACTCAGGAAACAATCATTGTGAAGAGAAATGAGATCTGGGAGACAGGAAGTGACTATTTTGTGCCTGTTTTCACAACTGAAGAGATAAATCATAACCAGAAACAGCAGGTAACCCAGGAGAAAATAAGATAGAATTATCATCAGAGAAAATATATCTGACAAACTGAAGAAATTAGAATCCACAAATCCCCATCACCTAATGACCTGTATCTAAGGAGAGAGAGAGATTAGATTACTGACAGTATGGAAACAGGCCCTTCGGCCCAACAAGTCCACACCAACTTGCAACCCACCCAGACCCCTACAATTACCCCTTACCTAACACTATGGGCAATTTAGCATGGCCAATTCACCTGACCCGCACATCTTTGGACTGTGGGAGGAAACCGGAGCACCCGGAGGAAACCCACACAGACACGGGGAGAACGTGCAAACTCCACACAGTCAGTCACCCGAGGCTGGAATCGAACCCGGGACTCTGGCGCTGTGAGGCAGCAGTGCTCACCACAGTGTCACCGTGCCGCCCACAATGTGACAGTGTGAGAGAGTGTGAGAGAGAGAGTGTGAGAGAGAGAGTGTGTGTGAGAGAGTGTGACAGAGAGAGAGAGAGTGTGAGAGTTAAGGAGAATTAAGGAGAATCCAAAGGGTTTTTACAAATACATTAAGGACAAAAGGGTAACTAGGGAGAGAATAGGGCCCTTCAAGGATCAGCAAGGCAGCCTTTGTGTGGAGCTGCAGGAGATGGGGGAGATACAAAATAAGTATTTTATAGACAATAGACAGTAGACAATAGGTGCAGGATAGGCCATTCTGCCCTTCGAACCAGCACCACCATTCATTATGATCATGGCTGATCATCCTTAATCAGTATCCTATTGCTGCCTTATCCACATAATCCTTGACTCCACTATCCTTAAGAGCTCTATCCAACTCTTTCTTAAATGAATCTGGGGCAGAGCATTCCACACAGCCACCACTCTCTGGGAGAAGAAGGTTCTCCTCATCTCTGTCCTAAATGGTCTACCCCATATTTTTAAGCGATGTCCTCTGGTTCAGGACTCACCCAGATCTCTCTGTACAGCCCCTTTACCAAACTTGACTCCATTTAGGTCATAATCTGCCTTCCTGTTCTTGCCACCAAAGTGGATAACCACTTTTGCATCAGTATTTACTGTGGAAAAGGATGTGGAAGATATAGACAGTAGGGAAATAGATGGTGACACCTTGCAAAATGTCCAGATTACAGAGGAGGAAGTGCTGGATGTCTTGAAACGGTTAAAGGTGGATAAATCCCCAGCACCTGATCAGGTGTACCCGAGAACTCTGTGGGAAGCTAGAGAAGTGATTGCTGGGCCTCTTGCTGAGATATTTGTATCATCGATAGTCACAGGTGAGGTGCCTGAAGACTGGAGGTTGGCAAACGTGGTGCCACTGTTTAAGAAGGGTGGTAAGGACAAGCCAGGGAACTATAGACCAGTGACCCTGACGTCGGTGGTGGGCAAGTTGTTGGAGGGAATCCTGAGGGACAGGATGTACATGTATTTGGAAGGCAAGGACTGATTAGGGATAGTCAACATGGCTTTGTGGGTGGGAAATCATGTCTCACAAACTTTGTTGAGTTTTTTGAAGAAGTAACAAAGAAGATTGATGTGGGCAGAGCAGTACATGTGATCTATATGGACGTCAGTAAGGCGTTCGACAAGGTTCCCAGTCATGGGAGACTGATTAGCAAGGTTAGATCTCATGGAATACAGGGAGAACTAGCCATTTGGATACAGAACAGGATCTGGACCAGATGGGCCAATGGGCTGAGAAGTGGCAGATGGAGTTTAATTCAGATAAATGCGAGGTGCTGCATTTTGGGAAAGCAAATCTTAGCAGGACTTATACACTTAATGGTAAAGTCCTAGGGAGTGTTGCTGAACAAAGAGACCTTGGAGTGCAGGTTCATAGCTCCTTGAAAGTGGAGTCACAGGTAGATAGGATAGTGAAGAAGGTGTTTGGTATGCTTTCCTTTATTGGTCAGAGTATTGAGTACAGGAGTTGGGAGGTCATGTTGCGGCTGTACAGGACATTGGTTAGGCCACTGTTGGAATATTGCGTGCAGTTCTGGTCTCCTTCCTATCAGAAAGATGTTGTGAAACTTGAAAGTATTCAGAAAAGATTTACAAGGATGTTGCCAGGGTTGGAGGATTTGAGCTACAGGGAGAGGCTGAACAAGCTGGGGCTGTTTTCCCTGGAGCGTCGGAGGCTGAGGGGTGACCTTATAGAGGTTTAAAAAATTATGAGGGGCTTGGATAGGGTAAATAGACAAAGTCCAGAACTAGAGGGCATAGGTTTAGGGTGAGAGGGGAAAGATATAAAAGGGACCTAAAGGGCAACTTTTTCACGCAGAGGGTGGTACGTGTATGGAATGAGCTGCCAGAGGATGTGGTGGAGGCTGGTACATTTGCAACATTTAAAAGGCATTTGGATGGGTATATGAATAGGAAGGGTTTGGAGGGATATGGGCCAGGTGCTGGCAGGTGGGACTAGATTGGGTTGGGATATCTGGTCGGCATGGACGGGCTGGACCAAAGAGTCTGTGTATATGTGTGTACAATTGGTGAGTATGCATGTGTATATGTATGTATGTGTGTATGTGTGTGTATTTATATGTCTGGGAGAGTGTGTGTGTACGTGTGAGAGTGAATGTGTGCGCGGGTGTGAGTGTGCGAGTGTGTGTGCGAGTGGGTGTGCGAGTGTGTGTGCGAGTGTGTGTGCAGAGTTTGTGTGTAGAGTTTGTGTGTGAGAGTGTGTGTGTGAATGAGAGTGTGTGTGCGCGTAGAGTTTGTGTGTGTGAGTGTGAATGTGTGTGTATATGCGTGTGTGTGTGACTGTGTGTGTGTGAGAGTGTGTGTGTGTGTGAGTGTAGAGTGTGTGAGTGTGTGTGTGTGATTGTATGTGTAGAATGTGTGTGAGTGTGTGAGTGAGTGAGTGTGCGTGAATGTGTGTGTTTGTGAGTGCGTGCGTGAGTGTATGTGAATGTGAGTGTGTATATGAATGTGAGTGTGTGTGTGTGTGTGAGTGTGTGTTTGTGAGTGTGTGTGAGTGCATGTGTGTGTGTAGAGCTTGTGTGAGTGTGTGTGAGTGCATGTGTGTGAGTGTGTGTGTGAGTGTCTGTATAAGTGTGTGTGTGAAGAGTGTGAGTGTGTGTGTAGAGTTTGTGTGTGAGCGTGTTTGTGAGTGTGTGCGTGAGTGCGTTTGTACATGAGTGTGTGTATGTGTGTGAGTGTGTGAGTGTGTGTGTGTGATTGTGTGTGTAGAATGTGTGTGTGAGTGAGTGTGCGTGAAAGTGTGTGTTTGTGAGTGCGTGCGTGAGTGTATGTGAATGTGAGTGTGTATATGAATGTGAGTGTGTGTGTGTGAGTGTGTGTTTGTGAGTGTGTGTGAGTGCATGTGTGTGTGTAGAGCTTGTGTGAGTGTGTGTTTGTGAGTGTGTGTGAGTGCATGTATGTGAGTGTGTGTGTTTGTGAGTGTATAAGTGTGTGTGTGAGTGTGTGTGTAGAGTGTGAGTGTGTGTGTAGAGTTTGTGTGTGAGCGTGTTTGTGAGTGTGTGCGTGAGTGTGTTTGTACATGAGTGTGTGTATGTGTGTGAGTGTGTGAGTGTGTGTGATTGTGTGTGTAGAATGTGTGTGTGAGTGTGTGTGTGAGTGAGTGAGTGAGTGTGTGTGAAAGTGTGTGTTTGTGAGTGCGTGCGTGAGTGTATGTGAATGTGAGTGTGTATATGAATGTGAGTGTGTGTTTGTGAGTGTGTGTTTGTGAGTGTGTGTGAGTGTGTGTTTGTGAGTGTGTGTGAGTGCATGTGTGTGTGAGTGTCTTTATAAGTGTGTGTGTGAGTGTGTGTGTAGAGTGTGAGTGTGTGTGTAGAGTTTGTGTGTGAGCGTGTTTGTGAGTGTGTGCGTGAGTGTGTTTGTACATGAGTGTGTGTATGTGTGTGAGTGTGTGAGTGTGTGTAAGTGTGTGAGTGAGTGTGAGTGTGCGTGTGTCTGTGCAAGTGTGTGTTAGAGTGTGCGTGTAGAGTGTGTGTGTGTGTAGAGTGTGTGTGTAAGTGTGTTTGTGAGTGTATGCGTGTATGTGAGTGTGTGTGTGTGTGAGTGTGTGTGTGTGTTTGTGAGTGTGTGTGAGTGTGTGTGTGTGTAGAGTGTGTGTGTGTATTTGTGAGTGTATGCTTGAATGTGAGTGTGTGAGTGTGTGTGTGAGTGTGTGTAGAGTGTGTGTGTAAGTGTGTTTGTGAGTGTATGCGTGTATGTGAGTGTGTGTGAGCGTGTGTGTGAGTGTGTGTGTGTGTTTGTGAGTGTATGCGTGAATGTGAGTGTGTGAGTGTGTGTGTGAGTGTGTGTTAGTGTGTTAGAGTGTGTGTTAGAATGTGTGTTTGTGTGTAGAGTTTGTGTGTAGAGTTTGTGTGTGAGTGTGAATGTGAGTGTGAGTGTGTGTGTATATGCATGTGTGTGTGACTGTGTGAGAGTGTGTGTGTGTGATTGTGTGTGTAGAGTGTGTGTGTGAGAGTGTGAATGTGTGTGCGTGAGTGTGTGTGTGTGATTGTGTGTGAGAGTGAATGTGTGAGTGTCTGTGTGTGAGCGTGTGAGGGTGGGTGTGAGTGTGTGTGAGTTTGTGTGAGTGTTTGTGTGTGTGTGAATGAGAGTGTGTGTGAATGTGAGTGTATGTGTGCGTGAAAGTGTGTGTTTGTGAGTGTGTGTGTGAGTGTATGTGAATGTGTGTGTATATGAATGTGAGTGTGTGTTTGTGAGTATGTGTGAGTGCGTGTGTGTGTGTGTGTGTAAGTGTGTATAGTGTGAGTGTGTATGTAGAGTTTGTGTGTGAGTGTATATGAATGTGTGTGTGTGAATGAGAGTGTGTGTGCGTGAGTGTGTGCGTGAGTGTGTGCGTGAGTGTGTGCGTGAGTGTGTATGTGAGTGTGAGTGTGTGTATGTGTGTGTGACTGTGTGTGACTGTGTGTGAGAGTGAGTGTGTGTGTGAGAATGTGTGTGCGAGAGTGTGTGTGTGAGAGTGTGAGTGTGTATGTGTGTGATTGTGTGTGTGAGAGAGTGAATGTGTGAGTGTCTGTGTGTGAGTGTGTGTGAGTTTGTGTGAGTGTATGTGAGTGTGTGTGAATGTGAGTGTGTGTGTAAGTATATGTGTGCGTGAAAGTGTGTGTTTGTGAGTGTGTGTGTGTATGTGAATGTGTGTGTATATGAATGTGAGTGTGTGTTTGTGAGTGTGTGTGAGTGCGTGTGTGTGTGTGTAAGTGTGTATAGTGTGAGTGTATATAAGTGTGTGTGTGTGAATGAGAGTGTGTGTGTGTGAGTGTGTGTGTGAGTGTGCGTGAAAGTGTGTGTTTGTGAGTGTGTGTGAGTGCGTGTGTGTGTGTGTGTGTGTGTGTGTGTAGAGTGAGAGTGTGTGTAGAGTTTGTGTGTGTGTAGAGTTTGTGTGTGAGTGTGTTTGTGAGTGTGTGCGTGAGTGTGTTTGTACATGAGTGTATGTGTGTGAGTGTGTGTGTGTAGAGTGTGTGTGTAGAGTGTGCGTGAACGTGTGTAAGTGTGTGAGTTAGTGTGTGTGTGCGTGTGTCTGTGCAAGTGTGTGTGTGAGTGTGCATGTAGAGTGTGAGTGTGTGCGTAGAGTGTGTGTGTAAGTGTGTTTGTGAGTGTATGCGTGAATGTGTGTGTGTGTGAGTGTGTGTGTGTGAGTGTGTGATTGTGTGTGTGAGTGTGTGTGTGAATGAGAGTGTGTGTGAAATAGTGTGTGTGTGAGTGAGTGTAACTGAGTGTGAGTGTGCATGAAAGTGTGTGTTTGTGAGTGTGTGCGTGAGTGTATGTGAATGTGTGTGTCTATGAATCTGAGTGTGTATGTATGAGTGTGTGTTTGTGAGTGTGTGTGAGTGCGTGTGTGTATATGAGTGTGTGTGTATGTGTGTGAGTGTGTGTGAATGTGATTGTGTGAGCGTGTGAGTGTGTGTGCATGTGAGCATGTGAGTTTGAGTGTGAGGGTGTGTGTGAGTGTGAGAGAGTGTGTGTGGGAGTGTGTATGTGAGTGTGTGAGTGCGTGTGAGTGTGTATGAGTGTGCGTGTGTTAGTGTGTGTGGATGTGTGTGTGAGTGTGTGTGTGTGTGAGAGAGTGTCTGTGGGTGGGTGTGTGTGTTTGTGAGAGAGAGTGTGGGTGAGTGTGTGTGATTGTGTGTGATTGTGTGTGGGTGTGGGTGTGATTGTGCGAGTGTGTGGGTGTGAGTGTGCGTGTGTGTTTGTGAGAGAGTGTGCATGTGAGTGTGTGTGTGTGTTTGTGAATGTGTGTGTTTGTGAATGAGTGTGTGTGTGCATGTGAGTGTGTGTGTGAATGTGTGTGTGCGAGTGTTTAAATGTGTGTGTGAGAGAGTGTGTGTGAGTGTGAAAGTTTGTGTGTGTGTGAGTGTGTGTGTGTGCAAGTGTGAGTGTGTGTGCATGTGAGTGTGTGTGTGTAGAGTGAGCCTGTGATTGTGTGTGAGATTGTGTGTTTGTGTGAGAGTGTGAGTGTGTGTTTGTGAGTGTGTGTGCGCGTGTGTGAATGAGAGTGTGTGTGAAATTGTGTGTGTGAGCGTGTGAGTGTGTGTGAGAGTGTGTGAATGTGTTTATGTGTTTGAATGTGTATGTGAGTGTGTGTGTGTAAGTGTGAGTGTGTGTGTGAATGTTTGTGAGTGTGTGTGTGTCAGTGTTTGTGAGAGTGTGTGTGAATGAGTGTGTGTGTGAATATGTGTGTGAGTGTGTGTGTCTGTAAATGAGTGTGTGTTTGAGTGTTTGTGAGTGTATTTGTGTGAGTGTGTGTGTGCATGTGAGTGTGTGCGAATGTGAGTGTGTGTATAGAGTGAGTGTGTGAGTAGGTGTGTGCATGTGAGTGTGCATGTGTGAGTGTGTGTGTGTGTATGTTGAATGAGAGCATGGGTGAGTGTATGAGTGTGTGTGAGTGTGTGCGTGTGTGAGTGTGGGAGTGTGTGAGTATATATGAGTGTGTGTGAGGGTGTGAGCATGTGAGTGTGTGTGAGTTTGAGTGTATGTATGTGCGTGTGTGTATGTGAGTGTGTGAGTGAGAATGTGT
Source organism: Hemiscyllium ocellatum (assembly GCF_020745735.1). Classification (NCBI taxonomy): domain Eukaryota; kingdom Metazoa; phylum Chordata; class Chondrichthyes; order Orectolobiformes; family Hemiscylliidae; genus Hemiscyllium; species Hemiscyllium ocellatum. The sequence continues at coordinate 2,818,080 of NC_083424.1, read as the reverse complement.
GTGTGTGAGCGTGAGTGTGTGTGAGTGTGACTGTGTGTATGTGAGTGTGTGAGTGTGAGAGTGTGTGTGAGTGTGAATGAGAGTGTGTGTGAGTGTGTGAGCATGAGAATGTGTGTGAGTGTGCATGAGTAAGAATGTGTGTGTGTGTGTGAGTGTGAGCATGTGAGTGTGAGAGTGTGTGTGAGTGTGAGAGATTGCGTGTGGGAGTGAGTGTATGTGTAAAAATATGTGTGCGTGAGTGTGTGTGTGATGTGTGTGTGGGTGTATGTGATTGTGTGTATGAGTGTGTGTGTGTGAATGAGTGTGTGTGCATGTGTGTGAGTGTGTGTGTGTCTGTGAATGTGTGTGTGTGTGATCGTGTGTTTGAGTGTGTGTGAATGAGTGAGTGTGTGAGTGTGTATGTGGATGTGTTTATGTGATTGTGTGTGAGTGTTTGTGAGTGTGTGTGTGAGAGTGTGAGCATGTGAGTGTGTGCGTGTGTGTATGTGAGTGTGTGTATGAGTGTGTGTGAGTGTGTGCGTGTGTGAGTGTGGGAGTGTGTGAGTATATATGAGTGTGTGTGAGGGTGTGAGCATGTGAGTGTGTGTGAGTTTGAGTGTATGTATGTGCGTGTGTGTATGTGAGTGTGTGAGTGAGAATGTGTGTGTGAGCGTGAGTGTGTGTGAGTGTGACTGTGTGTATGTGAGTGTGTGAGTGTGAGAGTGTGTGTGAGTGTGAATGAGAGTGTGTGTGAGTGTGTGAGCATGAGAATGTGTGTGAGTGTGCATGAGTAAGAATGTGTGTGTGTGTGTGAGTGTGAGCATGTGAGTGTGAGAGTGTGTGTGAGTGTGAGAGATTGCGTGTGGGAGTGAGTGTATGTGTAAAAATATGTGTGCGTGAGTGTGTGTGTGATGTGTGTGTGGGTGTATGTGATTGTGTGTATGAGTGTGTGTGTGTGAATGAGTGTGTGTGCATGTGTGTGAGTGTGTGTGTGTCTGTGAATGTGTGTGTGTGTGATCGTGTGTTTGAGTGTGTGTGAATGAGTGAGTGTGTGAGTGTGTATGTGGATGTGTTTATGTGATTGTGTGTGAGTGTTTGTGAGTGTGTGTGTGAGAGTGTGAGCACGTGAGTGTGTGCGTGTGTGTATGTGAGTGTGTGTGTGAGTGAGAATGTGTGTGTGAGTGTGTGAGCGTGAGTATGTGAGTGTGAGAGTGTGTGTGAGTGTGCATGAGTGAGAATGTGTATGTGAGTGTGAGAATGTGTGTGAGTGTGAGTGTGAAAGTGTGTGTGGGAGTGAGTGTGTGAGTGTATGTGTGAAAATATGTGTGCGTGAGTGTGGTGTGTGAATGAGTGTGTGTGTGTGTGTGTGAGTGTGTGTGTGTCTGTGAATGAGTGCGTGTGTGATCGTATGTGTGAATGTGTGTCTGTGAATGAGTGTGTGTGTTTGTGTGAGAATGTGTGCGAGTGTTTGTGAGTGTGTTTGTCTGAGTGTGTGTGCATGTGAGTGTGTGTGTATGTGTAGAGTGAGTGTGTGAGTATGTGTGTGCATGTGAGTGTGTGTGTATGAGTGTGTGTGCGTGTGTATGTGAGTCTGCAACTGTGTGTGAGTGAGCGTGTGTGTGTGAGTGTGTGAGCATGTGAGTGTGTGTGTGTGAGTGTGTGAGTGTATATGAGTGTGTGTGTGAGTGTGTGTGTGTGTGAGTTTGAGTGTATGTGAGAGTGTTTGTGAGTGTGAGAGTGTGTGCGTGAGCGAGAATGTGTGTGTGAGAGTGTGAATGTTTGTGTGAGTGTGTGAACATGTGAGTGTGTGTGAGCATGTGTGTGAGTGAGAGTGAGTGTATGTGAGTGTGTGAGTGTGTGTGTGTGAGAGTGTGTGTGAATGTTTGTGAGTGTGTGTATGAGTGTGAGAGTGTGTGAGAGTGTGTGAGAGTGTATGTGTGTGTGTGAGAGTGTGTGTGCGTGTATGATTGTGTGTGTGTGAGTGTGCATGAGTGTGTGTGTGTGTGTGAGAGTATGTGTTTGTGTATGTGAGTGCGTGTATCTGTGAGTGTGTGAGTGTGAGTGTGAGAGTGTATGAGAGTGTAAGATTGTGAGTGTGTGTGAGGGTGTGAGCATGTGAGTGTGTGAGTGAGAATGTGTGTGTGAGTGTGTGAGCGTGAGTGTGTGTGAGTGTGACTGTGAGAGTGTGTGTGAGTGTGTGTGAGCATTGTGTGTGTGAATGAGAGTGTGTGTAAGTGTGAGTGTGTGAGCATGAGAGTGTGTGTGAGTGTGCATGAGTAAGACTGTGTGTGTGTGAGTGTGAGCATGTGAGTGTGAGAGTGTGTGTGAGTGTGAGAGATTGCATGTGGGAGTGAGTGTATGTGTAAAAATATGTGTGCGTGAGTGTGGTGTGTGAATGAGTGTGTGTGTGTGTTCGTGTGTTTGAGTGTGTGTCTGTGAATGAGTGAATGTGTGAGTGTGTATGTGGATGTGTTTGTGTGATTGTGTGTGAGTGTTTGTGAGTGTGTGTGTGAGGGTGTGAGCATGTGAGTGTGTGAGTGTGACGTGTGTGTGTGCGTGTGTGTATGTGAGTGTGTGTGTGAGTGAGAATGTGTGTGTGAGTGTGTGGACGTGAGTATGTGAGTGTGAGAGTGTGTGAGTGTGCATGAATGAGAATGTGTATGTGAGTGTGAGAGTGTGTGTGATTGTGAGTGTGAAAGTGTGTGTGGGAGTGAGTGTGTGAGTGTATGTGTGAAAATATGTGTGCGTGAGTGTGGTGTGTGAATGAGTGTGTGAGTGTGAGTGTGTGTGTGTGTGTGTCTGTGAATGAGTGTGTGCGTGATCGTGTGTGTGAATGTGTGTCTGTGAATGAGTGTGTGTTTTTGTGTGAGTATGTGTGCGAGTGTTTGTGAGTGTGTTTGAGTGTGTGTGCATGTGAGTGTGTGTGTATGTGTAGAGTGGGTGTGTGAGTATGTGTGTGCATGTGTGTGTGTGTGCGTGTGTATGTGAGTGTGCAACTGTGTGTGTGAGTGAGCGTGTGTGTGAGTGTGTGAGCATGTGAGTGTGTGTGTGAGTGTGAGAGTGTGAGTGTATATGAGTGTGTGTGTGAGTGTGTTAGTGTGTGTGAGTGTATGTGAGAGTGTTTGTGAGTGTGAGAGTGTGTATGCGTGTGAGTGTGTGCGTGAGTGAGAATGTGTGTGTGAGTGCGTGAATGTGAGTGTGTGTATGTGGGTGTGTATGTGTGAGAGTGTGTGTGAGAGTGTGAATGTTTGTGTGAGTGTGTGAACATGTGAGTGTGGTGAGCATGTGTGTGAGTGAGAGTGAGTGTATGTGAGTGTGTGTGTGTGTGAGAGTGTTTGTGAATGTGTGTATGAGTGTGAGAGTGTGTGAGAGTGTGTGAGTGTATGATTGTGTGTGAGTGTGCGTGAGTGTGTGTGTGTGAGTATGTGTTTGAGTGTGTATGTGAGTGCGTGTATCTGTGAGTGTGTGAGTGTGAGTGTGAGTGTGAGAGTGTAAGATTGTGTGTGTGTGAGAGAGTGTGAGTGTGTGTTTGTGAGTGTGTGTGTGTGAGTGTGTGTGTGAATCAGTGTGTATGTGCACGTGAGTGTGTGTGTGTGTGTGTCTGTGAATGAGTGAGTGTGTGTGTGAATGAGTGAGTGTGTGTTTGTGAGTGTGTGTGTGTGAGTGTGTGTGTGAATCAGTGTGTATGTGCACGTGAGTGAGTGTGTGTGTGTGTCTGTGAATGAGTGTGTGTGTGTGTAAGTGTGTGTGTGTGAGTGTGTGTGTGTGTGTGTGTCATGTGTAACCCTGTGGAGGGTGCCCCGCCCCCACAGTGGGGTAGTGGGGTGTGCCCTGCCCCCACAGTGGGGTAGTGGGGTGTGCCCTGCCCCCACAGTGGGGTAGTGGGGTGTGCCCTGCCCCCACAGTGGGGTAGTGGGGTGTGCCCTGCCCCCACAGTGGGGTAGTGGGGTGTGCCCTGCCCCCACAGTGGGGTAGTGGGGTGTGCCCTGCCCCCACAGTGGGGTAGTGGGGTGTGCCCTGCCCCCACAGGGCTGTGTCCGGGTACCGACTGGTACTCAGGGTCATGGACATGTTTGTACAAATGGTCCCAGCCTCCCATTGAGATAGTAATTCTCCAGCAGAGAATGGCCTGTTCTGCCTCTGGGTACCGTGTATCATTGGGCACTGTCAGAGAGAGCGAGGCTGCCTGATGTCCAGGCTCTGGGCTCAGCACACTGGCACCCGGGGGGGGTGGGGGGGGAGGCTGCGGGAGAACCCCCTCCCTCCCTCCCTCCCTCGGTTCGAAGGGGGAGGAGAGATTGCAGAGGTTGGGAAGCAGAGGCTTGGAGCTGGGCCATTGTGCTCCAGAGTGTCCTTGTCGATTCACACTCTGCCGGGCTTCAGGGGAACTGACAACTCAGGAGTGAGCATCTCTCCGAGCTGCCGTTTGCCAGCATCTGGTTACGGCTCTCTGCTGATGAGCAGTGGATCGGTTTTAGGTGAACACAACTCAGATTAGAATTCGACACACACTGGGAAGGCTTCCTTACCAAGGTAGGGCTGTGTGTACACAGTCAGCTGTGGGCATTAGAACCAACCTCGGTTTTTGTAAATGGCATTGCAGTGTTTTATATGCAGCTCGGGCTCTCTCTCTCTCTCTCTCTCTCTCTCTCCATCTCTCTCTCTCTCTCTCTCTCTCTCTCCCCTTGTTAATGTTATCGTCTTGGTTTTAGGGGGAGGGTGATTCCGGTGCCTGGGTGTCTGTGTGGGCCCCTAGACCCTGGGGATGGATCTCTCTGTCATCCCACTGCTCTCATGAAGAAACCAGTCAGTCTGTTAGGGAGATAGGCAGCTCTGTATATACACACTCTCACACACACACACACACACACACACACACACACACACACACACTCATTCACACACACTCATTCACACACACTCACTCACACACACTCTCACACACACACACCCTCATACACCCACACACACCCTTACACACACACACACTCATTCACACACACATTCACTCACATAAACTCACACACACACTCACACACTCATTCACGCACACACACACTCACACACACTCATTCACACACACACCCTCACACACTCACACACCCTCACACACTCACACACACTCACACACTCATTCACACACACACACTCACACACACACACTCATTCACTCACACACACACTCATTTACACTCACACACACACTCATTCACACACACACTCACAAACTCACACACACTCATTCACGCACACACTCATTCACACACACTCACACACATTCATTCACACACACACACACACACTCATACACACATACTCATTCACACTCACACACTCATTCACACTCACGCGCACACACTCATTCACACACACACACTCATTCACACACACACCCTCACACACACTCATTCACACACACACACTCACACTCATTCACACACACACATTCACACTCACACACGCACTCATTCACACACACACTCTCACCGACTCTCTCACACACACACTTACACACATACAGACATACACACGCACACACACTCACACACACACTCATTCACACTCACACACAAACTCACACACTCTCACTCTCTCTCACACACACACTCTCTCTCACACACACACACACACACTCCCTCACACACATTCACTCACACACACAGACATACACATAGGCACTCACACACTCATACACACTCATTCACACACACACACTTAGATTTGGATACAGAACTGGCTCAAAGGTAGAAGACAGAGGGTGGTGGTGGAGGGTTGTTTTTCAGACTGGAGGCCTGTGACCAGTGGAGTGCCACAAGGATCGGTGCTGGGTCTAATACTTTTTGTCATTTACATAAATGATTTGGATGTGAGCATAAGAGGTACAGTTAGTAAGTTTGCAGATGACACCAAAATTGGAGGTGTAGTGGACAGCGAAGAGGGTTACCTCAGATTACAACAGGATCTGGACCAGATGGGCCAATGGGCATAACAGGACTTATAGACTTAATGGTCAGGTCCGAGGGAGTGTTGCTGAACAAAGAGACCTTGGAGTGCAGGTTCATAGCTCCTTGAAAGAGGAGTCGCAGGTAGATAGGATAGTGAAGAAGGTGTTTGGTATGCTTTCCTTTATTGGTCAGAGTATTGAGTACAGGAGTTGGGAGGTCATGTTGCAGCTGTACAGGACATTGGTTAGGCCACTGTTGGAATATTGCGTGCAATTCTGGTCTCCTTCCTCTCGGAAAGATGTTGTGAAACCTGAAAGGGTTCAGAAAAGATTTACAAGGATGTTGCCAGGGTTGGAGGATCTGAGCTAAAGGGAGAGGCTGAACAGGCTGGGGCTGTTTTCCCTGGAGCGTCGGAGACTGAGGGGGTAACCTTATAGAGGTTTATAAAATCATGATGGGCATGGATAGGGTAAATAGGCAAAGTCTTTTCCCTGGGGTCAGGGAGACCAGAACTAGAGGGCATAGGTTTAGGGTGAGAGGGGAAAAATATAAAAGAGACCGAAGGGGCAACGTTTTCACCCAGAGGGTGGTACGTGTATGGAATGAGCTGCCAGAGGATGTGATAGAGGCTGGTACAATTACAATATTTGAAAGACATCTGGATGGGTATATGAATAGGAAGGGTTTGGAGGGATATGGGCCGGGTGCTGGCAGGTGGAACTAGATTGGGTTGGGATATCTGGTCGGCATGGATGGGTTGGAGCGAAGGGTCTGTTTCCATGCTGTACATCTCTATGACACACACTCACACACACACACACACACACACTCTCTCTCACACACACACACACACTCTCACAGAGACACACACAGACACACTGACACACTCTCTCTCACACACACACTCTCTCTCAAACACACACTCACTCACATACACACTCTCTCACACACACACTCTCTCACACACACACACTCTCTCTCACACACATACACACTCTCACAGACACACACTCACTCTCACACTCTCACACGCACACTCTCACACACTCTCTCTCTCACATACACACTTTCTCTCACAGACTCTCACAGACACACACTTTCTCTCACACACACACACACTTTCACACACGCTCTCACATGCACACACATCGCAGAGCCTCTGGACACTGCCTCCTGCTGGTGGAAGGTTAAAGATTTCAGTCACTGAATGTTGTAAATAAAATCTCCCACCCCCGTCTGTGAAGTTGGTGAAAATGAAAGCTCTCTCTGTTTTAAAGTAACAGCAATGCTCAGGGAATGGCCTGGGGTCTGGGGGTGGGGGAGGTGGGGGGGAGGTGGGGGGGAGAGGATGGGGGGAGGGCTTTGACAATGAGAACTTGTACCTGGCAGTTTCAATCCAGTTCTGAAACCCCAGGAACAGGAGCTGCTGGGCTTGTGGTGTCAGTGACAGTGTCCAGTGCAGGACAAACTGCAGCATGGACCCCCCCACCCACCCACCCAGGGCCGGCTCTCTGCTGGGTTGTGATGGCAATGATTTGGAGGGGGATTGTGGGGGTGATCCCAAAGGAATTCCCAGCAGGGACCAGGCTCCGAGAGTGTTTTAGCGAGGGTCCTGCACTCAGCACTCTGTCTGTCTGTCTGTTTCTTTGTCTGTCTGTCTCTGTCTATCTCTCTCTCTCTCTCTCTCCCTCTCTCTGTGTCTCTGTCTGTCTCTCTGTCTACCTCTCTGTCTGTCTCTCTCTCTCTCTGTCTCTCTCTCTCCCTCTGTGTCTCTCTCTCTCCCTCTCTGTCTGTCTCTCTCTGTCTCTGTCTCTCTCTCTCTCCCTGTCTGTCTCTCTCTCTCTCTCTCTCTCTGTCTCTCTCTCTCTCTCCCTGTCTGTCTGTCTCTCTCTCTCTCTCTGTGTCTCTGATCACTGTCCATCACTGACACACCCCCAGCTGCTCCACGGATTCACAGACAAATGGCTGAGTGTGGAACTCAGGGCCAGAGACCCTCCAACAGTGCAGCGCTCCCTCAGCACTGACCCTCTGACAGTGCAGCACTCACTCAGCACTGACCCTCCGACAGTGCGGCACTCCCTCAGCACTGACCCTCCGACAGTGCGGCACTCCCTCAGCACTGACCCTCCGACAGTGCGGCACTCACTCAGCACTGACCCTCCGACAGTGCGGCACTCCCTCAGCACTGACCCTCCGACAGTGCGGCACTCCCTCAGCACTGACCCTCCGACAGTGCGGCACTCCCTCAGCACTGACCCTCCAACAGTGCCCAGTCCCTCAGCACTGACACTCTGACAGTGTGGCACTCCCTCAGTTCTGACCCTCTGACAGTGCAGCACTCCCTCAACACTGACCCTCCGACAGTGCAGCACTCCCTCCGCACTGACCCTCTGACAGTGCGGCACTCCCTCAGCACTGACCCTCAGACAGTGCGGCACCCCCTCAGTACTGGCTCTTCAACAGTGCGGCACTCCCTCAGCACTGACCCTCCAACAGTGCCCAGTCCCTCAGCACTGACCCTCCAACAGTGCGGCACTCACTCAGCACTGACCCTCCGACAGTGCGGCACTCCCTCAGCACTGACCCTCCGACAGTGCGGCACTCCCTCAGCACTGACCCTCCAACAGTGCCCAGTCCCTCACCACTGACCCTCCGACAGTGTGGCACTCCCTCAGCATTGGCAGTACATGTACTCTCTAGTTGCTATCTGAATGCAAGATGTTGCTGAGATGGCTGAGTTGCTGAGCTTTTTTGTCATAATTCCTGTTCATTGCGGAGGGATCTGCAGGAATGGGGAATGGGAGATATCCAATCCTGGGATAGCTGCCAGACGTTTAGGTTTGTGTCTGCTCAGAGTGTGGTAGGTGTTGGAGCTGGGATCCTGTTCCCTGTAAGCTGCAGTATCACGGTCAGGTTGTGATAAGTCAGGGCAATTTCGAACAGCACCAAACCTGCACATTTGTCACCGTGCTGGTTTTGGGATCTTGCTGTGTGTCAGTAGGCTGCCACCGATCCCCTCATTATCCCAGCGACCATGCTGTCGACTGTATTTTGATTATGACAGTGTTGTTTGTGACTGGCAGAGATTTCCGATGGGAATGTGCCCGGTTTATTCCCCGGACAGTGGCCGCCTCTGAATGCTGCAGTTTGGAAATTGGTGTGAGTCTCTGGTGCAGGATGTCTGCTTTCCCTGTGTATTAGCCCCGTCTGTGGGTCAGTGATGTGTAGTCTAATTAAAACCGTGAGGATCTTTCTCATCGAGGGTGGTCAGTTTCTTTTGCTCCAACGTTTACAGTCAGGGAGCCCGTTCAGAAACTGCATTTACCCCAACAAACCCTCACCTCGATTCGCGTTCTTCTATTATTATCACAATTTATATTTAGTCAAATTTATAGCATGATATTTGCATTTATAACGACTTATATTTCTATTACACCTGCCGTAATCTCAGAATCTCAATGGTTGTCGGGGGATAGTTGCTGTTTTCCTGAGGATGGGGTATTTAAGACCACAGCCACATCTTTCAGCTGAGAGCAGAGAGATTTCAAGGACATGAGGGGCATTCCTTTCCACAGCGGGAGTTCCCCGGGGAAACGGACTTCCTCAGGAAGTGGTGGATCTGGGTGCAACATCTCAGACATTTGGATAAGTACCTGACCCGGAAAGGTATGGAGGGTTAGGGCCAGGAGCAGGCAGGTGGGACGGGTTTAGTTTGGGATTAGGGTCAGCATGGACTGGTTGGGCCGAAGGGTCTGTTCCCATGCGGTATGACTGTATGCCTCTGTGACTGTGTGAGTGTGTGATCGTCGGGGGATGGGGAGGGAGAACTCAATGCTGAGTCCTTCGGGCTGTAGGTGCTGTTCTTCCAATAGGAGCTGGGGTTCATTTTGGAAATGGAGGTCATGTCAGAAAGGGAGCAGGAAGGGGAATTGAATTGGACAGTGACTGGGAGGTCCTGCTGGACCCTGTGGGAGTGGCTGGGAGGTCCTGCTGGACCCTGTGGGAGTGGCTGGGAGGTCCTGCTGGACCCTGTGGGAGTGGCTGGGAGGTCCTGCTGGACCCTGTGGGAGTGGCTGGGAGGTCCTGCTGGACCCTGTGGGAGTGGCTGGAGGGTCCTGCTGGACCCTGTTGGAGTGGCTGGGAGGTCCTACTGGACCCTGTGGGAGTGGCTGGGAGGTCCTGCTGGACCCTGTGGGAGTGGCTGGGAGGTCCTGCTGGACCCTGTGGGAGTGGCTGGAGGGTCCTGCTGGACCCTGTTGGAGTGGCTGGGAGGTCCTGCTGGACCCTGTGGGAGTGGCTGGAGGGTCCTGCTGGACCCTGTTGGAGTGGCTGGGAGGTCCTACTGGACCCTGTGGGAGTGACTGGGAGGTCCTACTGGACCCTGTGGGAGTGACTGGGAGGTCCTGCCGGACCCTGTGGGAGTGGCTGGGAGGTCCTGCTGGACCTTGTGGGAGTGACTGGGAGGTCCTGCTGGACCCTGTGGGAGTGGCTGGGAGGTCCTGCTGGATTCTGAGGGAGTGACTGGGAGGTCCTGCTGGACCCTGTGGGAGCGGCTGGGAGGTCCTGCTGGACCCTGTGGGAGTGGCTGGGAGGTCCTGCCGGACCCTGTGGGAGTGACTGGGAGGTCCTGCTGGACCCTGTGGGAGTGGCTGGGAGGTCCTGCTGGACCCTGTGGGAGTGACTGGGAGGTCCTGCTGGACCCTGTGGGAGTGACTGGGATGCTCAGTGAGAAGTAAACACTGCAGCAGCCGACCTGTGTGCAGCAAGTTGTTTGTGGTTCCAGTCAGTGAGTTGAAGTGATGCTGATTGAGGTTGTTTCAGGAGCAGAAGAGAGTAATCATGGCCACGGGATGTTGTAGATCCCTGTGGGATCAGACAGGGTTTCATCTGCCCCAGATCCTTGTTTCACCCCTCCATCAGTGACCTGTCCCCAGTCACTACACGGGGAGTCACAGCTACACAACGTGCTTAAGGTTTGTGAAGGAGGATGCAAACCTCCCTGGCCAGAGGTGATGCATTACCCACTGAGCCAGGTTGTCTCTGCAGCTGGCAAACATGACAAGAAGTGGGAATCCTCTTGTGGCACAGTGGTAGTGTCCGTGCTCCTGGACCGGGAGGGTTATGTCCAATGCCCAGCTGCTCCAGAGCTGTATAAGAATATTTCTGAGCAGGTTGGTCAGGAGAAGTCGTTAATAAAATGGAAAAAACCACAGAGGGGGCGAGGGGACTGGGGCTGGGTTAGAGAGACTGACCTCCAGGTAGCTGCAGGAGGGTTTAATGAGAGACTCTTCACCTTTCTGAGCATTTGTAAGTAAATTCATTAAACCCAGCTCATCCCTGACGGTTTATGTAGTAAATTTTGACCTTTTTTTGGTGAAAGCAGATTTTTTAAAGATTTCACGGTCAGTACATCAGTCTAATGATTGGAATGAGGATCAAAGACAAGGGAAGGTTCTAGAACGTTTCTGTTTGTTCACTTGGATTTCTTGTGTTTATGGCATGATATAATTTCCCCATTTCAGTCTAAGGCTGTATTCCCCGAGATCTCTCCCATGACTTGGGGGGAATATCTGGGGGTCTCACCTACCCCCTCCCCCCCCCACACAATGTTGCTGTGATCTGCTTCTTATACACTGATTGGATTAAACTCATCTGTGTCATTTATTTCCAATTTATCATTAACACTGTCCAATGGCTGATGTCAAAGAGATGGTGGGGCCATGATGAGCTGAAAGGCCTGCTCCTGTGTTGCAGGGCTCTGGAACACAATGATATTTCATTGAAAGCAAAATGCTACAAGTGCTCCGATTCTGTTTCAGAATTGTATTCCAGAATCTTCCACTCTCTGTGAAAAATAACGTGCGTGGGATCCCCCTCATTACCCAACAACTGGTCTCCTGGCTGGAATATGTGAAATAGCTGCGAGATTTGCAATTTACCCTTCCACTTCTGGTCGAGTTTACATTCGGCAGATTTAAGGAACCCTTCCCGTGACCTACAAGACTATTCCCAGTTCCTGGGTTGGCATCTTGTTATCGACAGGCAGGTAACTATCCTCTCAATGTGGTTAATCGATAGTGACTAACCTTTGACCAGTCAACGGGGCTGCATAATCTCCAAGGAAGTGAGACCTATTCCCCAAATATATCCGATTCCAACATCAGCAACTTCTTTCAAACAGGTTTGACTCCGAGTTGTCAGTGTGAGGTTGATGTATTCGTTATAGGTGACAGACGTTTGGAACATTTCTGATGAGAATGAGCTGGGTTCTGCCTGTGGAGCACAGATATCCCAGAAACACACCGAGATCCTTCCATTTGCAGCAGGACTGGGTTATCAGCAGAGTCCAGGCACTGACGGTGTGGCCATCATTGAGTTTGCTTTCTTCTGCAGTGCCCCTTCTTTCATAAAACTGGCACAATTGTCTTTTCATGAGGTGTGGGTGCCATGGCTGGGCTCAGCAATGATTCCCCATCCCTAGTTGCCCCTTGTGAATGATGCGGAAGTACCGGTGTCGGACTGGGGTGGACAAAGTTAAAACTCACACAACACCAGGTTATAGTCCAACAGGTTTAATTGGAAGCACTAGCTTTCAGAGCGCTGCTCCTTGGTCAGGTACCTAGTGGGGCAGGACCATAGGACACAGAGTTTATAGCGAGGAGATAGTGAGGTCTGCAGGTGCTGGAGATCAGAGTCTAGATTAGAGTGGTGCTGGGAAAACGCAGCAGGTCAGGCAGCATCCGAGGGGCAGGAGAATCAACGTTTCAGGCATAAGCTCTTCGTCAGGAATGAGGCTTGTTGGTCAGGGGGGCTGAGAGATAAATGGGACGGGGGGTGGGGCTGGGGGGAAAGGCAGCTGAGAATGTGATGGGTGGATGGAGGTGAGGGGAAAGCTGAGAGGTCAGAGAGGAGGGTGGAGTGGATAGGTGGGAAAGGTGATGGACAGGTCAGGAGGGTGGTGCCAGGTTCGAGGCTGGGGACCAGGATATGGTGGGGGGAGGGGAACTGAGGAAACTAGTGAATCCACATTGATCCCAGACACCAACACACAGACACCTCCTCCTCCTGCCCCCTCAACCATGACCTCAACCTTCCATCACCAATCTATCATCCCCCAGACCATAACAAATCCCACCACCCCCTGGGGATCTCCCACCTGCAGCACCAGCTCCCAGACCATACACAACCTTCCCACCATCCCCCAGACCGTACACAACCCCACCACCCCCTGGGGATCTCCCACCTGCAGCACCAGCTCCCAGACCGTACACAACCTCCCCACCCCCTGGGGATATCCCACCCACAGCACCATCCCCCAGACCGTACACAACCTCCCCACCCCCAGGGGATCTCCCTCCCACAGCACCATTCCCCAGACAGTACACAACTTCCCCACCCCCTGGGGATCTCCCACACCCAGCACCACCCCCCTGACCGTACACAACCTCCCCACCCCTCCCCTCCCCACATGGTTGTCGATGCCCTCCAACGCATCTCCTCCACATCCTGCACCTCCGCCCTCAAACCCCATCCCTCCAACCCCAACAAGGATAGAACCCCCGGTCCTCACCCTCCATCCCACCAATCTCCGCATATAACGCATCATCCTCCACCGGTCCGGCACCTACGCACTCACCCTACCAACCGCAATATATTTCCCTCCCCACCCCTATCGGCATTCCGGACAGACCATTCCCTCCGAAACTCCCTCATCAGGTCAACGCCCCCCACCAGCCCACACCCCACTCCCAGCACCTTCCCCTGCCCACACCCCACTCCCAGCACCTTCCCCTGCCCACACCTCACTCCCAACACCTTCCCCAGCCCACACCCCACTCCCAGCACCTTCCCCTGCCCACACCCCACTCCCAGCACCTTCCCCTGCCCACACCCCACTCCCAGCACCTTCCCCTGCCCACACCTCACTCCCAACACCTTCCCCAGCCCACACCCCACTCCCAACACCTTCCCCAGCCCACACCTCACTCCCAACACCTTCCCCAGCCCACACCCCACTCCCAACACCTTCCCCAGCCCACACCCCACTCCCAGCACCTTCCCCTGCCCACACCCCACTCCCAACACCTTCCCCTGCCCACACCCCACTCCCAGCACCTTCCCCTGCCCACACCTCACTCCCAACACCTTCCCCTGCCCACACCCCACTCCCAGCACCTTCCCCTGCCCACACCTCACTCCCAGCACCTTCCCCTGCCCACACCTCACTCCCAGCACCTTCCCCTGCCCACACCTCACTCCCAGCACCTTCCCCTGCCCACACCTCACTCCCAACACCTTCCCCTGCCCACACCCCACTCCCAGCACCTTCCCCTGCCCACACCTCACTCCCAGCACCTTCCCCTGCCCACACCTCACTCCCAGCACCTTCCCCTGCCCACACCTCACTCCCAGCACCTTCCCCTGCCCACACCTCACTCCCAGCACCTTCCCCTGCCCACACCTCACTCCCAACACCTTCCCCTGCCCACACCTCACTCCCAGCACCTTCCCCTGCCCACACCCCACTCCCAACACCTTCCCCTGCCCACACCTCACTCCCAGCACCTTCCCCTGCCCACACCTCACTCCCAACACCTTCCCCTGCCCACACCCCACTCCCAGCACCTTCCCCTGCCCACACCCCACTCCCAGCACCTTCCCCTGCCCACACCTCCTCCCTCACCTCCGTCCAAGGCCCCAAGGGATCCTTCCACATCCAACAGAAACTTCCACCAGTTCCATCTACTGCATCCATTGCACCCGATGTGGTCTCCTCTACATCGGGGAGACAGGACACCAACTTGCGGATCTCTGGGATCCCATACCCACCAACCCCACTGCCCCACGGCTGAACACTCTAACTCCCCCTCCCACTCCGCCTGGGCCACCTCTATCACCAAATTGTAACTTCCCGACGCCTGGAGGGAGAACGTCTCATCTTCTGCCTTGGGACCCTGCAACCCCACAGGATTAATGTGGCTCTCACCAGTTTCCTCAGTTCCCCTCCCCTCACATTATCTCAGTCCCAAGCCTCCAACTCGGCACCGCCCTCCTCCTGACCTGTCCACCGACCTTCCTATCGATCTGCTCCACCCTCCTCTCCAACCTATCACCTTCCCCCTCACCCTCATCTACCTATCGTATTCTCAGCTGCCATCCCCCCAGCCCCTTGCCCCTCCCATTTATCTCTCAGTCCCCTTGGCCCACCCTCCTCATTCCTGATGAAGGGCTTTTGCCCGAAACGTCGACTCTCCTGCTCCTCAGTTGCTGCCTGACCTGCTGAGCTTTACCAGCACCACCCTCTCGACACAGAGTTTACAGCACATGATTTTTTGGGATAAATTCGGTTTGTTATGATCCTGCCTCATAGCTACCTGGTGAAGGAGCAGCGCTCCGAAAGTTAGTGCTTCCAAATAAACTTGTCAGCACAGTTGCTCCGGGGTTATCAGCTGTTGGGCCGAAGGGCCTGTTTCCGTACTGTCGAGAATCTAATCTAATCTAAACCTGTCGGACTGTAAGCTGGTGTTGTGTGATCTTTAGGAAGGGGATGTCCTGGTGATCGTGGAGGCGGTTGTCTGGGCGGCGATCACGGAGGCTGCGAGGTCGGTGGGGGCGGAAGTAATGTCATAGTTCGCGGCGGCGGTTGCTGCCACGGGCGCTCACAGTCCCACAACCCCGCACCGCCCGCACCACCCGCACCGCCCGCACCACCCGCACCGCCCGCACCGCCCGCTTCCAGCTCCTGCCCAAAATCCACAAACCTGCCTGCCCCGGCCGACCCATTGTCTCAGCCTGCTCCTGCCCCACCGATCTCATCCCACATACCTCGACACGGTCCTGTCCCCCTTAGTCCGAGAACTCCCCACCTACCTTCGGGACACCACCCACGCCCTCCACCTCCTCCATGATTTTTGCTTCCCTGGTCCCCAACGCCTTATCTTCACGATGGACATCCAGTCCCTGTACACCTCCATCCCCCATCACGAAGGACTCAAAGCCCTCCGCTTCTTCCTTTCCTGCCGCACCAACCAGTACCCTTCCACTGACACCCTCCTTCGACTGACTGAACTGGTCCTCACCCTGAATAACTTCTCTTTCCAACCCTCCCACTTCCTCCAAACTAAAGGAGTTGCCATGGGCACCCGCATGGGTCCCAGCTATGCCTGTCTCTTCGTAGGATATGTGGAACAGTCCATCTTCCGCAACTACACTGGCACCACCCCCCACCTTTTCCTCCGCTACATCGATGACTGTATCGGCGCTGCCTCGTGCTCCCACGAGGAGGTTGAACAGTTCATCCACTTCACTAACACCTTCCACCCCAACCTCAAATTCACCTGGACCGTCTCAGAATCCTCCCTCCCCTTCCTAGACCTTTCCATTTCTATCTCGGGCGACCGACTCAACACGGACATTTACTATAAACCGACTGACTCCCACAGCTATCTGGACTACACCTCCTCTCACCCTGCCCCCTGTAAAAACGCCATCCCATATTCCCAATTCCTTCGTCTCCGCCGCATCTGCTCCCAGGAGGACCAGTTCCAACACCGCACAGCCCAGATGGCCTCCTTCTTCAAGGACCGCAGATTCCCCCCAGACGTGATCGACAACGCCCTCCACCGCATCTCCTCCACTTCCCACTCCTCCGCCCTGGAGCCCCACCCCTCCAATCGCCACCAGGACAGAACCCCACTATCCCTCACCTACCACCCCACCAACCTTCAGACGCATCGTATCATCCTTCGTCATTTCCGCCACCTCCAAACGGACCCCACCACCAGGGATATATTTCCCTCCCCTCCCCTATCAGCGTTCCAGAAAGACCACTCACTCCGTGACTCCCTCGTCAGGTCCACACCCCCCACCAACCCAACCTCCACTCCCGGCACCTTCCCCTGCAACCGCAGGAAATGCAAAACTTGCGCCCACACCTCCCCCCTCACTTCCCTCCAAGGCCCCAAGGGATCCTTCCATATCCTCGACAAATTCACCTGTACCTCCACACACATCATCTATTGCATCCGCTGCACCCGATGTGGCCTCCTCTACATTGGGTAGACAGGCCTCCTACTTGCGGAACGCTTCAGAGAACACCTCAGGGACGCCCGGACCAACCAACCCAACCACCCCATGGCTCAACACTTTAACTCCCCCTCCCACTCCACCGAGGACATGCAGGTCCTTGGACTCCTCCATCGCCAGACCATAACAACACGACGGTTGGAGGAAGAGCGCCTCATCTTCCGCCTGGGAACCCTCCAGCCGCAAGGGATGAACTCAGATTTCTCCAGTTTCCTCATTTCCCCTCCCCCCACCTTGTCTCAGTCAAATCCCTCGAACCCAGCACAGCCTTCCTAACCTGCAATCTTCTTCCTGACCTCTCCGGCCCCACCCCACTCCGTCCTATCACCCTCACCTTGACCTCCTTCCACCTATCGCATTCCCAACGCCCCTCCCCCAAGTCCCTCCTCCCTACCTTTTATCTTAGCCTGCTGGACACACTTTCCTCATTCCTGAAGAAGGGCTCATGTCCGAAACATCGATTGCCTTGCTCCTTGGATGCTGCCTGACCTGCTGCGTTTTTCCAGCAACACATTTTCAGCTCCGTTGTGTGATCTTTAACCAAGTAAACCTGTTGTTCTGTAAGCTGGTGCTATGTGATGTTTAACTTTGTGAATAATGATGGGGTTGAGCTGTTCCTCATGAACCACTGAACCCCCAGTGCTCTGAGGGACAGGAACACCAGGAGTTAGACCCTGCGACGATGATGGAGTATTTCCAAGTCAGGATGGTGGATCTGGAGCCAATCAAATGGGAAGGCTTTGTCCTGGAGGGGGTTCGAGCTTCCTGAGTGTTGTTGGAGCTGCCCTCATCCAGGCAAGTGGGGAGTGTTCCACCACACTCCTGACTTGTCCCTTGTGGATGGTGGACAGGCTTTAGGAGGCAGGAGGGGAGTTACTCACTGCAGGATTCCCAGCCTCTGACCCCGATGGTGGGAGAGTCAGGAGGGGAGTTACTCGCTGCAGGATTCCTAGCCTCTGACCCTGATGATGGGAGAGTCAGGAGGGGAATTAGTCGCTGCAGGATTCCCAGCCTCTGACCCTGATGGTGGGAGAGTCAGGAGGGGAGTTACTCGCTGCAGGATTCCCAGCCTCTGACCCCGATGGTGGGGAGTTACTCGCTGCAGGGTTCCCAGCCTCTGACCTGATGGTGGAGAGTCAGGAGGGGAGTTACTCGCTGCAGGATTCCCAGCCTCTGACCCCGATGGTGGGAGAGTCAGGAGGGGGGTTACTCACTGCAGGATTCCCAGCCTCTGACCCCGATGGTGGGAGAGTCAGAAGGGAAGTTACTCACTGCAGGATTCCCAGCCTCTGACCCTGATGGTGGGAGAGTCAGGAGGGAAGTTACTCACTGCAGGATTCCCAGCCTCTGTTCCCGATGGTGGGAGAGTCAGGAGGGGAGTTACTCACTGCAGGATTCCCAGCCTCTGTTCCCGATGGTGGGAGAGTCAGGAGGGGGTTACTCACTGCAGGATTCCCAGCCTCTGACCCCGATGGTGGGGAGTTACTCGCTGCAGGATTCCCAACCTCTGACCCCGATGGTGGGGAGTCAGGAGGGGAGTTACTCGCTGCAGGATTCCCAGCCTCTGACCCTGATGGTGGGGGGTTAGGAGGGGAGTTACTCGCTGCAGGATTCCCAGCCTCTGACCCTCATGCTGGGAGAGTCAGGAGGGGAGTTACTCACTGCAGGATTCCCAGATTCTGACCTACTCTTGCCGTCACGGTGTTTTGCCCAGAGCTGGAACAGGAGCAGTTAACTCTAAGAGGACCCGAACGGAGTTATTGGTCAGGAGATTATTGATCAGTGAGTGTTGTTTGACAGCAATGCTGGTACTTTCTGGATGACAGAGAGCAGACTGATAGGATGCTCATTAGCTGGATTGGATGTGGCCTTCATTCTGAGGATTGGATATACCTGAGGTGTTTCCCACCTTGTCGGCAGGTGCCAGTGTTGTCTGGTACGAGAAGAGCTTGGCTAGGGAAGCCGCAGGTTCCAGACTGATTCAGGGACAGGGCCATCAGACTGTTGCTCATCAGCTCCCCCAACAAAGGGGAGTGTCAGATGGAGTTTAATTCAGATAAATGCGAGGTGCTGCATTTTGGGAAAGCAAATCTTAGCAGGACTTATACACTTAATGGTAAGGTCCTAGGGAGTGTTGCTGAACAAAGAGACCTTGGAGAGCAGGTTCATAGCTCCTTGAAAGTGGAGTTGCAGGTAGATAGGATAGTGAAGAAGGCGTTTGGTACGCTTTCCTTTATTGGTCAGAGTATTGAGTACAGGAGTTGGGAGGTCATGTTGCGGCTGTACAGGACATTGGTTAGGCCACTGTTGGAATATTGCAATTCTGGTCTCCTTCCTATCGGAAAGATGTTGTGAAACTTGAAAGGGTTCAGAAAAGATTTACAAGGATGTTGCCAGGGTTGGAGGATTTGAGATATAGGGAGAGGCTGAACAGGCTGGGGCTGTTTTCCCTGGAGCATCGGAGGCTGAGGGGTGACCTTACAGAGATTTACAAAATTATGAGGGGCATGGATAGGATAAATAGACAAAGGACAAACCACTATAAATACCGGAAGAAACATCAAAGAAGCGCTTCGCAGGAGGCTCCAGAGCACTGATGATGTCGCCTAGCCAGGGGACGAAACGTTTGCAACAAAAACTTCCAGCTCAACGAACAGAACCACAACAACGAGCACCCAAGCTACAAATCTTCGCACAAACCTTGAAGACAAAGTCTTTTCCCTGGGGTGGGGGAGTTCAGAACTAGAGGGCATATGTTTAGGGTGAGAGGGGAAAGATATAAAAGAGACCTAAAGGGTAACTTTTTCACACAGAGGGTGGTGTGTGTATGGAATGAGCTGCCAGAGGATGTGGTGGAGGCTGGTACAATTGCAACATTTAAGAGGCATTTGGATGGGGATATGAATAGGAAGGGTTTGGAGGGATATGGGCCGGGTGCTGGCAGGTGGGACTAGATTGGGTTGGGATATCTGGTCGGCATGGACGGGTTGGACCGAAGGGTCTGTTTCCATGCTGTACATCTCTATGACTCTATGTGCTCAAAATCATAAATTAGTTAAAACACGACTTCCCTTCCAAAGTCATGTTAGGTCTACCCAAACACATTATCGTTTTCTAAATATCCTACTGCCAGCAGCTTAATAATGATTCCCGTGATTTCCCAATGGGCCTAAGTTCCTGCTTTATCAATCTCTCTCTTTTCTGGAATCAGAGAGTTACCGGGGTATTTTACTTGGGTATTTTACCTGGCTATCTTACCGGGGTATTTTACCTGGGTATCTTACCGGGGTATTTTACCGGGATATTTTACCGGGGTATTTTACCGGGGTATTTTACCTGGGTATCTTACTGGGGTATTTTACTGGGGTACTTTACCTGGGTTTTTTACCTGGGGACTTTACCGGGGTATTTTACCTGGGTATTTTACTGGGGTATTTTACCGCGGTATTTTACCTGGGTACTTTACTGGGGTATTTTGCCGGGGTTTTTTACCGCGGTATTTTACCGGGGTATTTTATCTAAGTATTTTATTGGGATACTGTACCGGGATATTTTACCTGGGTATTTTACCGGGGTATTTTACCTGGGTACTGTACTGGGGTATATTACCGCGGTATTTTACCGGGGTATTTTATCTTGGTATTTTACCTGGGTATTTTACCGGGTATTTTACCGGGGTATTTTACTGGGATATTTTATTGGGTATTTTACCGGGGTATTTTACTGGGGTATTTTACCTGGGTATTTTACTGGTGTATTTTACCTGGGTATTTTACCGGGGTATTTTACTGGGTATTTTACCGGGGTATTTTACCGGGGTATTTTACTGGGTATTTTACCTGGGTATTTTACCTGGGTACTTTACCGGGTTATTTTACCTGGGTATTTTACGGGGGTATTTTACTGGGTATTTTACTGGGGTATTTTACCGCGGTATTTTACCTGGGTATTTTACTGGGTATTTTACCGCGGTATTTTACCGGGGTATTTTACCGGGGTATTTTACTGGGTATTTTACCTGGGTACTTTACCGGGTTATTTTACCGGGGTATTTTACTGGGTATTTTACGGGGGTATTTTACAATCCAGGAGCATGCCTTCCAGATTGGAAGGTTACTTTGGGGGAGTTGGAACCAGTGCATCCCTGGGCCCAGGGTCCCCCTGTCAGATTGTTTCCCAGCCCCAGATCCCTGCTGTTGTCATTAGTCTGAGTTCTTCCCTGTCGCAGGATTTTCTGGTAGCTTTAGGAAGTTTTGTAAATGTTTCACAGTGAACACAGACAGAAAGTAGGTGTGTAACAAACCCAGCGTGTCTTTGTTTTTCCATGGCCCATTCCCCAGGGTCACTCTCTAGAGGAGCAGTTTGAGGGAAGGTGATGATGTAAGGATTATTTGGAGGAGGACAGTACTGTGCATTTACATTAATTTGTGCTTTTATATTGTGGGGTTGAAGAGGGAAAAGACATCGGTTTGACTCCATATTTGATGTGAAGATTCCGGATAAGTGTTTGCATGAATTTAAATTCGGTTTTTACAGGGAAGAAGGAGATTAGTTCAGTGCTTTAAAAAAAGAGGAGAAAAGAAAGAAAATTGAGGTGTTACAAGGTGACACAGGATGTGGAGATGCCGATTTTGGACTGGGGTGGACAAAGTTAAAACTCACACAACACCAGGTTATAGTCCTACAGGTTTATCAGGAACTGCTAGCTTTCGGAGCGACGCTCCTTCATCAAGTAGTTGTCAGAAACATTTTATAAATTCGAAACGTTTAGTAGGAAGTCAGATGATTGGGCAGATTAAAATAACAACAAAAATTAATGAAAGTGAGGGTGTAAACGTCACGATGGTCCCAGAGCCACGGCTGCTGGTGGTCTAACCAATATCACTATGCCTCAGAGGAGGAGAGAGTTTCAAAAAGTGGGAGGGACATGATAAGAGCAGCCAGGGTAGGAATTAAACCCACACTGTTAGCAACACACTGCACTGCAGACCGAACTGTCCAGCCAACTGAGCAAGCAGGATAGGGAACACTAGCTATTATCATGGTCAGTTATTGAACCTGCTCACAAAAGGTTCCAATATACTTTTAAATAAAGGAACAACAAAGTTTATTGGACAGAAATGGAAAATAAATCACATCCTACTTTACACTGTTTGAAATAGTCTCGTTACAAATTACACTCACCAACAGCCTTCCAGACTCTCAGACGTCAGTGACAACCTCCTCTGTGGTTGTTCAGAGGGGCAAGCTGTCCCCTTGTTTTCCCAGTAACCGTCTGCATCCAGTTGATGTGGCTGTTTCTTCATGAGATGCTAACACAGTTCACTTGCACCTTAACCCCCTGCAGTCAGCTTCCTGCTGGGATTGTCCTCCCTGACACCTGAAAACCTTCCATCACCGGACCTTTCCCAGGTTGCTCAGCATTCCTTTGACTGTTTCGGCGAAACGACCCGGCTGCTCTTCCCCAGCTCCTCGCTCTGATTGAACACCTGCACGCTCATCTCCCTCTTTCTTTCTGTCCTTTCTTTCTGTGTTATGGGACATTTACTGGGAATACAACAGGACAGCTATTCCCAGTAAAGAGAGCAGGCTCTGGGACCATCGTGACGTTTACACCATCTGCTTTCATTATTTTTTGTTGTTATTTTAATCTGCCCAATCTTCTGACTTCCTACTAAATGCTTTGGATTTATAAAATGTTTCTGACAATCTGATATTATTGGTAACTTGAAAGAAAGATACAGCACATGCTGGAGATCTGAAATAGAAAACAGAAATTGCTGAAGAAACTCAACAGGTGTGGCAGCATCCTTGGAGAAAGAAACAGAGTTAATGTTTTGAGTCCAATGACCTTCCTTCAGAAATGAAGGGGCTAGAAGATGATGTTTGTTTAATTTGTTGACAGAGGTGGGGGAGGGGGAGACGGAGGAGGGATAGGGGAATAGATGGTGACGGTGCCCAGAACCAAATGCAGAGGAATGCTCACGATGGCCCAGGAGAGATTGAGATGCAGAATAGGTGTGAATGGCAGGTGTGAATGGCAGGTGTGAATGGCAGGTGTGAATGGCAGGTGTGAATGGGAGAAAACAGGCCAGCTCAGTAAGAGCCAACATTTACAAACAAGCCAGGGGGTTTGGTCAGGGATTTAAAGTAAAGGACATCGCTGATATTCTGAAGTTTTGAACTCATTATGGAATCCTAAAGGTCAAAAGGTACCTGAGCAGTAAGTGAGGTGTTTATCCTCCAACCTGCTTTGAGCTGTGTATGATCACTGCTGCAGGGTCATGGTGGAAACATTACCCTGAGAGAGAGGGGCTTATACTGAAATGGGAATGATCCGGGAGGGCAGGGTCATTCCCACGGACAGAGCAGAGATGGTCCACAAAGTGGTCTCCCAGTCTGTGATTGGTCTCTCAAGTGAAAAGGAGACCCCACCCCCACAGGGAGCAGCCAACTGGATTGGAAGAAGAAAAAGGAAATCACTGCTTCACCTGGAGGGTGTCTTTGGGACGTGGGGCAGGGAGGAGGGAGGAAGGGAATGGGGCAAGTGTGACACCTTCTGTGAGTGTGCAAGAACTGGGGGAAGGGAGGAAGTGAGGGAGGAGTGGACCAGGGTGTGCCGGAGGGAATGTTTCCTCTGGAATGCTGGTAGGGGAGGGAGAGGAGGATGTGTTTGATTGGGGGCATTGTGTTGGAGTTGGGGGGAAATGGTGGAGGATGATCCTTTGAATGTGGAGATTGTTGAGGGGAAAGGGTGGGGATGGAAGGATAAGGGGAGCCCATTATTGCTCTGGGAGGGAAGGAGGGAGGGAAGGGGTGAGGGCAGAAATGCAGAGGTGGATTGGACACGGCCAAAGATCCTGTCACCTACAATTGTAGGTACAAGGTAGGAATCCTCAGCTGAGGAAAAAGAGGAATATATCGAAGGTGAAGTGGGGTAGGTGGCACCATTGGAGCAGACCAGACAGAGACTGAGAACCTGAGGGAAGGAATAGAGAGCTCGGAGGGAGCTGGCAGTGAGGGTGTACCGTCGGTGACTTACTGATGGATATTGATGAACAGCCTGTTCCCAGAAATGGAGACAGGGAAGACGAGGAAGAGCTGCAGCCAGGTGCAGGTGAGAGAAGGATGGAAATCAGAAGCAGAATTGATGAATTTTGTTTTCCCAATTCTGGTTGTGACCAGGAAGCAGCGTTGATGGTGTCATCGATGTACTGGGGAAAGAATACTCTGGGAGTGATCAGAGGACGATTGGAACAAGGAATGTTCCCTATACCCCACACAGAGACACACATGGCCACACCTTTGACTTGGAGAAAGGCACCTTCCCCTGCAACCCCTTCACTGATGATGCGTATCCTCATCAAGGAGTCTTACTTTGTTAGTTCTGTCAGTCTGTGTGGTTTTAATCCAAATTCAAATCCTGTCATTCCAATAAAACACAGCAACAGTGGGGGCTGCAGTGGGACTATCAGATGGATAGCCACAAGGAGTATTTATACACGTCAATCAAGATTAGAAGCAACAGAGGAACTCGGTTTGTGTCTGTGTGTGTGTGTCTGTGTGTGTGTGTGTTTCAGTGTGTGAGTGTGTGTGTTTGTCTGTGTGTGTGTGTTTCTGTGTGTGAGTGTGTGTGTGTGTGTGGGGGGGGAGGAGGTGGGGGTGAGGGGGGTGGGGCTGGGTATGGATGAAATTAACGAGTAACCGGGATCCAAACAGTTCTCTCCGTTGCCATGGCAGCTCCTTCCTGATTAACCTGCTCAGGGATGTTATGACATACCTCTGGGACTTGATCCTGGGCCTCCCGGCTTTATGGTCTGGACACATAGTCCTCCCATGTAATGGAGCAAAGATTTAGCAAAGACCTACTGTCAATGCTCACAATTATGACAGTCTCTGTCAGAAACAGAGAGAGTGACCACTCTGACTCAGGCACTTGGTGAAGTGAGTGAGTGGACGCAGTGGGAGGGAGGGGGTGTAGGGAGGGAGATACTGTGACCCGGCAGGTACACACAGAAGGGAATTCTGGGAGCAGGTTCAACAGGAGCCTGACAAAAAGGCCCCCAGCAACGTGGGAAAACCACGGGGAGGGGTGAGCAATAGGCTATCCCATTTAACGGTTGGCATGGGCACAGGGAGCTGAGTGACCAACTGCTTACTGTACTGTTTCAGAATAAACCCTCTCCAATTCAATACCCTTGGTGGAGTAGGATCAGTGCTGGGCCCACTACTTTTTGTCAGATACTTAAATGATTTGGATGTGAGCATAAGAGGTACAGTTAGTAAGTTTGCAGATGACACCAAAATTGGAGGTGTAGTGGACAGCGAAGAGGGTTACCTCAGATTACAACAGGATCTGGACCAGATGGGCCAATGGGCTGAGAAGTGGCAGATGGAGTTTAATTCAGATAAATGTGAGTTGCTGCATTTTGGGAAAGCAAATCTTAATAGGTCTTATGGCAGGTAAGTGTTGAGGGAGTGCAGCACTGTTGGAAGGTCAGTGCTGAGGGAGTGCTGCACTGTCGGAGGGTCAGTGCTGAGGGAGCACTGTATTGTCGGAGGTTCAGTACTGAGGGAGTGCCGCACTGTCAGAGGGTCAGTGCTGAGGGAGTGCCGCACTGTCAGAGGGTCAGTGCAGAGGGAGTGCCGCACTGTCGGAGGGTCAGTGCTGAGGGAGTGCTGCACTGTTGGAGGGTCAGTACTGAGGGAGCACCTTATTGTCGGAGGTTCAGTACTGAGGGAGTGCCGCACTGTCAGAGGGTCAGTGCTGAGGGAGTGCCGCACTGTCGGAGGGTCAGTGCTGAGGGAGTGCCCCACTGTTGGAGGGTCAGTGCTGAGGGAGCACCACACTGTCAGAGGGTCAGTGCTGAGGGAGCACCATACTGTCGGAGGTTCAGTGCTGAGGGAGTACCGCACTGTTAGAGGGTCAGTACTGAGGGAGCGCTGCACTGTCGGAGGGTCAGTACTGAGGGAGTGCGGCACTGTCGGAGGATCAGTACTGAGGGAGTGCTGCACTGTCAGAGGGTCAGTACTGAGGGAGTGCCGCACTGTCGGATGGTCAGTACCGAGGGAGTGCTGCACTGTTCACAATGCCACCTCTCCAATGAGGCTTTAAACCACAGGCCATTCTACCCTCGTGGGTGGCTGTTGTACTATTTTAAAGAAGAAGAGTTGAGTTTTCTCAGGTGCCTGAGCACTCCATTTGGTTTCTTGCTGTGTACAGTGTGTCTCTGTGTTCTGCACACGGTGACAGTGAGTGGCAGTTATAGAAAAGCAAGGTTAAGTTGTTGTGGTTCTGTTTGCCCAGCTCGGTGAACAGAAATACAGCAACGAGCACCCGAGCTACAAATCTTCTCCCAAACCCTGAAGCGAGGTTAAGCGTTGACAGATGGTCCCCAGTTTGGGATGACTCCTGCTGGTGGTGAGAGTCTAATTGACTCTCCTCCTTCACCAACTGGTTAGTTAACAGCAACAAATCGGTTGTGATCTTTGTAGATCTGATAGGTGTTATATCAATGCAAGGTTTTATTGACTGTTATATCCTCCACAGCCTGGGTACAGACTTCCACAGGTTTAACATAATCAGGTAAAGGATGTTTCTCCTCATCTCTGTCTGAAGTTGCTCTATCCTCGGAATATCAGAGCTGAAAAATGTGTTGCTGGAAAAGCGCATCAGATCAGGCAGCATCCAAGGAGCAGGAGAATCAACATTTCGGGCATAAGCCCTTCTTCAGGAATGAGGAAGGTGTGCCAAGCAGGCTAAGATAAAAGGTAGGGAGGAGGGACTTGGGGAGGGGCGATGGAGGTGGGATAGGTGGAAGGAGGTCAAGGTGAGGGTGATAGGCCGGAGTGGGGTGGGGGCGGAGAGGTCAGGAAGAGGATTGCAGGTTAGGAGGGCGGTGCTGAGTTTGAGGGTTGGGACTGAGATAAGGTGGGGGGAGGGGAAATGAGGAAACTGGAGACATCTGAGTTCATGCCTTGTGGTTGGAGGGTTCCCAGGCGGAAGATGAGGCGCTCTTCCTCCAGCCGTCGTGTTGTTATGGTCTGGCGATGGAGGAGTCCAAGCACCTGCATGTCCTTGGTGGAGTAGGAAGGGGAGTTGAAGTGTTGAGCCACGGGGTTGGGTTGGTTGGTCCCGGTGTCCCAGAGGTGTTCTCTGAAACGTTCCGCAAGTTGGCGGCCTGTCTCCCCAATGTAGAGGAGGCCACATCGGGTGCAGCGGATGCAGTAAATGATGTGTGTGCAGGTGAATTTGTGATGGATATGGAAGGATCCCTTGGGGAAGTGAGGGGAGAGGTGTGGGCGCAAGTTTTGCATTTTCTGCGGTTGCAGGGGAAGGTGCTGGGAGTGGAGGTTGGGTTGGTGGGGGGTGTGGACCTGACGAGGGAGTCGCGGAGGGAGTGGTCTTTTCGGAACGCTGATAGGGGAGGGGAGGGAAATATATCCCTAGTGGTGGGGTCTGTTTGGAGGTGGCGGAAATGACGGCGGATGATACGCTGTATATGGAGGTTGGTGGGGTGGTAGGTGAGGACCAGTGGGGTTCTGTCCTGGTGGCGATTGGAAGGGCGGGGCTCAAGAGCGGAGGAGCAGGAAGTGGAGGAGATGCGGTGGATAGCATCGTCGACCATGTCGGAGAGGAAATTATGGTCTTTGAAGAAGGAGGCCATCTGGGCTGTACGGTGTTGGAACTGGTCCTCCTGGGAGCAGATTTGGCGGAGGCGAAGGAATTGGGAATATGGGATGGCGTTTTTACAGGGGGCAGGGTGGGAGGAGGTGTAGTCCAGGTAGCTGTGGGAGTCAGTCGGTTTATAGTAAATGTCCGTGTTGATTCGGTTGTCCGAGATACAAATAGAGAGGTCTAGGAAGGAGAGGGAGGAGTCTGAGACAGTCCAGGTGAATTTCAGGTCGGGATGGAAGGTGTTAGTAAAGTGGATGAATTGTTCAACCTCCTCGTGGGAGCACGAGGCAGCGCCGATACAGTCATCGATGTAGCGGAGGAAAAGGTGGGGGTTGGTGCCGGTGTAGCTGCGGAAGATGGGCTGTTCCACATATCCTACGAAGAGGCAGGCATAGCTGGGGCCCATGCGGGTGCCCATGGCAACTCCTTTAGTTTGGAGGAAGTGGGAGGGTTGGAAAGAGAAGTTGGTCAGAGTGAGCTGAAAATGTGTTGCTGGTTAAAGCGCAGCAGGTCAGGCAGCATCCAAGGAAGAGGAAATTCGACGTTTCGGGCCAGAGCCCTTCATCAGGAATGAATGATTCATTCCTAATGAAGGGCTCTGGCCCGAAACGTCGAATTTCCTCTTCCTTGGATGCTGCCTGACCTGCTGCGCTTTAACCAGCAACACATTTTCAGCTCTGATCTCCAGCATCTGCAGACCTCACTCTTTGGTCAGAGTGAAGACCAGTTCAGTCAGTCGGAGGGTGTCAGTGGAAGGGTACTGGTTGGTGCAGCGGGAAAGGAAGAAGCGGAGGGCTTTGAGTCCTTCGTGATGGGGGATGGAGGTGTACAGGGACTGGATGTCCATGGTGAAGATAAGGCGTTGGGGGCCGGGGAAGCGAAAATCATGGAGGAGGCGGAGGGCATGGGTGGTGTCCCGAACATAGGTGAGGAGTTCTTGGACTAAGGGGGACAGAACCGTGTCGAGGTATTGGGAGATGAGTTCGGTGGGGCAGGAGCAGGCTGAGACAATGGGTCGGCCGGGGCGGTCAGGTTTGTGGATTTTGGGCAGGAGGTAGAAACGGGCGGTGCGGCATTGTGTGACTATGAGGTTGGAGGTGGTGGATGGGAGATCCCCTGAGGTGATGAGGTTATGGATAGTCTGGGAGATGATGGTTTGGTGGTGTGAGGTAGGGTCATGGTCAAGGGGGCAGTAGGAGGAGGTGTCCATGAGCTGGCGTTTAGCCTTAGTGGTGTAAAGGTCGGTGCGCCAAACTACCACCGCATTAACCGCCTCAACCTGTCCACCCCCTCACCCACTCCAACCTCTCACCCTCGGAACGTGTAGCCCTTCACTTCCTCCGCTCCAACCCCAACCTCACCATCAAACCGGCAGAAAGGGAGGCGTGGTGGTCTCCACCGCCTCCAACCTCATAGTCCCACAAACCCATCCCTATACACCTCCATCCCCCATCACGAAGGACTCAAAGCCCTCCGCTTCTTCCTTTCCCGCCGCACCAACCAGTACCCTTCCACTGACACCCTCCTTCGACTGACTGAACTGGTCTTCACCCTGAACAACTTCTCTTTCCAATCCTCCCACTTCCTCCAAACCAAAGGAGTAGCAATGGGCACCCGCATGGGCCCCAGCTATGCCTGCCTCTTCGTAGGATATGTGGAACAGTCCATCTTCCGCAACTACACTGGCACCAACCCCCACCTTTTCCTCCGCTACATCGATGACTGTATCGGCGCTGCCTCGTGCTCCCACGAGGAGGTTGAACAGTTCATCAACTTTACCAACACCTTCCACCTCGACCTCAACTTTACCTGGACTGTCTCAGACTCCTCCCTCCCCTTCCTCGACCTCTCCATTTCTATCTCAGGCGACCGAATCAACACAGACATCTACTATAAACCGACTGACTCCCACAGCTACCTGGACTACACCTCCTCCCACCCTGCCCCCTGTAAAAACTCCATCCCATATTCCCAATTCCTTCGTCTCCGCCGCATCTGCTCCCAGGAGGACCAGTTCCAATACCGCACAGCCCAGATGGCCTCCTTCTTCAAAGATCATAATTACCCCCAGACATGATTGACGATGCCCTCCACCGCATCTCCTCCACTTCCTGCTCCTCCGCCCTGGAGCCCCGCCCCTCCAATCACCACCAGGACAGAACCCCACTGGTCCTCACCTACCACCCCACCAACCTCCATATACAGCGTATCATCCACCGTCATTTCCGCCAACTCCAAACGGACCCCACCACCAGGGATATATTTCCCTCCCCTCCCCTATCAGCGTTCCAGAAAGACCACTCCCTCTGCGACTCCCTCGTCAGGTCCACACCCCCCACCAACCCAACCTTCACTCCCGGCACCTCCCCCTGCAACCGCAAGAAATGGAAAACCTGTGCCCACACCTCCCCCCTTACTTCCCTCCAAGGCCTCAAGGGATCCTTCCATATCCACCACAAATTCACCTGCACCTCCACACACATCATTTACTGCATCCGCTGCACCTGATGTGGCCTCCTCTATATCTGGGACACCCGGACCAACCAACCCAACCACCCCGTGGCTCAACACTTCAACTCCCCCTCCCACTCCACCAAGGACATGCAGGTCCTTGGACTCCTCCATCACCAGACCATGGCAATACGATGCCTGGAGGAAGAGCGCCTCATCTTCCGCCTAGGAACCCTCCAACCACAAGGCATGAACTCAGATGTCTCCAGTTTCCTCATTTCCCCTCCCCCCACCTTATCTCAGTCCCAACCCTCAAACTCAGCACCGCCTTCCTAACCTGCAATCTTCTTCCTGACCTCTCCGCCCCCACCCCACTCCGGCCTATCACCCTCACCTTGACCTCCTTCCACCTATCGCATTTCCAACGCCCCTCCCCCAAGTCCCTCCTCCCTACCTTTTATCTTAGCCTGCTTGGCACATCTTCCCCATTCCTGATGAAGGGCTTATGCCCGAAACGTCGATTCTCCTGCTCCTTTGATGCTGCCTGATCTGCTGCACTTTTCCAGCAACATATATTTCAGCTCTGATCTCCAGCATCTGCAGTCCTCACTTTCCCCTACCCTAGGAATTTCCCCAGCTCCACCCTCCCCAAACAGGGAGACCAGCACTGACCCTCCGACACTGTGGCACTCCCTCAGCACTGACCCTCCAACAGTGCGGCACTCCCTCAGCACTGACCCTCTGCGTGGGAAATCATGTCTCACAGACTTGGTTGAGTTTTTTGAAGAAGTAACAAAGATGATTGATGAGGGCAGAGCAGTAGATGTGATCTATATGGACTTCAGTAAGGCATTTGACAAGGTTCCCCATGGGAGACTGATTAGCAAGGTTAGATCTCATGGAATACAGAGAGAACTAGCCATTTGGATACAGAACTGACTCAAAGGTAGAAGACAGAGGGTGGTGGTGGAGGGTTGTTTTTCAGACTGGAGGCCTGTGACCAGTGGAGTGCCACAAGGATCGGTGCTGGGTCCTCTACTATTTGTCATTTACATAAATGATTTGGATGCGAGCATAAGAGATACAGTTAGTAAGTTTGCAGATGACACCAAAATTGGAGGTGTAATGGACAGCAAAGAGGGTTACCTCAGATTACAACAGGATCTTGACCAGATGGGCCAATGGGCTGAGAAGTGGCAGATGGAGTTTAATTCAGATAAATGTGAGGTGCTGCATTTTGGGAAAGCAAATCTTAGCAGGACTTATACACTTAATGGTAAGGTCCTAGGGAGTGTTGCTGAACAAAGAGACCTTGGAGTGCAGGTTCATAGCTCCTTGAAAGTGGAGTCACAGGTAGATAGGATAGTGAAGAAGGAGTTTGGTATGCTTTCCTTTATTGGTCAGAGTATTGAGTGCAGGAGTTGGGAGGTCATGTTGCGGCTGTACAGGACATTAGTTAGGCCACTGTTGGCATATTGCGTGCAATTCTGGTCTCCTTCCTATTGGAAAGATGTTGTGAAACTTGAAAGAGTTCAGAAAAGATTTACAAGGATGTTGCCAGGGTTGGAGGATTTGAGCTACAGGGAGAGGCTGAACAGGCTGGGGCTGTTTTCCCTGGAGCGTCGGAGGCTGAGGGGTGACCGTATAGAGATTTACAAAATTATGAGGGACATGGATAGGATAAATAAACAAAGTCTTTTCCCTGGGGTCAGGGAGTCCAGAACTAGAGGGCACAGGTTTAGGGTGAGAGGGGAAAGATATAAAAGAGACCTAAAGGGCAACTTTTTCACCCAGAGGGTGGTACGTGTATGGAATGAGCTGCCAGAGGATGTGGTGGAGGCTGGTACAATTGCAACATTTAAAAGGCATTTGGATGGGGATATGAATAGGAAGGGTTTGGAGGGATATGGGCCGGGTGCTGGCAGGTGGGACTAGATTGGGTTCGGGGATATCTGGTCGGCATGGACGGGTTGGACTGAAGGGTCTGTTTCCATGCTGTACATCTCTATGACTCTGACAGTGCAGCACTCTCTCAGCACTGACCCTCTGACAGTGCAGCACTCCCTCACCGGTGTGCCATAAGTGAGGGTCAGGATTCTGGGTCCTCAGTGGTATCTCTGCGGTGTGTGTTTGCAGCATTGTAACTGAGCTGGCTGTGATGTTACTGTGTGAGTGAATATCTGTGTTTCCCAATGGATGATACAGTTGCCTAGCAATGTAGCTGACGAGGTGAGCCCATGTTTGTCCTGGGTGGGGTTTGCCAGCTCTCAGTAGCTCTGATGTTATTTGTTCCCTCGCTGCAGCTAATGTACAGACTGTATGTTCACAACAGTCACTCTCCATGGTACATCTTAGAGAAGGATCTCACTCTGTCCTTGTCCCTCACCGTTCTCCCTCCCCCTCCCCTCACTGTTCCCCCTCCCCTCCCCCTCCCCCTCACCGTTCCCCCTCCCCTCACTGTTCCCCCTCCCCTCCCCCTCCCCCTCACCGTTCCCCCTCCCCCTCACTGTTCCCTCCCCCTCCCCTCGCTGTGACGGCCCAACCCTCACTGTTCCCCCTCCACTCACTGTTCCCTCTCCCCTTCCCCTCACTGTTCCCCTCCCCCTCCACTCACTGTTCCCTCTCCCCTTCCCCTCACTGTTCCCCTCCCCCTCCACTCACTCTTCCCCTCCCCCTCCCCTCACTGTTCCCCCTCCCCCTCCCCTCACTGTTCCCTCTCCCCCCCTCACTGTGACGGCCCTCCCTCATTGTTCCCCCTCCCCCTCCCCTCACTGTTCCCCCTCCCCTCACTCTTCCCCCTCCCCCTCCCCTCACTGCAGGCATCCCCATTACACTTCACCGTTGGGTGGGGAGGGCAGTTCCTGCTGGTGCTCTCTCTCTCTGTCGTGTCTCTGGGCCTCTCTGGGTGAGGACATTGTGGATTGAGGCCGGTCTCTCTCTGTTGGTGTGGGCATTGCCCCCAGACCTGCAGGGCACCCAGAGGGCCCACTGTCAAAGGGACAAAGGCCTGCCCGCCCAACTGTCCATGTAAACCATCACACTCTGTTCTGCAACAGTGTTTACCCTGCAGCCTGGCTGGCGATGATCACATGGCTGTGATTTGTGGGATCCTGCTGTACACGGATTGCAGCAGCGACTGTACTTAACAACACAGCTCTCCGGCTTTCAAATCGTTCCTGCCCCAGCTAAAAGGAACCACCTTTCCATTTACACATCAGCCATTGGGCAGATAGTCTGGGTCTGTCTGGGTCTGACTGGGTCTGAATGGGTCTGTCTGGGTCTGAATGGGTCTGACTGGGTCCGACTGGGTCCGACTGGGTCTGACTGGGTCTGACTGGGTCTGTCTGGGTCTGAATGGGTCTGACTGGGTCTGTCTGGGTCTGTCTGGGTCCAACTGGGTCCGACTGGGTCTGACTGGGTCTGAATGGGTCTGACTGGGTCTGAATGGATCTGAATGGGTCTGAATGGATCTGAATGGATCTGACTGGGTTTAAATGGGTCTGACTGGGTCTGACTGGGTCTGAATGGGTCTGACTGGGTCTGTCTGGGTCTGTCTGGGTCCGACTGGGTCCGACTGGGTCTGACTGGGTCTGAATGGGTCTGACTGGGTCTGAATGGATCTGAATGGATCTGAATGGATCTGACTGGGTTTAAATGGGTCTAACTGGGTCTGACTGGGTCTGAATGGGTCTGACTGGGTCTGAATGGGTCTGACTGGGTCTGAATTGGTTTGAATTGGTCTGAATGGGTCTGAATGGGTCTGAATTGGTTTGAATTGGTCTGAATGGGTCTAACTGGGTCTGAATGGGTCTGACTGGATCTGACTGAGTCTGACTGGGTCTGAATGGGTCTGAATGGGTCTGACTGGGTCTGAATTGGTCTGAATGGGTCTGAATGGGTCTGAATGGGTCTGACTGGGTCTGAATGGGTCTGACTGGGTCTGAATTGGTCTGAATGGATCTGAATGGGTCTGAATGGATCTGAATGGGTCTAAATGGGTCTAACTGGGTCTGAATGGGTCTGACTGGGTCTGACTGGGTCTGAATGGGTCTAACTGGATCTGACTGGGTCTGACTGTGTCTGAATGGGTCTGACTGGGTCTGAATTGGTCTGAATTGGTCTGAATGGGTCTGACTGGGTCTGAATGGGTCTGACTGGATCTGACTGAGTCTGACTGGGTCTGAATGGGTCTGACTGGGTCTGAATTGGTCTGAATTGGTCTGAATTGGTCTGATTGGGTCTGACTGGGTCTGACTGGGTCTGAATGGGTCTGACTGGGTCTGAATTGGTCTGAATTGGTCTGAATGGGTCTGACTGGGTCTGAATGGGTCTGACTGGATCTGACTGAGTCTGACTGGGTCTGAATGGGTCTGAATGGGTCTGACTGGGTCTGAATTGGTCTGAATGGGTCTGAATGGGTCTGAATGGGTCTGACTGGGTCTGAATGGGTCTGACTGGGTCTGAATTGGTCTGAATGGATCTGAATGGGTCTGAATGGATCTGAATGGGTCTAAATGGGTCTAACTGGGTCTGAATGGGTCTGACTGGGTCTGAATTGGTCTGAATGGGTCTGAATGGGTCTGAATAGGTCTGACTGGGTCTGAATGGATCTGAATGGGTCTGAATGGGTCTGACTGGGTCTGAATGGGTCTGACTGGGTCTGAATTGGTTTGAATTGGTCTGAATGGGTCTGAATTGGTTTGAATTGGTCTGAATGGGTCTGACTGGGTCTGAATGGGTCTGACTGGATCTGACTGAGTCTGACTGGGTC
Organism: Hemiscyllium ocellatum; assembly: GCF_020745735.1. Taxonomy (NCBI): domain Eukaryota; kingdom Metazoa; phylum Chordata; class Chondrichthyes; order Orectolobiformes; family Hemiscylliidae; genus Hemiscyllium; species Hemiscyllium ocellatum. The sequence continues at coordinate 2,783,171 of NC_083424.1, read as the reverse complement.
TGAATGGGTCTGAATGGGTCTGACTGGGTCTGAATGGGTCTGAATGGGTACTGAATGGGTCTGACTGGGTCTGAATGGGTCTGAATGGATCTGAATGGGTCTGAATGGATCTGAATGGGTCTAAATGGGTCTAACTGGGTCTGAATGGGTCTGACTGGGTCTGACTGGGTCTGAATGGGTCTAACTGGATCTGACTGGGTCTGACTGGGTCTGAATGGGTCTGACTGGGTCTGAATTGGTCTGAATTGGTCTGAATGGGTCTGACTGGGTCTGAATGGGTCTGACTGGATCTGACTGAGTCTGACTGGGTCTGAATGGGTCTGAATGGGTCTGACTGGGTCTGAATTGGTCTGAATTGGTCTGAATTGGTCTGATTGGGTCTGACTGGGTCTGACTGGGTCTGAATGGGTCTGACTGGGTCTGAATTGGTCTGAATTGGTCTGAATGGGTCTGACTGGGTCTGAATGTGTCTGACTGGATCTGACTGAGTCTGACTGGGTCTGAATGGGTCTGAATGGGTCTGACTGGGTCTGAATTGGTCTGAATTGGTCTGAATGGGTCTGACTGGGTCTGAATGGGTCTGACTGGGTCTGAATGGGTCTAACTGGGTCTGAATGGGTCTGACTGGGTCTGACTGGGTCTGACTGGGTCTGAATGGGTCTGACTGGGTCTGAATTGGTCTGAATTGGTCTGATTGGGTCTGACTGGGTCTGAATGGGTCTGACTGGGTCTGAATTGGTCTGAATGGGTCTGACTGGGTCTGACTGGGTCTGAATGGGTCTGACTGGGTCTGACTGGGTCTGAATGGGTCTGAATGGGTCTGACTGGGTCTGACTGGGTCTGAATGGGTCTGAATGGGTCTGACTGGGTCTGAATGGGTCTGAATGGCCTCCCATTATCCTTACACTAAAATACTATTACTCCCTCTCCACCTCCAAGTTCTCTGTTGTTTCTGGAATTAGATGGACAGATCACAAGAGGATTGGAGTTATTTGCAGTCTGCCTTGTTCCTGGATCCTTACTGGTACCTGGAGATCTGTTTGCTCAGGGACAGAGTGATGTATATGGTCACCCCCAGTCATTCTGATGGATTCCTGTCAGGATGGTTGACCCTGAGGGGAGGTGTGACCATCACTCCCAGCCGGTCTGAGACACACCCTCCTACCGGCTGGGGGTTGTGTCCAGAGTCAGCTGACCCTCCCCGCACCCTCGGCCAAACCTCTGTCATCTCAGGCAGTGGCCCCTGCACTATACTCCCGGCTGCTCTCCCAGTTTCCAGCCTCCAGTAAGCTCCAGGTTATGTAATTCTCTGCTGTCCCCGCTCACTGACCCCCACCTGAGAGGGACTGTCAGCAATCTAATCACAGAGGGGAGCACGCTGTCCTCCAGCCTGCTAGTAGGTGTGTTTAAGCTTCTGTATCTGCTGCCTAATGGCGGAGATTCTAACCAGGGTGGGGGGGCTCTGTGACGATGTCTGCCCTCCAGGGTCAGTGGGATGTGTCGGTGGAGTCAGTGGGTGGGAGGTTGGTTGGTGTGATGGTCTGGGCTGTGTTCACACCCTAGTGAGTTTTGAGAAGATTTGTAGCTCAGATTGAGGTTCTGGATGTAGGTTTGCTCGCTGAGCTGAAAGGTTCATTTCGAGATGTTTCGTCATCATACTAGGTACCATCTTCACTGGGCCTCAGGTGAAGCAATGCTGATAATTCCTGCTTTCTATTTATATGTTTGGGTTTCTTTGGGTTGGTGATGTCATTTCCTGTGGTGAAGTCACTTCTGGTTCCTTTTCTCAGGGGGTCTAACTTGATGTGTTTGTTGATAGAGTTCTGGTTGGAATGCCATGCTCCTAGGAATTCTCGTGCATGTCTCTGTTTGGCTTGTCCTCGGATGGATGTGTCGTCCCAGACAAAGTGCTGTCTTTCCTCATCTGTATGTGAGGATACTAGTGAGAGAGAGTCATGTCTTTTTGTGGCTAGTTGGTGTTCATGTATCCTGGTGGCTAGTTTTCTGCCTGTTTGTCCAATGTAGTGTTTGTTACAGTTCTTGCGTGATATTTTGTAAATGACATTAGTTTTGCTTATTATCTGTGTGGGTGTTTAAAGTTCATGAGCTGCCGTTTTAGTGTGTTGGTGGGTTTGGGGGCTACACCGCGCTGTAGTTTCCTGTGGTCCTGGGCAGAGCAGTTGCTGTACTGAGCTGTGATGGATCTAGACAGAATGCTCCCTGTGGGGTATCTGTAAAAGGTGGTAAGGACCCTTCTGGGCATGATCACACCCATAGAAAGGGTTTGTCTCCCTTTTCCATCCTCTGGTTACAAAGAGTGACATGGACTCACCTTTCCGATTATAATTTTTTAAACCAATCTGAGTCTGGTTCCTCTTTGTCTTCTTGAGATGTCCCCTGACCCTCCCTTCCCTGAGCTGTCCTTTACATAGAGACAGCATTTCCTGCAATGGGACGAATGGCCTTCTCCAGTGCTGCCTGACTGTAGTAAACAGAAGAAAAGGCAGAAAGAGTTGCAGTTGGAAGCGTTTTCCTCTGATTGCTTCAGTTAGTTGGATATTAATGTTCGATGAGCTCCTTTGGGGGTTAGGGTTACATGTGTATTCGGAGTACACAGTCAGCTCATAAATAAACCAGAGCGGTAACGATCAGAGGCTGGAACCGGAGGGTGAGCTGGGAAAGGCGAAAGGCAGGTAATCTGGCACAGCCCACTGCTGCGAAACCACATCCAAGTATTTTATCTTTTCATTTCTCGTGAGCTTTAGTTGTGAATCTGAGGTTGTTGTGGTGTTTTGTGGGAGGAGGTAGGCAGAGGCTGGATGAGGGAACTCCTCAGTGAATGTGTGCTGGGCTGAGAGCTGTGGGGAAGGAGAGAAAGAGGCTGTCTTCCTGCCTCAGCCCCCCCCTCACCTCACTCAGCTGTCTGTCAGAGGGCAGGAGGGTGAACACGCCAAGCCAGGGGAGGACAAAGCAAGGCAGCTCATCCTGACCCCCCCCACCCCACCTCCCCATTCACTTCTCATCCAATTAAAGCTGTCTGTGTATTCACTGGGAGCTGAACAAACAAGGCAACATCCCGGCGAATGACACATATTGTGAGCGAGTGAGTTGTTAATGACTCTGACCAGCTGCCTGTTTATCCAGGTTTACAGATGCAGGCAGTTCCTGTCCCTAATAAACACAGACAGATGCCTGGATAACCGAGCTGGGGCAAGACACCACCGATTGTGAATTCCCACAGAGGCTCAGTCACTAAGTAACCAGATCCTCTTCCCCATTGTATCCCCAGAGCTAACCCTATCCCAGCCACAGAAATCACGGCTCCAACTGTTAGATTAGGGATACTACCCTCCACCCCATCCTGACCCAGAGCAGACACCTGGCAAGGCTTGTGCCAACTCACAGTGAGGCTCCTTCACCTGCACTGGCTCCTGCTGTGGCAACACCACCATCTCTCTACCCCAAAGCCCTCCTCATTCCTCCCAGCCTCCAGCCCCACCATCTTTCCTCATCCCTTCGAGATGCTCAGGTTTATTCATACACAACTGGAAGCCATACCAGCAACAGCCTGTGCCTCAGGGTCTGCTATTACCCCCTTTCATCTCTCCACTCTCTCGCTCCCTCTTTCTGTCTCTCTCCCTCCCTCTGTTCCTCTCCCTCCCCCTCTCTCTCCCTTACTCTGTCTCTCTGTCCTTCTCTGTATCTGTGGCTCTTCATCTCTCTCCCTCTCTCTCTCTCGCCCTCCCTCCCTCCATCTCTCTGCTCTTCTCCCTCCCTGTCGGTCTTTATCCTTCTCTCTGTCTCTCTTCCTCCCTTTCTCTGAATCCCTCCATCCTTCTATCTCTCTCCTTCCATCCCACTGTCTCCCTCCCTCTGTCAGTCACTATCCCTCTCTCTGTCTCCCTCCCTCCCTCTGTTGGTCTCTATCCTTCCCTCTGTCTCTCTCTCTCTCGCCGTCCCCCATCTCTCCCTCCCTCTGTCTCCCTACATCTCTCTGTGTCTCTCCCTCCCTCCCTCCCTCCCTCTGTCGGTCTCTATGCCTCTCTCTGTCTCCCTCCCCCCCCCTCTCTTGGTCTCTATCCTTCCCTCTGTCTCTCTCTCTCTCTCTCTCTCCCTCCCCTGTCTCTCTCTCTCTCTCTCTCCCTCCCCTGTCTCCCTCCCTCTGTCTCCCTCCCTCTCTCTCTGTCTCTCTCCCTCCCTCCCTCTGTTGCTCCCTATCCCTCTCTCTGTGTCTCTCCCTCCCTTCCTCTCTCTCCCTCCCTCTGTCTCTTTCTCTCTCTCCCCTTCTGTCTCTGCTCTTTCTGTGTCTCCATGTCGTTTTCTCTCTCTCTCTCTCTCTCTCTCTCTCTCCCCTTTTCTCTTTAAACCACTCCTGTATATCTGCCTTCTGTTCTAATGACTCCGGGCTGGGATATTTTTACCATGTCTGAAGGCACTATGACCAGGCCATGGTGTGGCGATGTCAGTGTTGGACGAGGGTGGGCTAGGCTGGAAGTCACACACTGAGGGAGCAGCGCTCCGAAAGCTTGTGATTTCAAATACACCTGTTGGATGGTAACCTGGTGTCCTGTGACCTCTGACCTTACACAATAGCAGTTAATGCTTTGGTCATTTGAATTTCCTAGCTTCACAAAGACAGGAACCTTTCTCTGTGTGTTTTCTGTAACACACTCTAATTCCAACTCGATTATTGCTGCCATTCTGTTTGCTCACCATCTTTCATCACCCTAATTAATTTCTATTTGATACGATAACCACAAAGTGACTGCTCTTCCCTGTGCGGTGAAATAAAGAACTCTTTAAAATCGTTGCTGCTGAGGCTGAGGGAGCCATGAATTTCAAATTGATTCACTCAGAGCCCACTGCCCAGGGTGGGGAATCACTTTGTAAAACACCAGTAAACAGAACCACTGATCATTCCCACTCAGGAGAAAGGTCTGTACTCGGGAGGGAATAGGAATGTGGAGCTCACTCCCACAGGGACAGGTCAAAGGAGAATAGCATCCAGGACAGGATATACCGATGGGGAAGATGGGAAGGGGGAGACAGGAATTGAATTGAATTTATTGTCACGTGTCCCGAGGTACAGTGAAAAGCTTTGTCTTGTGAGCAATACAGGCAGATCCCAGAGTTAAGTAGCATAGATCGTAAATAATAGAGAAACAGCAGCAATAACAAAACACAGGGACAGGTGAATGTTAAGAGTTTGTGAGTCCATTCGGTATTCTAACAGCAGTGGGGTAGAAACTGTTGTGAAACCGGCTGGTGCCTGTGTTCAGGCTTCTATACCTTCTCCTTGATGGTAGAGGTTGTAGAAAAACATTGCCAGGGTGGGATGGATCTTTGAGAATGCTGGGGGCCTTTCCTTGACAGTGGGCCTGGAAGATGGATTCGATAGATGGGAGGATGGCCTTTATGATTGTCCGGGCTGAGCTCACCACTCTCTGTAACCGTCTCAGGTCCTGAATGGTACAGTTACCATACCAGGTAGTGATACACCCAGACAGAATGCTCTCGATGGCACATCTGTGAAAGTTGGCAAGAGTATTCACCGTCATGAGTAACAGGCGTGAGTACCATCCCGCTGAGAGTCAGTAATGAGTTCCTTGGTTTTGCCGGCATTGAGAGCTGGGTTATGCTCAGTGCACCATTTTTCCAGGTCTTCCCCCTCCCGTCTGTAGTCTGTTTCATCGCCATCTGAGATTCGACCGACTATGATGGTATCATCAGCGAACTTGTAAATGGCATTAGCCTGGTATTTAGCGACGCAGTCATGGGTATACAGTGAGTACAGTAGGGGGCTGAGTACGCACCCCTGGGGGGCTCCAGTGTTGAGTGTTAGTGAGAATGAAATATTGTCCCCAATCTTCACTGTGGCCTGTGGGTCAGGAAACTGAGGATCCAGTTGCAGAGAGTGGGGTTTAGTCTGAGATCACTGAGTTTAGTCATCAGTCTCGAGGGGGTAATAGTGTTGAAGACTGTGAACTATAGTTAATGAGTAGGATTCTTACCCTCTCTCCCCCTGTGTCCGTCTCTCTGTATCCCTCTCTCTGTGTCTCTCTATCTCTGTCTCTCATCCTCTCTCTCTCTCTGTCCCTCTCTCCCTCTGTGTCCCCCACCCCCGGCTGTCTCTTGCCCACTCTCTCTCTCTCTCTCTCTCTCTCTGTGTCTTTCTCTCTGTCGCTCTCTGTGTCTCTCTATTTCTCTGTGTCTCTGTCTCTCTGTGTCTGTCTCTCTCTCTCTCTCTCTCGCTCTGTCCCTTTCCCTCTCTCTCTGCCCCCCTCTCTCTTTGTCCCTCTCTCTGTCTGTGTCCTTGTCCCTCTCTCTCTGTGTCCCTGTGTCTCTCTCTGTCCCTTTCCCTTTCTCACTTTGTGTTCCACTCCCCCTCCCTCTCCCCTTCTGTGTCCCTCCCTCTCCCCCCTCCCTCTCCCACTCTGTGTCCCTCCCTCTCTCCCTCCCTTTACCCCTATCTCTCCCCCTCTGTGTCCCTCCCTCTCCCTCTCCCCCTCGCCTCTCTCTCTGTGTCCCTCCCTCATCCTCTCTGTATCTCTCCCTCTCCCCCTCCCTCTCCCCCTCTGTGTCCCTCCCTCTCCCCCTCCCTCTCCCACTCTGTGTCCCTCCCTCTCTCCCTCCCTTTCCCCCTATCTCTCCCCCTCTGTGTCCCTCCCTCTCCCTCTCCCCCTCGCCTCTCTCTCTCTGTGTCCCTCCCTCGCCCCTCCCTCATCCTCTCTGTATCTCTCCCTCTCCCCCTCCCTCTCCCCCTCTGTGTCCCTCCCTCTCCCCCTCCCTCTCCCCTCCCTGTCCCTGGCCATGCTGCTTCCTTATGTTCAGGGGGAGGGGGGGGATGTCCTGTAGAATCAGCCCCTCGGGGGGGCAGGTGGTGAAGGTATGGTGAGCCTGGAGTTAGGGTCAGTTGTGGGGCCGGATGGAACAGGAGCCAGTGATGGACATTCCTGCAGGAGATGTCATTCCCCTCCCCTCAGCTGGATACTCCCACACGGACGTTCACCAAGATGGGCTGTACATTGCTGGGGTTTGGGAAGCTGAGCTCAGGTTGCTCTCGGTGTTCCCGCTCGGATCTGAACGAGTGGCACTCAGAATCATCAGGAACATCTGGAATATCAGAGTGACTCAGAAAGGCAGGCTGGTGATGGGGAGACTGGGGCTGAATTCAGGAGCTGGGGGGAGGTGGGTGGGACGGGAGATGACTGGGTGGAGATCTCTGCTTCAGGACAGACACACACCTGTGTTCACAACCAGCCTCAGTATAAGGGCAGGAGAGAGGGCCCTGAATCTCTCCAGCTCACACTCACTGCTTCCAGGGTGGGTACACAGTCACCTGGCTGGCACAATAAACACAGTAAATCTGTCTGTCTGTCACTGTCAGGACAAGGTGAGAATGTAGCATACTGCCCACAGAGCCCTGGACATCACCCTGTCCTGTCTGCTCCCACGTCAGCAACACTTTCACCCACAGTCCATCCCCTGGTGATTACAGCCGCTCGAATCAGGAGAAAGCGAGGACTCTCAGGCTGGATGCAGAGAGATTCCCGATCTCTGCCAGGTACTGGCTGGAACAGGACGTGAGCAATGACAGGACGGGACAGGGAACAGGGGAGTACGGGTTCAGCCAGGGCCAGCACAGGCACACACGGCTGAATGGCCTCCGCCTGCCCTGACAGGTTCCACTTTATACAACACGGACAGACCAATAAGGAGACATTACCACAGGGCAAAACACGTCGTGGGAACAGGTCACACGGCTCAGAGGGGGGTACTCACAAAAACTCACCGAAACCATGGAAACGGTGCAAACATTACAGTGAATAGCACACTCCCATTGGCCCAACCCTGTTACCCACCCTCGAACACCACCCATACTACTGAGGGAGGGCCACACTGTCAGAGGGTCAGTGCTGAGGGAGTGCTGCACTGTCTGAGGGTCAGTGCTGAGGAAGTGCCGCACTGTCGGATGGTCAGTGCTGTGGGAGTGCCGCACTGTCGGAGGGTCAGTGCTGAGGGAGTGCCACACTGTCGGAGGGTCAGTGCTGTGGGAGTGCCGCACTGTCAGAGGGTCAATGCTGAGGGAGTGTTGCACTGTCAGAGGGTCAGTGCTGAGGGAGCGCCGCACTGTCAGAGGGTCAGTACTGAGGGAGTGCCACACTGTCAGAGGGTCAGTGCTGAGGGAGTGAGCACTGTCGGAGGGTCAGTGCTGAGGGAGTGCCGCACTGTCAGAGGGTCAATGCTGAGGGAGTGTTGCACTGTCAGAGGGTCAGTGCTGAGGGAGCGCCGCACTGTCAGAGGGTCAGTACTGAGGGAGTGCCACACTGTCAGAGGGTCAGTGCTGAGGGAGTGGGCACTGTCGGAGGGTCAGTGCTGAGGGAGTGGGCACTGTCGAAGGGTCAGTGCTGAGGGAGTGGGCACTGTCGGAGGGTCAGTGCTGAGGGAGTGGGCACTGTCGGAGGGTCAGTGCTGAGGGAGTGGGCACTGTCGGAGTGTCAGTGCTGAGGGAGTGCCGCACTGTCGGAGGGTCAGTGCTCTGTGTCCCTTATATGTGTCATGTTTGTTGTCTCTGTACCTGTGAATGCTGACTCTTCAATCACCCAATGGGCAGCCTGTGGATCACCTCTCGTTTGTTTTGATTAATTTGGGACAGGTCAGAGTGCTGTTGCCCTCGGTTACAGAGTCTCTCCATTTTCAGTGGGTGTGTATCTCTCCTCCTCTGGGTTCACTGAGCTGATTACTCTGTGTCACTGCTTTCTCACATCCAGGAGACGTGCAGTGTTGAACAGTTAAAGAGAAGTGTGCTATAAGAACAGAGAAAATTTCCTTCCAACTTACATAGTTGCCTCAAATTGAACCCAGTGATATTCGTTGCTCAGAATAAGGTGAAGTTGTTAGATTTTCCCAAGTATTTCCAGCCGGATTCCTCTCTGTGTTCCCAGTCAGACATTTCACAAAAACACTGTGAAAAATACACAATCACAGTTACTATAATGGTTCAGTTTTATAGCTGGAGACATTAATATTTTGAATTAATGTTTTGATAAGACATTCTGGGCAAAGTGCTTTTGTGAAAAATGTTTTGATAGGATTTTAAAATTTAACTTCCTTTCTCAGCTTACAATCGCAAATGCTTGCAATGTTTAAACTGAATTCTCAGAGTCTTAGCATCATTGTTGAGGCAAATATTCATTCCCAATATCACTGGTGCCTGACTAACTTGTTCACATTCCTGTCCGGGCTGGAGTTACATAGACCAAGGGGACTGTGCATTCCTTTCCCTCAGGTACCAGCAGCCTGATGGTTGTGAGTACTGTGTGGGAGGCTAATGAAGAGAAGTGAGACCGAACTACAAAGGACAGATTGTGTCTCAAACCTGACTGTGTGTCATAAACTGGGTGTCAGATATAACTGCAGATGTGAGCAGAATCCTTTGGGAAAATCCAACATCTGGCAGTCCTGTACTCGATGCTGGGACCTCAGTATTTTGTTCGATTGCTGCAGGATTTGGAATGAAGCAGCAGGGTCTTGTTTCTCTGTTTGCTGATGACACACTGTTCAGGGGCTAACAAAGGCAGCGTTGTCCAACTCCCTCAACACATGGAGCCTGTTTAACCTGAGGGTCACCACACCTCAGGCAAGGCGAGAGATTGAGAATTGGTAATCTCAAGGTCAGCTTCTTCTTCGTGAAGAAGGGCTCATGCCCGAAACATCGACTCTCCTGCTCCTTGGATGCTGCCTGACCTGCTGCGCTTTTCCAGCAACACATTTTCAGCTCTGATCTCCAGCATCTGCAGTCCTCACTTTCTCCCCAACTGGTAATCTCAGCCAGTATGGGATTTGAACCCACCCTCTTAGTATCACACTGCCTTGTAACTCAGCCATCTAACTGGCTGAGTTAATCAACCTAACTGAGTAGTCTAAGTAGGAACAGTAGCTTAGAAAGGCTACTGATTCCATGGGTTGGCTTGGGAATCTGCAGGAATGTATAGATTAATCTCCAGGAGACTCTAGGCTAGGAGCACCATCAGCTGTTTCTAAAATCTGTGCTGTAGTGTGTTCTCATGTTGCTTTTTATGCATTGTAACTCTGGGGCAGCTTCATGGTAATGTCCCTGGCTTCGGACTCTCAGGGCCACGTCTGTGGGGGACTGTTCAAGTTTACCTTTAAATATTAAACATCTGGAATGTTCCCTTTTGCAGGCTATGCATGTAACTTATTCAGTTGGAAAACACGGGTTATTTCCTGGGAGTGGTTAATAGATGATAAAAAAAAACTACGGGTGATTTAGTGACAAAAACAGAAATGACTGGAAAATCTCAGCAGGTCGGGTTCACTCTGATTTCTCTCAGCAGATGCTGCCAGACCTGCTGAGATTTTACAGCAATTTCTGTTTTTGTTTCTGATTTACAGCATCTGCAGCTCTTTTGGTTTTTACAGGTGACCTAGCGATGGGAAAAGTTGTGTTCAGTTGTGTGTAAGAGCACTACTGAATATTAAAAAATTAGAACATAGAGCAGTACAGGCCCCTCAGCCCTTGATGTTGTGCTGACCTTTTATCTTTCTCTAAGATCACACTAGCCTAATACCCTTCATTGTACTATCTTCCATGCGCCTATCCAAGAGTTGCTTGAATGTCCTGAATGTATGACTCTACTACCACTGCATTCCACGCACCCACCGCTGTGTAAAGAACCTACCTCTGACATCTCCCTATAAACTCCCTCCAATCACCTTAAAATTATGTCCCTCCATGATACACATTTCCGTCCTGAGAAAACATCTCTGGGGGGCTATCCTGTCTATCCATGCTTCATCATCTTGTATACCTCTTAAGTCATCACTCATCCTTCTTCACTCCAATGAGAAAAGTCCTAACTCCCTCAATCTTTCTTCACAAGACCTGCCCTCCAATCCAGGCAGCATCTTGGATATTTCCTCTGCACCCTCTCTAAAGCTTCTACATCCTTCCAAAATGAGGTGATCAGAACCAAATACAATATTACAAGCTTGGTCTAACCAGGGCTCTATAGAGCTGCAGCATAACCTTATGGCTCTGAAACGCAATCCCCTGCTAATGAAAGCCAACACATCATATACCTTCTTGACAATCCTATCAACTTGGGTGATAACTGAGGGATCTATGGACATGGGCCCCAAGATCCTTCTGTTCCTCCACACTGCCAAGAATCCTGCCTTTAACCCTGTCTTCGGCATTCAAATTCGACCTCCAAAAGAGAATCACTTCACACTTCTCCAGTTGAACTCCATCTGCCGCTTGTCAGCCCAGTTCTGCATCCGTTCAGTATCCCATTGCATCCTACAACAGCATCTACCACTCCACCAACCTTCGTGTCATCAGCAAACTTACTAACCCACCCTTCCATTCTTCATCCAAGTCATTTATAAAAATCACAAAGAGCAGAGGTCCCAGAACAGATCACTGCGTAACACCACTGCTCACTGAGCTCTAGGCTGAATACTTTCCATCTACTATCACCCTCTGTATTCTATGGGCCAGCCAATTCTGTATCCAGAAAGCCAAACTACATACCAAATAAATTAGTTGCATTGATGGTGACCTACAGTACATACAACTGATCCTTGTAAATACCTCTCTGGTAAATTAATGTCCTTTAGGGAAGGAAAGTGCCATCCTTACCCAGTCTGGCCTACAAGTGACTCCAGACCCATAGCAATGTGGTTGACTCTGAACTGTCCTCTGAAATGGCCCGAGAAAGACAGAGTTCAAAGGGCAGATGGGGATGGCCAACAGACGCTGACCCTGCCCAGCAACAACATCCCATAAAAGGAACATAAAGCCAGACTCCTTGATGAATTAAAAACCATCCAATCAGAGAGTCTCAGATTCTCCTCACTTTCCTATTGGTGAATGAAGGCAGAGCACTATGAGATGGACATGATTGAGGGCCAATCACTGGAGAGCATGTGATTATATCTCCTGGAATCTATCCAGAGTCAGCGTCACTCATTGATAAATTGACGGGTGGAGTTCGGGCAGATATGGCTCAGTGCAGGAGAGTTCATTCCAAATCTGAGAAAGAGCCATTCGAGAATTCTCTGAGTGGTGAAGCTGAAACAATTGACAGGAATGGATCCAGGGATGAGAACCCTCAGCGATGAGGAGAAGCTAGCACTGTTCTCTCTGGAGAGAAGATTGGATGGAGCTCATGAGCAGGACTGGACAGAGGAGAGGGAGGGAGAAGTTGTTTCCTCTTGGAAAAGGAACAAGGAGGGAGGGCTCAGATTTCAACTGATCTGCAAATAGAGGAAGGGTGATGTGAGAAAAAATGTTTACACCCAGTGAGGAATGCGCTGCCTGGAAATATGGGGGAGGTAGGTTCCGTTGAGGTACTCAAGAGGGTATTGGATGGTTACTTAGATAGAAATGGTGTGCAGGGAGATGAGGAGGAATTAGGAGATTGGCGCAAAGGAATGATGGCTGTGATATAGGTTTGCTGTTGAGCTGGAGGGTTCCTTTTCGGATGTTTCATCACCACACAAGGTAACATCGTCAGTGAGCTTCTGGATGAAGCACTGGTGGCATGGCCTGCTTTTTATTTATGTATTTGGGTTTCCTTGGGGTGGTGATGTCATTTCCTGTGGTGACATCGTTTCCCATGGCAATGTCATTTCCTGTTCTTTTTCTCAGAGGCTGGTAAATGGGATCCAAGTCGATGTGTTTGTTGATAGAGTTCCTGTTGGAATGCCATGCTTCTAGGAATTCTCGTGCGTGACTTTGTTTGGCTTGTCCTAGGATGGATGTGTTGTCCCAGTCGAAGTGGTGTCCTTCCTGATCTGTATGTAAGGATACTGGTGAGAGAGGATCATGTTGTTTTGCGGCTAGTTGATGTCCATCTATCCTGGTGGCTAGTTTCCTGCCTGTTTGTCCAATGTCGTGCTTTCTTTGGAAGCTCACTGATGATGTTACCTAGTATGGTGACGAAACGTCTGAAAATGAACCTTCCAGCTCAGCGAGCAAACTTACTTCCAGAACCTCAACCTGAGCTACAAATCTTCTCAAACCTCACTAACAATGTTTGTGTAAAGAGCTGGGATAGGCAGTGAGAAGCCCAGAGCTGTGAAGGAGCAGCGAGATTTCGGATCGAAGTATAGGCTGGTGGAAAGAGGAATTGAAACTGCCCGGTGTGTGAGAGTAAAGGAGCTGTTTCTGATCTCAATACTGGGCCCTGGATATCTGCTGCTGGCTATTCTCACTCTGGACAATGGAAATGGGAAGGAACTGGGACAAGTCAAAGACTGATCTGTCTGGGTGGGGCCAGCTGTTCCCTTGGCAATTCGGTTCGAACTGTTAGTGTGTGGGTCCCGTGCCCTGTAATTAGCTCGCTGTAATTGGTGAGATTGGATTTTGAGAAGTGAATGTTTTACATTGTGGCATCGCACTGGAGCGTGTTTTGTCTATTTTTGGAAATTTGTGGAAGAGTTGTTGAAGAGATTTAATTAATTTTAACTTGGGCTTGTCAGAGCCACAGCACTGGATTTATCACAAGCATCACCAGGGAATCCCAGCAAATTGAACCTGGCACAGTTACACTCACACTCACACTCACATATCCATTCATACTCACACACACACACATTCACACACACTCATTCACACACTCCCCCATACACACACATTCACACTCACTCACTCACCCTTACACACACTCACTCTCACACACATGCCCATTCACACTCACCCTCAGACATTCTCACATACATACACACTTACACACTCTCATACACACTCACTCACACACACACTCTCACATTCACATGCAGATGCTCTCACACACTCACTCACATATACTCCCTCACACTCTCACCACTCACACGTGCTCTCACTCACTCACACACTCTCTCTCTCTCTCTCTCTCACACGCACTCTCTCTCATACACATATTCACTCACTCACTCACACCACAGTCACCCCACTCAGCACACCCACACCCAGTCACCCACTCATGTGCACTCGCACACACACACACACACACACACACAGACACACACACACATTCACACACACTGATTCACTTACACACTGGGTCAGGATCCTGGAATTCCCTCCCTCAGGGCATTGTGGGTCTACCCTCAGCACATGGACCACAGCAGGTCAAGAAGGCAGCTCACCCCCACCTTCTCAAGGGGCAACTAGGGATGGGCAATAAAAGTCCTGGCCAGCCTGCAATGCTCTGTGTTGAAGGTGATTGTATTAATAGAGAGGTGACCCTCTGGTATTTCTCTCACATTTCCATGTTCACCAGGAAGGTTTATACCTCCCTGCCCTGTGTACTCATTCGGAATGTGTTCATGTTCATCTTGCTGCTCAGAAAGGTGTGAATTGTTGCAATGTAATTGAAAATGGTAAATATGGCTTTGTCAAATTCAACACCACTCTCTCTCTGTCAGAAAGCTGCTCGAGAGCACAGTCCAATCCCACGATGATGAACCTGGTGGGGCAGCCCATTGCCCCCTTGGAGCCATTCCCGTTTTCCTGACCTTCCTCATCCTCTGACATTCTTCTTCTTTTTCCTTGTGGGATGATGTGAGGAACAGGAGACGTTCCCTGTTGTAAATCCTCACTGGGTGATCGAAATCTTTAGCCCATCCCCCAACTGTTTCCTGTTGTGTGGTTCATGGTTTCTCATTTAAAAGTGACAGTGATTTCCAGCAGGGTTCACGTTTCTAAGGCAAGACACAAACATCAGGGTGGGACGGGGAGATGATCTTTAGTTAGAACGGAGGGTAGGGTTCAGCTCTGAACCTGTTGGACTCAAAATTGAGTCAATGTTCAGTCCTGAATCAGCAAAATCCTGAGGGTCTGCTCACAATCACGTTGCTCTTTATGGGACCTTACTATCAATCCAACAGCTGTCATATTTCTAACATTTCAAAAATGACTACACATCACTGGATGTAATATGCTTCCGGATGTGAAGCAAGGTGCTACTTAAATGAAAGCCTTTCTGTACTTTCTGAGCTTTCCTCCGCCTTCCCTGTTATACTAAACCCAGAAGGGGTTTGGAATTTGCAATGACCTGTTGGAGCTGAAATAATCTGTGCTCCACGGGTAAGCCCCACGGGGATCTGTTCTGGGCTCCATGCTCATTCATGACCTACAGTTGGGGCGGGGGATCGAGGGTAGAACATAGAACATAGAACATAGAAGGATACAGCGCAGTACAGGCCCTTCGGCCCTCGATGTTGCGCCGACCGAATCCTACCTAACCTATACTAGCCCAATAACTTCCAAATGCCTATCCAATGCCCGCTTAAATGACCATAAAGAAGGAGAGTTCACCACTGATACGGGCAGGGCATTCCATGAACTCACAACCCGCTGTGTGAAGAATCTACCCCTAACATCTGTCCTATACCTACCACCCATTAATTTAAAGCTATGTCCCCTAGTAACACCTGACTCCATTAGCGGTAAAAGGTTCTTAGTATCTACCCTATCTAAACCCCTAATCATCTTATACACTTCTATCAGATCTCCCCTAAACCTTCTCTTCTCCAATGAGAACAGCCCCAAGTGCCTCAGCCTTTCCTCATAAGATTTTCCTACCATTCCAGGCAACATCCTGGTAAACCTCCTCTGCACTCGTTCTAAAGCTTCCACATCCTTCCTATAGTATGGTGACCAAAACTGCACACAATACTCCAGATGAGGCCTCACCAGAGTCTTATACAACTGCAACATGACCTCAGGACTCCGGAACTCAATTCCTCTGCCAATAAAGCCCAGTACACCATATGCCTTCCTCACAGCACTATTTACCTGGGTGGCAACTTTCAGAGATCTGTGTACATGGACACCAAGATCCCTCTGCTCATCCACACTACCAAGTAGCCTACCATTAGCCCAGTAATCCATCATCTTGTTATTCCTACCAAAGTGAACGACTTCGCACTTAGCTACATTGAATTCCATTTGCCACATTTCCGCCCAGCTCTGCAACTTATCTATATCCCGCTGTAACCTACCACTTCCTTCCTCACTATCCACAACTCCACCGACTTTTGTGTCATCCGCAAACTTGCTTACCCAGCTTTCAAGTCCTTCCTCTAGATCATTTATAAAGATAACAAAAAGCAATGGTCCCAAAACAGATCCTTGTGGTACACCGCTAGTAACTGCGCTCCAAGATGAACATAATCCATCAACTACTACCCTCTGTCTCCTTCCAGCCAGCCAATTCCTAATCCAAACCTCTAATGTATCCTCAATGCCATACCTCCGTAGTTTTAGCATTAGCCTACCATGGGGAACCTTATCGAACGCCTTACTAAAATCCATATACACAACATCTACTGCTTTACCCTCGTCCACTTCCTTAGTCACCTTCTCAAAGAACTCAATAAGGTTTGTGAGGCACGACCTGCCCTTCACAAAACCATGCTGGCTATCCCTGATCACGTTATTCCTACCCAGATGTTCATAAATCTTATCCCTTACCATTCTCTCTAAGACTTTGCCCACCACTGAAGTCAGACTCACTGGCCTATAGTTACTAGGGCTATCCCTACTCCCTTTCTTGAACAATGGGACCACATTCGCTATCCTCCAGTCCTCTGGTACTATTCCCGTTGACAATGACGACATAAAAATCCAGGCCAATGGCTCTGCTATCTCCTCCCTAGCTTCCCATAGGATCCTGGGGTAAATGCCATCAGGCCCAGGAGACTTATCTATATTCATCCTTTCCAATATTCCCAAAACCTCTTCCCTGCATATTTCCAGGGCATCCATTCTAATTATTTGTGATTCCATATTCACATCAGCAACAGTGTCCTGTTCCTGAGTGAATACTGATGAAAAGTACTGATTTAATGTCTCTCCAATCTCCTCCGCCTCCACACACAACTTCCCACTACTATCCTTGACTGGACCGATACCTACCCTAGTCATCCTTTTATTCTTGACATACCTATAGAAAGCCTTTGGGTTTTCCCTAATCCTACCAGCTAAAGACTTTTCATGTCCCCTTCTCGCTTCTCTTAGCTCCCTCTTTAGCTCCTTCCTGGCTACCTTATAACTCTCAATCGCCCCAACTGAACCTTCACGCCTCATCTTTACATATGCCGCCTTCTTCCCTTTCACAAGGGACTCCAATTCCTTACTAAATCACGGCTGCCTCCCAAGGCCCTTTACACCATGCCTGACTGGTACATACCTATCGAGGACACGCAGTAGCTGCTCCTTGAACAATCCCCACATCTCATTAGTGTTCTTCTCTTGAAGCCTGTTTTTCCAATCCACACATCCTAAGTCATGCCTCACTGCATCATAATTTCCCTGCCCCCAGCTATAACTCTTGCCCTGCGGCGCACGATTATCCCTCTCCATCACTAAAGTAAAAGTCACCGAGTTGTGGTCACTGTCCCCGAAGTGCTCACCTACCTCCAAGTCTAACACCTGGCCTGGTTCATTACCTAGAACCAAATCCAGTATAGCCTCACCTCTTGTTGGCCTGTCTACATATTGTGTCAGGAAACCCTCCTGCACACATTGGACAAACACCGACCCATCTAATGAACTCGAGCTATAGCTCTCCCAGTCAATATCTGGGAAGTTAAAGTCCCCCATAACAACCACCCTGCTACCTTCACTCTTTTCCTGAATCATCCTCGCAATATTATCCTCTACTTCTCTAGGACTATTAGGAGGCCTGTAGAAAACACCTAACAGGGTGACCTCACCTTTCCTATTTCTAACCTCAGCCCAAACTACCTCAGATGGCAAGTCCTCTTCCATCGTCCATTCCACTGCTGTGATACTATCTTTGACAAGTAATGCCACGCCTCCCCCTTTTTTACCCCCATGTCTGATCCTACTAAAACATTTGAACCCTGGAACGTGCAACAGCCATTCTTGTCCCTGTTCTACCCACGTCTCTGTAATGGCCACAACATCGAAGTCCCAGGTACCAACCCACGCTGCAAGTTCACCTACCTTATTCCTTATACTTCTGGCATTGAAGTATACACACTTCAACCCACCTTTCTGGTTACAGGCACCCTCCTTAGAGATCGCTGCATTATTCCTAACCTCCCTACACTCAAGGTCCTGTACCCTAAAGCTACAGTCCTGGTTCCCATGCCCCCGCGGAGTTAGTTTAAACCCTCCCAAAGAGCACTAGCAAACCTCCCCCAAATAATATTGGGAAATATTGGGAAATTTACTCAAGTTGGGAGGGTGAGTAGTGAGGAGGATTAGATGCTGTAAGGCAGTTAAGACAAGTTGAGTGAGCAGACAAATCCAAAGCAGACGTAGTATGATGTAGATAAGTGTGAAGTTATCCACTTCAATTGGAAAGGCAGAGTATTACACCTGGAACTTAGAACGTTACAGCGCAGTACAGGCCCCTTCGGCCTCAACTTCGCACTGATCTGAGAAAGTAATCTGATGCCCATCTAATCTACACCGTTCCATTATTACCCATATGTATGTCCAATGTCCAATTAAATGTCCTTAACGTCGACAAGTCTAATGGCAGGCAGGCCGTTCCATGCCGCGACTACTCTGAGTAAAGAAACTACCCCGATATCTGTCCTAAGTCTATCACCCCTCAATTTAAAGCTTTGTCCCCTTGTGTTAGCCTTCACCACCTGAGGAAAAGGGCTCTCCCTGTCCACCCAAGGAATGACCACCTGATGAAGGAGCGTCGTTCTGAAAGCTAGTGCTTCCAATTAAACCTGTTGGACTATAACCTGGTGTTGTGTGGTTTTTAACTTTGTCCACCCCAGTCCAACACCGGCATCTCCAAATCCTAACCCTCTGATCATCTTAGAGTCATAGAAATGTACAGCATAGAAACAGACCCTTCGGTCCAACCCGTCCATGCCGACCAGAGATCCTAACCTAATCTAGTCCCACCTGCCAGCACCCAGCCCATATCCTTCCAAACCCTTCCTATTCATATACCCATCCAGATGCCTCTTAAATGTTGCAATTGTACCAGCCTCCACCACATCCTCTGGCAGCTCATTCCATACACGTACCACCCTCTGCGTGGAAACTTTGCCCCTTAGGTCTCTTTCTTTTCCCTCTCACCCTAAACCTATGCCCTCTACCTCGGGACTCCCCCACCCCAGGGAAAAGACTTTGTCCTATCCATGCCCCTCAACTGTGATCCCGTGACCTCTCCAACTGCCTTCAGACTGAAGAAAAAAGGAACTAAAAGAAATTTAAATCGTGTACTCACGGATCCCAACTTGCTCCGCTGCTCCCTGGAGACATCGGGATCTTTCTATTATATAAATGGTGATAGATTGGGGATGGTAAATATACAAAGGGACCTGGCTGTCTTTGGAAAATGGTCACTGGAAGCAGGGGAGGTTCCAGAACAAGGGCCTAAGGTCTCAGGAAACAGAATTGATGATTTCAGACAGGCGTGGAGAGAATCTGGTGACCCTGGGGAGTTCGGTTGTGGAAGCCAGTTTCTGAATATAGAGATAGGTAGATTTCTCAAGGCTGAAGGTATCAAGGAGTTTGGAGAGAGCAGGGGAGGATAGTGTGAAGCTAGAGGACCAACCAGGAAAATGGTGAATGATGCAGAAGGTTGGATTGGCTGAGGGAGCGAATCCGGTTTCTCTGTGTTTCACTAACACACCCCCTCACGGTGATTACCCGCTGCTCAGGTCATGGTCATGGAGAATGCAGATGGAATGTCACAGAGGGAATATCGCAGGGAATGTCACTGAGGGAATATCACAGAGGGAATATCAGAGAGGGAATATCACAGGGAATGTCACAGAGGGAATATGACAGGGAATGTTGCAGAGGGAATATCACAGGGAATATCACAGAGGGAATATCAGAGAGGGAATACCACAGGGAATGTCACAGAGGGAATGTCACAGAGGGAATATGACAGGGAATGTTGCAGAGGGAATATCACAGGGAATGTCACAGAGGGAATATCACAGAGGGAATATCAGAGAGGGAATACCACAGGGAATGTCACAGAGGGAATGTCACAGAGGGAATATGACAGGGAATGTTGCAGAGGGAATATCACAGGGAATGTCACAGAGGGAATATCACAGAGGGAATATCAGAGAGGGAATACCACAGGGAATGTCACAGAGGGAATGTCACAGAGGGAATATGACAGGGAATGTTGCAGACGGAATATTACAGGGAATGTCGCAGAGGGAATGTCACAGAGAGAATATCAGAGAGGGAATATCACAGGGAATATGACAGAAGGAGTACCACGGTGCTGTTCTGTGCTCAGGCAGGGTTGTTGTGAAGATTAATGTTTGTATCTTTTCTTTCGTGTCAGTGTTTCACTTCCTGTGGTTATTCCTGGGGTTTATCTTTGAAAGGTTGGAGGATGTGAGTTCCAGGCAGAGTGGATATTTGTTCAGTTATTCAGAAAGCATCCTGAAATTATAGATCTATTTTTAATCAGGATATTATTATCTAGAGCCAGAGGAGAAGAGAATGGAACAGCTGGACAGCATCTCGTTGATCATTGTGAAGTAATTTCTGTCTTGGAACAGCTTGAGATAAGATTTTCTAAAAATGGCCAGCTGATCTCATTTCTCAACAATCAGTAACTCAACACAGAGAGGACTGGAACAATTCTGCAGCTCCCCCAGAGCACAATGAAAGGTTCGGGTATCGGATGTAACTCGCTAACCCCGATTGGCTCTCCCTCTCAAATTCCAAACATGTCCACAGTATACATCAACACTTTCTGCTTTGCTTTCAGATTCACAGCCTGACTTTTTATTCCAGAACATGGGTACCTTGTTCAATAATGTCATGTCGTACTGTTCAGGAGAATCCTTACTCCAAGGTGGCTCTGAGGATTCTTGTGTCCATGGTTGAGGGATTATTGGGAGTAATAATAATGCAGGACAAACTGACACACACTTGGGGAACTGCAGTGAAGACAGTGGGGCCTATTGGAGGTGGGTTGTATTAAAGGGAGTGGCTGGAGTTTGTTAATAAGTTATCACAGAGAGTTCAGAAGGTGAGGAGGTTGATGTGGTATCCAGATCAGATTTATCACCATGGAGACGGAGGGGGCTTGGTGATGGGGAACCGTTTAATGATGATCAATTGTCACCTCGGACGGAAGGAAGGTTTACTGTAGCAGAGGGTGGTGTAGAGAGAGTTAGTCACAGGGAGAGGGTGGTGTAGAGAGAGTTAGTCACAGGGAGAGGGTGGTGTAGAGAGAGTTAGTCACAGGGAGAGGTTGGTGTTAGTCACAGGGAGGGAGCGGTGTAGAGGGAGTTAGTCACGGGGTGGAGTGCTGTAGGGGAGTTAGTCACAGGGAGGGAGCGGTATAGAGGGAGGTAGTCACAGGTGGGGTGCTGGAGATGGAGTTAGTCACCGGGTAGAGGTGGTGTAAAAGGAGTTAGTCACTGGGAGGGGGAGGTGTAGAGGGAGTTAGTCACTGGGTGGGGAGCGGTGGTCATGTCTAACCAATCCGGTGTAATGTTGAGGGGGTGACCAGGATTGGGATGCGGGTAGGGGCTGGGAATCAGAGCCACATATCTGAGGGGGGGGGGGGGGGGGGGGCAGTGACAGGAGGCAGTGAATCTATCAGGAAGGTCTCTCACGCGATGAAACAAAGGGATTGGTTAATCCTTTAACGCACGGAGTGTCCGAAATGAGAGTGAGGAACTTAGAGCGTGGATCAGTACTTGGGGCTACGATGTTGTGGCCATAACAGAGACATGGGTTTCACTGGGGCAGGAATGGCTGCTAAAGGGTTCCTGGATCTAGAACATTTAAAAAGAACAGGGAGGGTGGAAAACGAGGGGGGGGTGTAGCATTGCTAATCAGAGAGTGCATCACAGCTACAGAAACGAAGGTTGTTGAGGAAGGTTTCTCTACTGAGTCAGTATGGGTGGAAGTTAGGAACAGCAAGGGAGCAGCCACCACATTGGGGGTTTTATACAGACCCCCGAATAGCAGGAGGGAGATTGAAGATCTCACAGGCCGGCAGATTCTGGAAAAATGCACATGTCGCAGGGTTATTGTTTTGGGTGATTTCAACTTTCCCAATATCGACTGGAACCTCCTCAACGCAGATGGTTTGGAAGGAGCCGTTTTTGTCAGGTGTGTTCAGGAGGGTTTCCTTACTCAGTATGTAGACAGACCGACGAGGGGAGAGGCCATTTTGGATTTGGTGTTTGGCAACGAGCCAGGACAGGCGTCAGATCTCACGGTGGGAGAACACTTTGGTGACAGTGATCACAACTGCCTCACATTTACCACAGCCTTGGAGAGGGAAAGGAGCAGTTACCGAGGGGAGATATTTAATTGGGCAAAAGGAAATTATGATGCTACCAGACAGGAATTGGGAAGTACAGACTGGGAGCAATTGTTCCACAGAAAGGGCACAGCAGATATGTGCAGACTGTTTAAGGAGCAGTTGTTGTGAGTGATGCACAAATTTGTTCCTCTGAGACAGGTAAGAAGGGGTAAGATGAAGGAACCTTGGATGGCGAGAACAGAGGAAATTCTCGTCAAAAGGAAGAAGGCAGCTTTTGTAAGATGGAGGAAGCAAGGATCTAGCACAGCTTTAGAGGATCACAGGGAGAAAATGAGGACTGCAGATGCTGGAGATCAGAGCTGAAAATGTGTTGCTGGAAAAGCGCAGCAGGTCAGGCAGCATTAAAGGAGCAGGAGAATCGACGTTTCGGGCATGAGCCCTTCTTAAGGAATGAGGAAAGTGTGCCAAGCGGGCTAAGATAAAAGGTAGGGAGGAGGAACTTGGAGGAGGGGCATTGGAAGTGCTATAGGTGGAAGGAGGTCAAGGTGAGGGTGATAGGCCAGAGTGGGGTGGGGGCGGAGAGGTCAGGAAGAAGATTGCAGGTTAGGAAGGTGGTGCTGAGTTCGAGGGAATCGACTGAGACAAGGTGGGGGGACGGGAAATGAGGAAACTAGAGAAATCTCAGTTCATCCCTTGTGGTTGGAGGGTTCCCAGGCGGAAGATGAGGCGCTCTTCCTCCAACCATCGTGTTGCTATGGTCTGTCGATGGAGGAGTCCAAGGACCTGCATGTCCTTGGTGGAGTGGGAGGGAGAGTTAAAGTGTTGAGCCACAGGGTGGTTGGGTTGGTTGGTCCGGGTGTCTCAGAGGTGTTCTCTGAAACGTTCCGCAAGTAGGCGGCCTGTCTCCCCAATATAGAGGAGGCCACATCGGGTGCAGCGGATGCAGTAAATGGTGTGTGTGGAGGTGCAGGTGAATTTGTGGTGGATATGGAAGGATCCCTTGGGGTCTTGGAGAGAAGTGAGGGGGGAGGTGTGGGTGCAACCCTCACTACCATCTGGGGGCTAGTGCCAACACTGGGAGAGCTGTCTCACAGACTGGGCAAGAACAGCCTGACATTGTCACACTGAGAGAATCCTACCGTACAGACAATCTCCCAGAGCCCACCATCCCCATCCCTGGATGTGTCCTGTCCCACCAGCAGGACAGGCCCAGCAAAGGGTGGCACAGTCTCAGGAGTGTCAGCGGTCTCCAGACGTCAGTGCCTGACTCTGAGCCGGTGGTTCACAGCCGACGCACCCTCCACATGTAATTAAAGGGTGGTTTTGTGATGGATACCAGCCTCTGTGCAGTGACTCCCCGCGGTTACCAGGAGCTGTTCAGTCAGATTGTGTTGAGGTCGGAGGTTACTCACTGTGTCTTTTTCTCTCCTGACTACTTGGTCATTCAGTTCCACACATCCATCATCGTGCCTTGATTTCCCACATCTCAATGGATGTGGCAGAATATAACCTGCTGTGGGATATTCTTGTCAGTTGTTCAATGCAAAGGAACAGGAATTCAATCTAAATAACTTGCCTTTTACTTTGTGCTTTCGACATTTAATTCAGCCTTTTGGGTCTGGATTCACAGACTCTTTGAAAAAAAAGACTTTAATTTACTTTTCATTCTGATTTCTCCTTGAATTCATTCCAGTTCTCTGCCTTTTGTTGTTTGTTTGAGTTTTAAATTAGTTTTTAGAATTCCAGCTTTAAAGGAATATGCTGGAATGATCCTGGAAGGTTCAATCATCTCAAACATGAAGCAAATTCCTGAGCTCAGTTCTCCAACAGTTCGGAATCTTAAATCAGCAACTGAAACAAAAATTGCTGGAAAAGCTCAGCAGGTCTGGCAGCATCTGTGGAGAGAAATCAGAGTTAACGTTTCGGGTCCAGTGACCCTTAGTTTTGATCCACAGTCCCCAGTTCTGAGGAAGGATCACTCGATCTGAAACGTTAACTCTGATTTCTCTCCGCAGATGCTGCCAGACCTGCTGAGCTTTTCCAGCAACTTCTGTTTGAGTTTCTGATTTCCAGCATCCGCAGTTCTTTGAGGTTTTTATTGAGTCTGAACCCAGTTTGGTGTTTCATTAAACAGTCTGCATCGCTTTACAATGTTAGCCTTGAGCCAGCCCTCAATTTTAAAATCCTCATCCTCCTTTTCAAATTCCTGTCCTGCCTCAGCCCTCCCTGTGTGTATCTGCTCCAAACCTACTGTCCTTCAAACTGGAAAGGGTCTGCCCTGGGCTGGATCTCTGGTTTTAATGGTTCCTTTACTGACAGCTCAGCCAGGACGGAGTGACCTCTCAACTCCAGAATCCCTACTCAGACAATCATTCCTCCCTCAAGTTGCTCGTTAAAAGCGATCACTTTGAATAAATGTTACAAAACTTCACCTAATACCTCCCTTTACATCAGCAACTCATGGGAGAGAGGTAGAGGGTCACATTGCAAAGAAGTTATGGAAGGTTCAAAAGTTCTCAAGTGGTTGCTAGTCAAATGCAGCCAGCTCTGGTAACAGTTTGGGGGAACACATATCCTGGATGGTGTTCAGGAGAGTCTCCTGCAAGGCCCAGTCCAACTCACAAGGAGACACTGCAGGAGCGGCTCATTAGGAATAAGGTGAACCACGTGGATTGGGTATTGTGTGGAGGGAAGGGCTTGGGCCCACTGATCCCCATATCACAATGTTCAGGGCGGGAATGGAAAAGGTTCATGAACAACCCAGAGTGGGAATCATTCATTGAAGAAAAGCCATCTCCAATGGGGAAAGCAGAAAGATGAGTCAAACAAATTGGATTTAACGGAAACTGTCAGAGTGTGCAATTGATTTCCTTCGAAGCAGAGATGGGGTGGGCACAGCCAACATGGGAGGGGTCAGGCAAATAAATCTGAGCTCCCTGAATGAGAACAAAAACAGCTTAGAATTCTGGGAAGGAATAAAAATGTGTTTATGACTGAAGTCAGGTTGGAAATACAATTGGGAAGAGGGTGTATGTGAAGGTGGGGAGGGAGAGGTGAGGCCACTAACATAAAGGAATCCAGAAATCTTCACTCCGTGAGAAGGAGGAGGGGAGTGATCAGGAACAAGGAAGGTGATTTGCCAGAGAATGCTGTGGACAATACTGGACTTTCCAACGGGCACCTTGCACCTGTCTTTATGAAGGAAAACAGTGGTACTCAGGCGGTGGCAAACCAAGAGGACATTCCATCGTGAGAGACGGTTAAAACTGATAGGGAGGAGCTATTGGATAGATTGTGGTTAACCCTGACAACACACTGCATCCCTGTGAGATGCAGCCCAAGGAAGTTACAGCGACACTGACAATAATTGTTCAGGCTTCCTTTCTCTCAGGCTGCTGCTGGAGAACTGGCAATATCAGATACGACAGCGTTGTTCAAAAAACAATAAACACAAACTCGAACTGTTTCAGTTCAATGGTTGTGAAACTTTGAGACACAGTAATTTGGGACAAGTGTGTAATCACAGGGACAGCATGGAGGTAGGGCCGGCAGATCCAGCATGGAATGCTGGTCCTTTAAGACTCAGTGACCAAACATCGACAGAAACCAGAGGTCCCTTCCCCCCCGGGGCCCAGCAGGAATCGGGGGGGTTACCAATGGCTGATATTTCCAGCATTTGATTCAGGCCGAATGGCTGTTAGTAACTCTCGAGATCTCCAGTGGGCCCACCCTCTCCAAATGGATTATTTTCCACGACACAATAGAGAGTGAAAATCATAATCAAGAGTAAAGAAATTGTGTTATTTTAATTTTCTTGGAATATTTTGTTGTTGAAGTTAAGGGAAAGCCAAAAATAAAAGTTAAAACCACAGCCCCAACCAAGAGATCAAAATCAAAACTCAATCCTCCACCTTCCGATGGTGTTACCATCCCTGGACCCCCATCCCATTAGCAATATCACACTGACCGGAAACTCAACTGGACTCTCACATCAACACAATGGCTATAAGAGTAGGTCAAGACTGGGTATCTTGCAGCAGGTAACTCCCCTCCTGACTCCCTAAAGCCTGTCCACCATCTACACCGCACAAGTCAGGAGGGTGATGGAATACTCCCTACTTGCCTGGATGGGGGCAGCTCCAACAACACTCAAAAAACTCAAACACCATCCAGGATACAGCAACTTGCTTCCAGTTCACAATCTAACCATTCACCAAGGCTCCTCAGTACAAAACCCCAGCCAATAGCCAGTCCTCAGGACTCTCACTGTATAGCATGGTGCCCATTAATTGGGCTGGAGGAACCCAGAGTCTCTCTGACACAGACTGGGTCTGGAATCAATCAACAATATCTTTGGCTTCCTCCTCATGAACGTTTGGAATATTTATCACATGAAACACAGAATGGAGACACATTACACGGTTTAATGAAGAAAGCTTGTTGCTTTCAAAATAAATATTAGATTTCAAAGGTAAATTTAATCCAGCTTTATTCCCCATTTTATAACCGGGCAGATACCTCCCTGACCCACCAGGAGCTGCCTTGTTCCTTGATAATTACTTCCTCGCTGTTTGACAGCCTGACTCGGTAATGACCAGAGTGAACGCTGAACCCACTGAGCTAGAACATCACTGCAAACAGCTACCTCAGCTGCTCTGACAGGATCTGGCCTGGTAAGATTACAAAGGTTCAAATTTGCAAAAGCAATAATTGTATTTTAAAGTGATTTTAAACATCACCAAATCCAATTGAAACTCAGTGAACAGCCCTCTGGTCCCCAGACCCCAGAATGGAATCACAGCTGAGGAATTATCGTCCTGACAGATGTCCCCTGGGGCAAGGGAACATTCACTCGGTTGTGATTTGCTCATTTTGCAGTTTTTACATGACTTTTCTTTTCGCTATTATCCAGACATCACAAATCCTTTGAAAGTGAATCCCCTTTCATTTCACACTTTATCTGTCTCCCATTGTGATTTTCTCTCTCTCCCTCTCTCTCCCCCCACCACCACCCTCTCTCTCTCTCTCTCTGTTCCTGTGCATCTTGGTCTTTCTCTGTTTCACTTTATTCAGTTTCTCTCTCTCACTCTCTCTCTTTTTCCATCCATCCCTCATTCACTCTGTCTGGCTCTGGAACACCACCCAGCACAGAGCACAGGCCATCTGAGGGGGGCCAGCCTGCAGTGTGGGAGCTGATGGACATTTAGGATACCTGGTCAGCATGGCCAGGGTGGACTGAAGGGTCTGTATCCGTGCTGTACATCTTGTTGACTCGATGAAGGGATGGGCCAGCAAAGGAAGGGCCCAATCACAAGAATTCTGCGAATGTTGCTTGGGAGACGAACAATGTTAAAGGACAGCTCTCCGGCCTCTCCATTAAAACCATCACATGGCAGCATTTACATTCACTTCAGAGGACAAACAGGAAACAGGATGTTACAAAGAGGGGACCTCCGACAGTGCAGCACTCCCTCAGCACTGACCCTCCGACAGTGCGGCACTCCCTCAGCACTGACCCTCCGACAGTGCGGCACTCCCTCAGCACTGACCCTCCGACAGTACGGCACTCCCTCAGCACTGACCCTCTGACAGTGCGGCACTCCCTCAGCACTGACCCTCCGACAGTGCGGCACTCCCTCAGCACTGGCCCTCCGACAGTGCGGCACTCCCTCAGCACTGACCCTCTGACAGTGCGGCACTCCCTCAGCACTGACCCTCCGACAGAGCGGCGCTCCCTCAGCACTTACCCTCTGACAGTGTGAAGGCTAAATTTGGATGATGGGTGAAGAAACGTTTGATAGGAGTTTTGAGTTTCAGACCTGCCTTCTCAATCGGATTCAGGGTGAGGGACCGGTCTCAGGGTGAGGGGTCAGAGTCAGGGTCAGGGGCCGGTCTCAGGGTGAGGGGTCGGTGTCAATGTGAGGGACCGGTCTCAGGGTGAGGGGTCGGTCTCAGGGTCAGGGATCGGTGTCAGGGTGAGGGGTCGGTGTCAGGGTGAGGGGTCGGTGTCAGGGTCAGGGGCCGGTCTCAGGGTGAGGGGTCGGTGTCAATGTGAGGGACCGGTCTCAGGGTGAGGGGTCGGTCTCAGGGTCAGGGATCGGTGTCAGGGTGAGGGGTCGGTGTCAGGGTGAGGGGTCGGTGTCAGGGTCAGGGGCCGGTCTCAGGGTGAGGGGTCGGTCTCAGGGTCAGGGATCGGTGTCAGGGTGAGGGGTTGGTGTCAGGGTGAGGGGTCGGTGTCAGGGTCAGGGACCGGTCTCAGGGTGAGGGGTCAGAGTCAGGGTGAGGATTCGGTGTCAGGGTGAGGGACCGGTCTCAGGGTGAGGGGTCGGTCTCAGGGTCAGGGATCGGTGTCAGGGTGAGGGACCGGTCTCAGGGTGAGGGGTCGGTCTCAGGGTCAGGGATCGGTGTCAGGGTGAGGGGTCGGTGTCAGGGTCAGGGATCGGTGTCAGGGTGAGGGGTCGGTGTCAGGGTGAGGGGTCGGTGTCAGGGTCAGGGACCGGTCTCTGGGTGAACAATTGGATGAAATTGGGTTTGGGTCAGTTTGAGCCTGTGTCAGGGTTGTTGTTGTGGCATCGATCCTGGTTTCAAACACGGCCAGTGATTGGTCAGTGACCCCGTGATTGGTCAGTTGTTGGTCAGGGACCCGGTGATTGTTCAGTGATTGGTCAGGGACCCAGTGATTGGTCAATGATTGGTCAGGGACCCAGTGATTGGTCAGGGACCCAGTGATTGGTCAATGATTGGTCAGGGACCCGGTGATTGGTCAGGGACCCGGTGATTTTTCAGTGATTGGTTAGGGACCTGGTGATTAGTCAGGGACTCGGTGATTAATCAGTGGTTGGTCAGGGACCTGGAGATTGGTCAGCGATTGGTCAGGGACCTGGTGTTTGGTCAGGGACCCGGTGATTGGTCAGTGATTAGTCAGGGACCTGGTGATTGGTCAGTGATTGGTCAGGGACCCGGTGATTGGTCAGTGATTGGTCAGGGACCTGGTGATTGGTTAGTGAGTAGCAATGGCACTCTCAGAAAGTGAAGCCCAGCTTCTCCCTCGCACTGTCTCTAGCCCGCTCTCTCTCTCTCTCTCACTCCCTTTCTCTGTCTGTCTCACTCACTCTCTCCCTTTATGTTGTTCCCTTGCTCTCGCTCTTGCGCTCTCCCTCTCACTGTCTCCTTCTCCCTCTCTCTTTCTGTCTCCTTCCCCCTCCACCTCTCTCCTTCCCCTGTCCCTCCTTCCCCCCTCTCTCTCTCCCTCTCTCTCTTTCCCCTCTCTATCTATCTCTTCCCGCCTCTCTCTATCTCCCCCCATCTCCCCATTTCTCTAACTCTCTCTCCCCCTCCCCTTCTCTCTCCCCCCCTCCCTCTCTCTCTCTTTTTCCCCTCCCTCCCCATCTCGCGCTCTCCCCCTCTCTCTCTTTATCTGTCTCTTTCTCCCCTCCCTCCCCCCTCTCTCCCCTCCCTCCCCCCCTCCCTCTCTCTCTCCCTCCCCCCTCCCTCTCTCTCTCCCCCTTCTCTCTCCCTACCCCCTCTCTTTCTCTCTCTCTCTCCCCGTCTCCCTCTCCCTCTTTATCTCTCTCTCCCTCCCCCCTCCCCCGTGAGCAGATGGTAGCGTGAGTGGGAAGTTTCCGAGTTTGGGAATGATGCTTCTAGTGGGGCGTGAGGATTTGAGTCTGATCCTTGGAGGTGTCAGGGCCTGATGGTGGACCTGCTACAGGAAGGATGGTGCCAACCGAATGCAGCAAGTTGTTGTGAGCCTCCCTGGGGGCCCTCAGCCTCCTCCCCCCCCCCCCCCCCCCCCCCCCAGGCTAGCTGATTGATTTGGAATCCCAGGCGGATAGCTCTTCCGTTGAATTCAGCCTGGCACCTCCTGGGGGTGGGGGTTAGAAATCCCGGAAAACTCCCGGGAGAGTACGACCCAGTGCCTTCAGCTGGGATTGCTCCCCAGGTCCCTCCCCACATGGCCCACTGTGTGAGTTCACTCCCTCCCAAAGTAGCTGCCAGATTTCCCACAATACAGCATTCCCAAACGGAGCTCCTGCACTGCCATGCTCAGGAAAAACCACCCTCGGGACAGCCTTCAGGCAGCATCCGAGGAGCAGGAGAATCGACGTTCCAGGGATCAGCCCTTCATTGTGCATATGATTGAACCCTGATCATTCCCAATCCTGATTCCTGATGAAAGGATCGGGCCGGAAATGTTGACTCTCCTGCTCCTCGGTCGCTGCCTGACCTGCTGTGCTTTTCCAGCACCACCCTCTCGACTCTGATCTCCAGCACCTGAAGCCCTCCCTGCGTTCTCACTGAGCACAGCCTGGTGTTTGTTGCACTTGTTTCCCATTGACCTTGAGAGGGTCAGTGGGGCTGCAGTTTAACATCGTGTGTGACAGACTCTCTTTGTACAGCCCACCCCCTCCCACACAGCAACCACTGCACCAGTCAGACCACAGCCTTAACCTCACCTGGATGGAGCATGACATGGTCTTGTTTTTAACTGTGGAAGTCAGTGACCAAAAATATTCCCAAGAGCCTGCCAGTGTACTTTTCACACAAACAAAAAAAAAATTATAAACAAGAAAACATTGATGAGATTCCTCTGGGCATTGGAAAGATCCCATTACAGTTTAAAGGGATTCAATTGTCAGGGGAATAGATAAGTGTTCCAGAGAGAGTCTGCCATGGTACGCTGCCTCCCTGGTGTCATGGTCAAGGATGTCTCTGAGCAGCTGCAGGACATTCTGGAGGGAGAGGGCAGATGGGAAACAGCCAGATATCATGATGCACCAGCGATCTCAGGAAAAAAAATAGGATGAGGTCAGACAAGCTGAATTTCGGGAGTTGGGAGTTAAATTAAATAATAGGACCTCAAAGGTTGTAATCTCGGGATTCAAATTCCTGGGACATTGGAGCTGGCTCTGGGGGAGCTGGGGCCAGAACAAATCGCCCGGTCTGGACCTGGGCCGGACTGGAACCAGGGTCCTGGGGAGGGTTTAAACTCAGGGGCAGTGGGATGGGAACCAACGCAGGGAGATGGAGGGAAGCAAAGGACAGGAACAGAAACGAAGGACAGGAAGGGGAAAAGTGGAAGGCAGAGGAACTAAAGCCAACCATCAAACAGGGCCACGTGACACCACCATCGGAAACAGGTAAAATCTCAGTGCCTCAGTGTGAGGAGCATTTGTAATAAAGTGGACAAATTAACCATGAAGACAGGTATTAATGGATAGGGTGTAATTGGGATCACAGAGAGTTCCCCCCACCCCCCCCCCCGGCTGCAGGGGGATCAGGGAGGGGGGGAAGTCAATGTCCACAGTTATTCCATTTTCAGGAAAGACAGTCAGGAAGGGAAGGGAGGGGAGTTGGGGTAGTGTTGCTGGTTAAGGAGGAGACTAACACAATAATACAGGAGGCCATCGGCCTGCCCAATGTGTGTGCTCCCCTGCCCTTACCCGGAAGTACCAGAGGATGCATGGCTGCTCCCTCACTTCAGAGATCTCGGAGGTCTGGCCGGGGATGAGTTCAACTCCCCTCCCACAACCACCGTCCCAGCATTTTGGGAATTGGAGACAGAGGGAGGGATTCCCAAGATCATCTTCCAAGATCCCTTCAGTCTCCAAGCTGCTGCTGCCGGCTACTTCTATTCCACCCCCACCCCCCCAGATTCCTCTCATTCTCTGGCCCTTTTTACTGTGGCATTAATTAGCGTCCTGGAAGCTGGGTGAACCGAGTGGATAATTGGTGTGCAATGGAGGGAAATGTCACGTTGTCACAGTGGAGGGCCACTTTCTGAGGTCAAAGCACACACACCACTTTTGATCACCAGAAAACTCCCAGGGCAAGGAAAGGTCTGAACAGGGAATATCATCAAATGGCCCTTTAATTGGAATGTGCTCTTTCTTCACTTTCTGTTTGAATTTGTACAATAATTATTGCCATTAAAGACTTGACAGGTCAATAACCTTTCTCCCCAAGGTATTAATTCCTGATTTCCTCCCTTTCATTTCTGACAGCTTCCTTTGAACTCAGTGTTGAGTGTGTTAATTACGGACAGCTCAGTGAGACCCTGTGTACTGCGCCTGTGCAGGAAGCGCTTTGAGGGAGCTCCTGCACTGTGGGAGATTAGCTGCTTCTGTCTTTAAATGTTCTGAAGGATATGACTTATCCTTTTTGTGTCTTTGTTGCTTGAGCAATCTGTCTCTCTGCTGCTGAATCGTGTCTCGGTCAGGATCACTTTTCTTCAGTTACAGAGAAACAGGCCATTGGGCCCATCTACTCCATGCCAGCATTTCGGCTTCCCCCAACTGATCTCCATCTCCCCTCGTTGCAAATCCTTGTGTTTCTCTCCCACCCAAATATTTATCCAACTTGCCCTTAAATGGTGTTTACCTGAGAAAGCAGACATTGCAATGCAGGTCGCTGGTAGTTAATACCGGGAGCCACTCCCCTTCTGGATCCCTCCTCATGCCCCTTGGTTTCAGACGCAGGTACAGTTTCACGCTGCCCCGACAGTGTAAGGTGGTCAAGGCCATGAGAGATGTACAGAGACGTACACACTGACTGGTCCAATGGGCAGACACAGGCCAGGCTCACGTTAACCCAGAGTGATTTGGAGGGAAGATGGAGGAAATGCAATCTGATTGGTCATTACAATGAGAGACTGTGTAAAATGCCTTGATACTGTGTGGCATTTTGAAGAATTAGATTAGATTTGATTTGTGATTGTTACACGTACCCAGACACAGTGAACAGTATTGTTTTGTGTGCTATCCAGACCATTCATCCCTTCCAGAAATACATCAGGGTCATAGAACAGACTGCAGTGTTACAGCTACAGAGAATGAGCAGAGAAAGAGCAACGCTAATATATGACAGGGCCGTTCATAAATCTGATAACGTGGGGAAGAAGCTGTTCTTCAATCTGTTGGTACCTGCTTTGAAACGTATGTATCTTCTGCCCAATGGAAGAGGGTGGCAGAGGGTATTTCTGGGGTGGGAGGGGTGTTTGTTGATGTTGGCTGCTTTCCCGGGACAGCCGGAAGTGTAGACGGAGTCAATGGTCGGGAGACTGGTTTGTGTGAGGGACTGGGCTGTGTTTCCTGTGTTCCTGGGCAGAGCGTGCCGTGCCGAGCTGTGGGGAGTCTGGGTAAGGTGCTGTCTATGGTGCATCAGTAAAACATTGTGGGTGTCCTTGTGGACATGGCAGATGAGAAGGATCTGATCGAGACATTGAGGGATCTGAAAGAATCCATCCGGCTGGACACAGAGGGATTCCTCCCCACCCACACACACCCCCACACCCACACACACACACCCACACACACACACACCCACACACACACACCCACACACACCCACACCCACACACACCCACACCCACACACACACACACGCCCCCACCCACACACACACACCCACACCCCCACACGCACACACACACATACCTACACCCACCCACACACCCAACCAAACACCCACACATACTCACACCCACACACCTACCCATACACACACCCACACCCACACACACACACACTCCCACACACACACCCACACACACACACACACACACACACACACACACACACACACACACCCACACACACACACACACACACACACACACACACACGCCCCCACCCACACACACACACCCACACACACACGCCCCCACCCACACACACACCCCCACACCCCCACACGCACACACACACATACCTACACCCACCCACACACCCAACCAAACACCCACACATACTCACACCCACACACCTACCCATACACACACCCACACCCACACACCCACCCACACACCCACCCACACACACACACACACCCACACCCACACACCCACACACACCCACACAAACCCACACCCACACACACAAACCCACACCCACACACACACCCACTAATACATCCACTCACCCACACACGCACCCACACACACACTCACACACCCACACACCGGCGCGCACACACCAACTCACGCACACCCACACACCCACCCACACATAGGCGCACACACACCCACCCACGCACAGACACACACACCATTCCACACCCAAAAATACACCACCCACCCACACACACCCACAAACCCAAATACACCCACACACCCACAAACACACACCCACTCACGCAAACACACCCACACACACACCAACACACACCCACCCACACACACACCTACCCACCCACACACACACCTACACCCACCCCACACACACCCACCCGCACACATCCCCACCCACACACACCCACCCACCCACACACAAACACACACCCACCCACAGCCACAGACACCCACCCACACACACACACTCACTCACACACCCACCCCCACACACACCCACAAACCCACACACACATCCACAGACACACACCCACCCACCCAAACACTCACACACCCACACACACACCCACCCACCCACAAACACACAGCCACCCACACACACCCACCCACAAATACATCCACCCACCCGCACACATACCCACCCACACACAGAAACACAAACCCACACAAACACACACCCACCCACACAAACACACACATCCACCTGCAAACAAACACACCCACACACATCCATAAACACACACACCCACACACCCACAAATACATCCACCCACCCACACACACACTCACATATCCACACACCCAACCCTCACACACCCACCCACACACACGCAAACACACCCACCCACCCACAGAAACACCCACCCACAGAAACACAAACCCACATACACACACACCCACACATCCACCCGCACACAAACACACCCACACAAATACCCACAAAATAAACACACATACACACACCACCCACACACCCACAAATACATCCACCCAACCACGCACCCGCACACACTCGCACACATCCACACACACACACACACACCCATCCACTCTCACACCCACCCACCCACATGCGCACACACCCACCCACGCAAACACACCCATCCACCCACTCACCCACCCACACACACCCACAAACACACCCACCCACAGACCCACACATACACAGACACACACCCAGCCACACACATCCACAAATACACCACCCACCCACACTCCCACACCCACACACCCACCCACCCACACGCACGCCCACCCACACATACCCACACCCACACCCACCCAACCCCCCCCACACACACACACACCCCCCACACACCCACACACATACCTAACACACACCCAACACACACCCCCACACATACACACCCCCCACACATACACACCCACACACCTAACACACACCCAACACACACTCACACACACACAGACACCCACACATCCACACAAACCCACGCACAGACACACGCCCACCCACAGACACTCCCACCCACCCACAGAGACACACACACCCACCCACACACAGACACACATATCCACCCACACACACACCCAAACACAGACACATACGCACCCACAGACACACACACACCAACAGACACACCCATACACAGACACACACACCCACTCACACACATGCGTATACACACCACCTACACACCCAAAAACACACCCACCCACATACTCACCCACACACACACACCACCCACCCACACCCCACATGCACACACCTGCACACCCACCCACCCACATGCAAGCCCACCGACACACCCACCCACACACACCCACCCAGCCACACAAAACCACCCACCCACACACACACCCACACCCACACACCCACACCCACAGACACACACAGACACACACACACACACACACACACACCCACCCACACCCACACCCACCCACACCCACCCCCACCCCCACCCCCACCCACACCCACCCCCACCCCCACCCCCACCCACACCCACCCACACCCACCCACACCCACCCCACCCACCCACACCCACACCCACACCCACACACCCACACCCACACACCACACACCCACACCCACACACCCACACCCACACACCCACACACCCACACCCACACCTACACAGACACAGACACAGACACAGACACAGACACACACAGACACACCACTGCAGAGTCCAGAATGTGGTCTCCCACCCTAATGAATGTGGGGGGGCGGGGACTGTTGATCCTTTGGGCCATTGGAGAAGGAGTTCACTTAATGATTGGGAACCTTTAGAATTCTGAATCCCAGTGGAATTCCCTCTCGGCACCAGGACACTCAGTAACAGCAGAAACTCACCAAAGATCCTCACACAGCACCTTCCAAACCCACGGCCACTTCCATCCTGAAGGACAAGGGGCAGCAGGTACAGGGGAACCCCACCTGACAGCGAGGGAAGAGGGACTGGGGGATGGTGACGGTGAGGGGGAGAGGGACTGGGGGATGGTGACGGTGAGGGGAAGAGGGACTGGGGGATGGTGAGGGAAGAGGGACTGGGAGATGGTGATGGTGAGGGGATAGGGACTGGGTGATGGTGACGGTGAGGGGAGGGGGACTGGGGGATGGTGACGGTGAGGGAAGAGGGACTGGGGGATGGTGAGGGAAGAGGGACTGGGAGATGGTGATGGTGAGGGGATAGGGACTGGGTGATGGTGACGGTGAGGGGAGGGGGACTGGGGGATGGTGACGGTGAGGGGGGAGGGACTGGGGATGGTGACGGCGAGGGGAAGAGGGACTGGGGGATGGTGACGGTGAGGGGGGAGGGACTGGGGATGGTGACGGTGAGGGGGAGAGGGACTGGGGATGGTGACGGTGAGGGGATAGGGACTGGGGGATGGTGACGGTGAGGGGGAGAGGGACTGGGGGATGGTGACGGTGAGGGGAGAGAGACTGGGGGATGGTGACGGTGAGGTGAGAGGGACTGGGGGATGGTGACGGTGAGGGGGGAGGGACTGGGTGATGGTGACGGTGAGGGGAGAGGGACTGGGCGATGGTGACGGTGAGGTGAGAGGGACTGGGGGATGGTGACGGTGAGGTGAGAGGGACTGGGGGATGGTGACGGTGAGGTGAGAGGGACTGGGGGATGGTGAGGGGGATAGGGACTGGGTGATGGTGAGGGGAATAGGGACTGGGTGATGGTGATGGTGACGGTGAGGGGGAGAGGGACTGGGTGATGGTGACGGTGAGGGGATAGGGACTGGGTGATGGTGACGGTGAGGGAAGAGGGACTGGGGGATGGTGACGGTGAGGGGAGAGGGACTCGGGGAAGGTGACGGTGAGGGAAGAGGGACTGGGAGATGGTGATGGTGAGGGGGAGAGGGACTGGGGGATGGTGACGGTGAGGGGAAGAGGGACTGGGGGATGGTGAGGGAAGAGGGACTGGGAGATGGTGATGGTGAGGGGATAGGGACTGGGTGATGGTGACGGTGAGGGGAGGGGGACTGGGGGATGGTGACGGTGAGGGGGAGGGACTGGGGATGGTGACGGTGAGGGGAAGAGGGACTGGGGGATGGTGACGGTGAGGGGGGAGGGACTGGGGATGGTGACGGTGAGGGGGAGAGGGACTGGGGATGGTGACGGTGAGGGGATAGGGACTGGGGGATGGTGACGGTGAGGGGGAGAGGGACTGGGGGATGGTGACGGTGAGGGGGAGAGAGACTGGGGGATGGTGACGGTGAGGGGAGAGGGACTGGGGGATGGTGACGGTGAGGGGGAGAGAGACTGGGGGATGGTGACGGTGAGGGGAGAGGGACTGGGGGATGGTGACGGTGAGGGGGGAGGGACTGGGTGATGGTGACGGTGAGGTGAGAGGGACTGGGCGATGGTGACGGTGAGGTGAGAGGGACTGGGGGATGGTGACGGTGAGGTGAGAGGGACTGGGGGATGGTGACGGTGAGGTGAGAGGGACTGGGGGATGGTGAGGGGGATAGGGACTGGGTGATGGTGAGGGGAATAGGGACTGGGTGATGGTGATGGTGACGGTGAGGGGGAGAGGGACTGGGTGATGGTGACGGTGAGGGGATAGGGACTGGGTGATGGTGACGGTGAGGGAAGAGGGACTGGGGGATGGTGACGGTGAGGGGAGAGGGACTGGGGGATGGTGACGGTGAGGGAAGAGGGACTGGGGGATGGTGAGGGGAGAGGGACTGGGGGATGGTGACGGTGAGGGGGATAGAGACTGGGGGATGGTGACGGTGAGGGAAGAGGGACTGGGGGATGGTGACGGTGAGGGGAGAGGGACTGGGGGATGGTGACGGTGAGGGAAGAGGGACTGGGGGATGGTGACGGTGAGGGGAGAGGGACTGGGGGATGGTGACGGTGAGGGGGAGAGGGACTGGGGGATGGTGACGGTGAGGGGGAGAGGGACTGGGGGATGGTGACGGTGAGGGGAGGGGGACTGGGGGATGGTGACGGTGAGGGGGAGAGGGACTGGGGATGGTGACGGTGAGGGGATAGGGACTGGGGATGGTGACGGTGAGGGGAGAGAGACTGGGGGATGGTG
Source organism: Hemiscyllium ocellatum (assembly GCF_020745735.1). Classification (NCBI taxonomy): domain Eukaryota; kingdom Metazoa; phylum Chordata; class Chondrichthyes; order Orectolobiformes; family Hemiscylliidae; genus Hemiscyllium; species Hemiscyllium ocellatum. Next base: position 2,744,538 of record NC_083424.1, on the reverse strand, counting down.
ACGGTGAGGGGGAGAGGGACTGGGGATGGTGACGGTGAGGGGGAGAGGGACTGGGGGATGGTGACGGTGAGGGGAGGGGGACTGGGGGATGGTGACGGTGATGGGGAGAGGGACTGGGGGATGGTGACGGTGAGGGGAGGGGGACTGGGGGATGGTGACGGTGAGGGGGAGAGAGACTGGGGATGGTGACGGTGAGGGGAGAGGGACTGGGGGATGGTGATGGTGAGGGGGAGAGAGACTGGGGGATGGTGACGGTGAGGGGAGAGGGACTGGGGATGGTGACGGTGAGGGGGGAGGGACTGGGTGATGGTGACGGTGAGGTGAGAGGGACTGGGGGATGGTGACGGTGAGGTGAGAGGGACTGGGGGATGGTGAGGTGAGAGGGACTGGGTGATGGTGAGGGGGATAGGGACTGGGTGATGGTGATGGTGACGGTGAGGGGGAGAGGGACTGGGTGATGGTGACGGGCCAGGGATCACTGCCTATCTTCATCGGAATCTCTGTTTTCCACCCAGCATTGTATCACATTGTCAGATTGTCTGGTGCCTAATACAGAGTCCAACGTTAACTCTTTCAAAACCATTGCCTTGTCCACCACTCAGTGCTGGCTAGACCTATCCCCTGACATTGCCTTAGCCTGGGTGCTGCGATAGTAGAGAAGCAGGTCCACTCTGAACCACAGCGTTCCCCGCTGAGTGCTGGACAATGATTCCGGTTCCCCTGAGTCAGAAGAAAATGGTGTTCTCATTTCCCAATTCCCCAAGTTATTGGACTGAGTCCCTGGTCATAGACGGTTACACAGCACACTGCCGCAGAGATCCTCATCGCAGCGAAGAGCTGTTCAGATGTGGCCTTGCCGTGCCTGGGCTATGGGCTATGGGCTATGGGTCACGTTCTGGGAAATGGGGTGAGAATGGTTCGGGGGGTGTTTTTCCCTGGTACAGATGCAATGGGCTGAAGGGCCTTTTTCTGTGTTGGAGGTCTTTCTGACTGTGACTACACCATTCCCATTCCCATTCCATCCGCAGACTGACCATCCCCCCCTTCCCCCACTCATTCCCCCACCTCCCCCCCCACCTCCCTCCCTTCCCCGCCCCCACCCCTGTCAGACCCTCCTGGGTTGAGGACAGCAATGAGTTAAACGCTGGGTTAAACCCAGAGTAAAGCTTTCTCTACCCTTTAAAACCAAAACATAAACATTTCCCCGACATTGGAAACAAAATGCAAGTCCAGTGACTCTGGAAAAAACAAATTAATTAAACCACAACCAAATCTGGCATTTCCCCACTCTGTCCCCACCAACCACTCTGGGCACAGACCCCAGGGTTCTTCCGGGGTTGGGGGGAGGGGTCAAACATTGGAACTGAGGGAAAATAAGCCAGCCCTCTTTCTGGGACACCTTCCTGAAAACAAACCCAACTCTAAACCCCAAACCGAGCCTTCTAGCACCCAGGGGGTGGGATTGAGGTGCTCTGTCCCCAGCCAGGTCCAGGGCCAGGGCCAGGGCCAGGGCCAGGGCAGCTCTGGGAGAAGACCATGCATTCGCCCCAGTGTGAATTTATTGATGATTGCTTCATTGTTTGAACACACAGGGAAAGCAAATACATCTCATGTACTCTCCAAAGAGTTTGACAATGAGGGGACATTAATTATTAATCCCGAGCATCCCCTGGTTTCTGTAGATGGTAATCAATAATGGAATTGATTAACTGAGGCCTTGCTTGTCATCTCCACCTTCCTGTCCCCGTTTGCTAGCTCTCTTGCGGTCAGTTTTTCTGATGAGTCACACCGAGATCATTCCACGTGACAGCACCGTGCAGAATCTGCCTTTCCGATTTTTGGGAATACCTGACACAGCAAATTCCATCCTCTGGGATGACATTAGCACTCCAGAGCTGTTACAGAGAGAGCCCAAAAGACTGCGCTGTCCTGTTTATAACACTGTGGGTTTAATAGTTAGATTGTTGTTGTGATTGGTGAACTCAGTGACATTTATTCACATCACAGCAGAGATGGCAGGATATGTTAGAAATGCAGTACCAGCTGTTCTGCGTTTTGTTAACGTGAATTCACTGTAACACAATGGATGAACTGGGAACACTGTTTCTAAGCGCAAACTTTTAAAACACATATTGTTTATAACATGATTTTGGCCCCATTAGTTTAAACGGTGCTGTTATTATGTGATTTAGTTAGAAATCGGGATTACACGATTATGGAACTGTGGTGTTTACCACTGACTGTAACACGGTGCAGGTCAATGTGAACATGATATCACGGTAGAGATATTTCAGGAGGATTCTCGTCAGTGTGTGTGGGAGGCTGTTGTTTGTGTAACAACATTCTGAAGCTCACGTCTGTCACATTCTGAACCGTAGCTGACTGTTAGCTCAGTGCTCTCAGCTACAACCCTCTCTCAGGCCTAACCTCTGGGCCTGCTTCCCAATCACCCACTGAGTGAGTGACCAGTTCAGAGGCTGCAGTCATGTGGGGCCCAGGCTGGGTCAGGACAGCAGATTGTCCCCCTCCCCATGGAACCGGGGTGGGGATGGGACAGCGTTCCCTGCTGCCCAGAGCCCCTGGCCAGCAGACTGGCGGGTAAGGGCAGAGCCTCCAAGGAGATCAGCAGCTGGGAGACGACGTTATGATGGCATGTTTACACCCGTTAGTGCTGATTGTCACCAATCAGACTCCCGCAGATGGAATTCTGACAATGGCATTTAAATCCCAAGGCCCCAAGCCTTAGCCCCCAGGTTTACCGCGTCCAGTGTCATTACCGTTACCGTTAAACCACACTCTGAGACCCGTTAACGGGCAGCAGGAAAATCTCCTCTGTCTGTCTCTTCCAGGTTCAATGACAGAAACATAGAAACGTACGGGTGGCTTAGTGGATAGCACTGCTGCCTCACAGCACCAGGGTCAGTGCTGAGGGAGTGCCGCACTGTCGGAGGGTCAGTGCTGAGGGAGTGCCACACTGTCGGAGGGTCAGTGCTGAGGGAGTGCCGCACTATCGGAGGGTCAGTGCTGAGGGAGTGCCGCACTGTCGGAGGGTCAGTGCTGAGGGAGTGCCGCACTGTCGGAGAGTCAGTGCTGAGGGAGTGCCGCACTATTGGAGGGTCAGTGCTGAGGGAGAGGGCACAGTCGGAGGGTCAGTGCTGAGGGAGTGGGCACTGTCGGAGGGTCAGTACTGAGGGAGTGTCGCACTGTCAGAGGGTCAGTGCTGAGGGAGTGCCGCACTGTCGGAGGGTCAGTGCTGAGGGAGCGCCGCACTGTCGGAGGGTCATACTGAGGGAGTGCCACACTGTCAGAGGATCAGTGCTGAGGGAGTGCCGCACTGTCGGAGGGTCAGTGCTGAGGGAGTGCCACACTGTCGGAGGGTCAGTGCTGAGGGAGTGCTGCACTGTCGGAGGGCCAGTGCTGAGGGAGTGCCGCACTGTTGGAGGGTCAATACTAAGGGAGAGTTGCACTGTCAGAGGGCCAGTGCTGAGGGGGTACCGCACTGTCAGAGGGCCAGTGCTGAGGGAGTGTTGCACTGTTGGAGGGTCAGTGCAGAGGGAGTGCCATACTGTTGGAGGGCCAGTGCTGAGGGAGTGCCGCACTGTTGGAGGGTCAGTACTGAGGGAGTGCCGCACTGTCGGAGGGTCAGTGCTGAGGGAGTGGGCACTGTCGGAGGGTCAGTGCTGAGGGAGTGCCGCACTGTCGGAGGGTCAGTGCTGAGGGAGTGCCACACTGTCGGAGGGTCAGTGCTGAGGGAGTGCCACACTGTCAGAGGGTCAGTACTGAGGGAGTGCCGCACTGTCGGAGGGTCAGTACTGAGGGAGTGCCGCACTGTCGGAGGGTCAGTGCTGAGGGCACACCGCACTGTCGGAGGGTCAGTACTGAGGGAGCACCGCACTGTCGGAGGGTCAGTGCTGAGGGAGTGCCGCACTGTTGGAGGGTCAGTGCTGAGAGAGTGCCACACTGTCGGAGGGTCAGTGCTGAGGGAGCGCCGCACTGTCAGAGGGTCAGTGCTGAGGGAGTGCCGCACTGTCGGAGGGTCAGTGCTGAGGGAGTGTCGCACTATCGGAGGGTCAGTGCTGAGGGAGTGCCGCACTGTCGGAGGGTCAGTGCTGAGGGAGTGGGCACTGTCAGAGGGTCAGTGCTGAGGGAGTGCCGCACTGTCGGAGAATCAGTGCTGAGGGAGTGCCGCACTGTCGGAGGGTCAGTGCTGAGGGAGCACCGCACTGTCGGAGGGTCAGTACTGAGGGAGTGCCTCACTGTCGGGGGTCAGTACTGAGGGAGTGAGCACTGTCGGAGGGTCAGTGCTGAGGGAGTGGGCACTGTTGTAGGGTCAGTGCTGAGGGAGTGCTGCACTGTCGGAGGGTCAGTGCTGAGGGAGCACACAGCAAGTCTCTCCTGAATTATCTGTCTGAGTGCAGCGGGAGGTGCTGACCTGGTGAATAGTGGTCAGACTCCCACCATCACACTCCGAGCTGACAGTGTGACTGTACTATGGGCTGAACCTGGAAAAGGAGATGTTTGATTTTGTGTTGCTTCATGCTCTGTGGCTCTGGAAGGAAACGTTGGCTCCTCCTGAATCCTGTTGTAGATCTTGCTGCTATCGCACTGTGTACTGTCTGGGAGTACGGGAGTGCCTGACAGACTCTGGCTGGTGCCTGGTACCAGCTGGGCTCGGGTCTCCGTGTGTTCCTTCTGCAGCTGCCCTGCGCCATGCTGTTATGACATGAGTTGCTTCAGTTTGACATCAGGCTGCTGCACAGAGAGAGACAGAGAGAGGGTTTGATTGTAGACAGAGTGTGGTCCCCTCAGTCCCACAGTCACTGTCTGATAGGCGTTCTCTCGGCGTGGGTCTGCATTCATTGAAATTCTCCCTCATGCCCTCTCACCTGTTCAGTAATTACAGATGATCACTGTCCTGGGCTTAAATATGTCTTCATATGGACTTTACTCGATTAATACCGGGCTTTAAAAATAATTGCCCTGATGTGAGATTCCTGGTGACAGTGAGTGTGGGGGGGGCTTGGACAATCCCTGAGGATTAATCTTTCTTTTCCATTTACTCACTCCGAGGACAGATTAAAGATTCATTCTGGTTCAGAAACATACAGTGCATCCACCTTCCTGACACACTGTGAGAGTAGCGAGGGCTGCCTGTCTATATGTCTCTCTGTCTGTCAGTCTGTCTGTCTGTCTGTAGTCTGAGAAGGGTGCAATGCTGTCAGTAATTGCTGTGGGAGCTGTGCTTTGTGTGGGTCCTAGTGATCAGCCAGTGCTGTTTGGGGGCTGCCAGTTTGTACTGGGGGGGGCGTGGGGGGGGGGGAATGGGGGAAAGCCAATGTTGTGAACGCTGAGGCATCAACACCTTCACCCGGGCCCCCACCTCACTGTCAGGCGAAGACCTGTCACAGAGACCCAGGGTATAGCTGGGGGGAGTGAGGGCTCTCCTGTTCACAGTCAGCACTGGGGAAGGGGGACATGGAGAGAGTGAGGGGAGTGAGAGAGGGTGGGAGACTCTCTCCCAGTGTGAGGGCTCCAACACACTCACCAGGATATTAGTGAACACGAACTGGAATCTTCCAGATGGGAACAAGGATTGGGAATGATTCCTGATTCCTTTCCCTGACAGGAGCTGAGGGGGAGGGGGGGGGGGGGGTGGGGAGAAACTGTCTTGAGGACCACTTTCAAAAGAAGCGAGGGCATTAAGACCGTCATTCATCGTTTGTTTTGATACATCACAGCCTGGCACATGAACCCCAGATCCTTTCAGGTCCAGAGGTATGGTCAGTACCATCACAGCACAAGGCCCTGGTGTTGGACCTCTCTGGGCAGGGGGACCTCTCTGTCACTGAGAGCTGCCAAATGCTGACCCTCAGGCAACTCCCTTCAACTGTGAGAGCAATCAGCCCTCACTGGGCTAACCAGCCTGGCTACTGACCTGTCATTGGTCAGGGCTGAATGGCCTCCCTCCTGTGATGATGAGGATGGTGAGGATGAGGATGAGGAGGAGGAGGAGGAGGATGAGGAGGAGGAGGAGGAGGAGGAGGATGACGACGACGACGACGACTCGCTGTGTTTCTCATGTTACAGGATGTTAATGTCCCGTTACAGCTGGGCTCGGGGGCGGGTGGTGCTGATTGTGGGAGGGAGCTACAGGTCTCCCCATTCTGATCATGACCAGGACTCCACACCGGTACAGTTCAGCGGGAGAACTATCATCAGTGCTCACTCCCTCCCTCACTCACTCCCTCACTCACTCCCCTCAATTCCTCACTCCTTCCCTCCCTCCCTCACTCCTTCCCCTCACTCCCTCCCTCTCTCACTCCCTCACTCATTCCCCTCACTCCCTCCCTCCCGCCCTCATTCACTCCCTCACTCCCTCCCTCATTCCGCTCACTCCCTCCTTCCCTCCCTCCCTCATGCCCCCTCATCCCTCCTTCACTCTCTCACTCCCTCACTCATTCAGCTCACTCCCTCCCTCATTCATTCCCCTCCCTCACTCCCTCCCTCCAATCCCTCACTCCCCTCCCTCACTCCCTTCCT